>NW_028123966.1:1200000-1607584 GCF_965194805.1 Balaenoptera borealis | reverse complement strand
CCCTACACCGTACCCGCACCCCTCCCCGAACCCATTCCCCAAGCCGTACCCTAAACCTAACCCTAAGCCTAACCCTAACCCTAGGCTACCCTTGACTGCTTCTGCCTCCAATTGATTTCCTAAGCACTAGTGTTTTAAGGAACAGCTTAAAAAGAGAATCCTAAAGTGATTTCTTTATAATGGGTGTGTTCCTTATCTTATCCTAGTGTCTAAACTCTTCTCCATGGCTGGACCCCCAAATAATATTCATTTACGTGCTAAGGGGTATCTAGAGAGTGGGATAGGTTTACTAACTACCCTAGCCCTAACGCGTAACCTAACCCTAACCCCTACCCTAACCCTAACACGTACCCTAATCCTAACCCGTACCCTAAACCGAGCCCTAACCCTAACACTAACCCTAACCCTAACCCTAACCCATACCCTACGCTGTACCCGCACCCCTCCCCGAACCCGTACCCTAAGCCGTACCCTAACCCTAACCCTAAGCCTAACCCCAACCCTAGGCTACCCTTGACTGCTTCTGCCTCCAATAGATTTCCTAAGCACTAGTGTTTTAAGGAACAGCTTAAAAAGAGAATCCTAATGTGATTTCTTTATAATGGGTGTGTTCCTTATCTTATCCTAGTGTCTAAACTCTTCTCCATGGCTGCACCCCCAAATAATATTCCTTTACGTGCTAAGGGGTATCTAGAGAGTGGGATAGGTTTAATAACTACCCTAACCCTAACGCGTACCCTAACCCTAACCCCTACCCTAAACCTAACACGTACCCTAATCCTAACCCGTACCCTAAACCGAGCCCTAACCCTAACACTAACCCTAACCCTAACCCTAACCCATACCCTACGCCGTACCCGAACCCCTCCCCGAACCCGTACCCTAAGCCGTACCCTAACCCTAACCCTAAGCCTAACCCTAACCCTAGGCTACCCTTGACTGCTTCTGCCTCCAATAGATTTCCTAAGCACTAGTGTTTTAAGGAACAGCTTAAAAAGAGAATCCTAATGTGATTTCTTTATAATCGGTGTGTTCCTTATCTTATCCTAGTGTCTAAACTCTTCTCCATGGCTGGACCCTCAAATAATATTCCTTTACGTGCTAAGGGGTATCTAGAGAGTGGGATAGGTTTAATAACTACCCTAACCCTAACGCGTACCCTAACCCTAACCCCTACCCTAACCCTAACACGTACCCTAATCCTATCCCGTACCCTAATCCGAGCCCTAACCCTAACACTAACCCTAACCATAACCCTAACCCATACCCTACGCCGTACCCGAACCCCTCCCCGAACCCATTCCCCAAGCCGTACCCTAAACCTAACCCTAAGCCTAACCCTAACACTAGGCTACCCTTGACTGCTTCTGCCTCCAATAGATTTCCTAAGCACTAGTGTTTTAAAGAACAGCTTAAAAAGAGAATCCTAAAGTGATTTCTTTATAATGGGTGTGTTCCTTATCTCATCCTAGTGTCTAAACTCTTCTCCATGGCTGGACCCCCAAATAATATTCCTTTACGTGCTAAGGGGTATCTAGAGAGTGGGATAGGTTTAATAACTACCCTAACCCTAACACGTACCCTAATCCTAACCCGTACCCTAAACCGAGCCCTAACCCTAACACTAACCCTAACCCTAACCCTAACCCATACCCTACGCCGTACCCACACCCCTCCCCGAACCCGTACCCTAAGCCGTACCCTAAGCCTAACCCTAAGCCTAACCCTAACCCTAGGCTACCCTTGACTGCTTCTGCCTCCAATAGATTTCCTAAGCACTAGTGTTTTAAGGAACAGCTTAAAAAGAGAATCCTAATGTGATTTCTTTATAATGGGTGTGTTCCTTATCTTATCCTAGTGTCTAAACTCTTCTCCATGGCTGCACCCCCAAATAATATTGCCTTACGTGCTAAGGGGTATCTAGAGAGTGGGATAGGTTTAATAACTACCCTAACCCTAACGCGTACCCTAACCCTAACCCCTACCCTAACCCTAACACGTACCCTAATCCTAACCCGTACCCTAAACCGAGCCCTAACCCTAACACTAACCCTAACCCTAACCCTAACCCATACCCTACGCCGTACCCGCACCCCTCCCCGAACCCGTACCCTAAGCCGTACCCTAAGCCGTACCCTAAGCCTAACCCTAACCCTAGGCTACCCTTGACTGCTTCTGCCTCCAATAGATTTCCTAAGCACTAGTGTTTTAAGGAAGAGCTTAAAAAGAGAATCCTAATGTGATTTCTTTATAATGGGTGTGTTCCTTATCTTATCCTAGTGTCTAAACTCTTCTCCATGGCTGCACCCCCAAATAATATTCCCTTACGTGCTAAGGGGTATCTAGAGAGTGGGATAGGTTTAATAACTATCCTAACCCTAACGCGTACCCTAACCCTAACCCCTACCCTAACCCTAACACGTACCCTAATCCTAACCTGTACCCTAAACCGAGCCCTAACCCTAACACTAACCCTAACCCTAACCCTAACCCATACCCTACGCCGTACCCGCACCCCTCCCCGAACCCGTACCCTAAGCCATACCCTAAACCTAACCCTAAGCCTAACCCTAACCCTAGGCTCCCCTTGACTGCTTCGGCCTCCAATTGATTTCCTAAGCAGTAGTGTTTTAAGAAACAGCTTAAAAAGAGAATCCTAATGTGATTTCTTTATAATGGGTGTGTTCCTTATCTTATCCTAGTGTCTAAACTCTTCTCCATGGCTAGACCCCCAAATAATATTCCTTTACGTGCTAAGGGGGAGCTAGAGAGTGGGATAGGTTTACTAACTACCCTAGCCCTAACGCGTAACCTAACCCTAACCCCTACCCTAACCCTAACACGTACCCTAATCCTAACCTGTAACCTAAACCGAGCCCTAACCCTAACACTAACCCTAACCCTAACCCTAACCCATACCCTACGCCGTACCCGAACCGCTCCCCGAACCCATACCCCAAGCCGTACCCTAACCCTAACCCTAAGCCTAACACTAACCCTAGGCTACCCTTGACTGCTTCTGCCTCCAATAGATTTCCTAAGCACTAGTGTTTTAAGGAACAGCTTAAAAAGAGAATCCTAATGTGATTTCTTTATAATGGGTGTGTTCCTTATCTTATCCTAGTGTCTAAACTCTTCTCCATGGCTGGACCCCCAAATAATATTCCTTTACGTGCTAAGGGGTATCTAGAGAGTGGGATAGGTTTAATAACTACCCTAACCCTAACGCGTACCTTAACCCTAACCCCTACCCTAACCCTAACACGTACCCTAATCCTAACCCGTACCCTAAACCGAGCCCTAACCCTAACACTAACCCTAACCCTAACCCTAACCCATACCCTACGCCGTACCCGAAACCCTCCCCGAACCCGTACCCTAAGCCGTACCCTAAGCCTATCCCTAAGCCTAACCCTAACCCTAGGCTACCCTTGACTGCTTCTGCCTCCAATAGATTTCCTAAGCACTAGTGTTTTAAGGAACAGCTTAAAAAGAGAATCCTAATGTGATTTCTTTATAATGGGTGTGTTCCTTATCTTATCCTAGTGTCTAAACTCTTCTCCATGGCTGGACCCTCAAATAATATTCCTTTACGTGCTAAGGGGTATCTAGAGAGTGGGATAGGTTTAATAACTACCCTAACCCTAACGCGTACCCTAACCCTAACCCCTACCCTAACCCTAACACGTACCCTAATCCTAACCCGTACCCTAAACCGAGCCCTAACCCTAACACTAACCCTAAACCTAACCCTAACCCAAACCCTACGCCGTACCCGCACCCATACCCGAACCCGTACCCTAAGCCGTACCCTAAGCCGTACCCTAAGCCTAACCCTAACCCTAGGCTACCCTTGACTGCTTCTGCCTCCAATAGATTTCCTAAGCACTAGTGTTTTAAGGAACAGCTTAAAAAGAGAATCCTAAAGTGATTTCTTTATAATGGGTGTGTTCCTTATCTTATCCTAGTGTCTAAACTCTTCTCCATGGCTGCACCCCCAAATAATATTCCCTTACGTGCTAAGGGGTATCTAGAGAGTGGGATAGGTTTAATAACTACCCTAACCCTAACGCGTACCCTAACCCTAACCCCTACCCTAACCCTAACACGTACCCTAATCCTAACCCGTACCCTAAACCGAGCCCTAACCCGAACACTAACCCTAACCCTAACCCTAACCCATACCCTACACCGTACCCGCACCCCTCCCCGAACCCATTCCCCAAGCCGTACCCTAAACCTAACCCTAAGCCTAACCCTAACCCTAGGCTACCCTTGACTGCTTCTGCCTCCAATTGATTTCCTAAGCACTAGTGTTTTAAGGAACAGCTTAAAAAGAGAATCCTAAAGTGATTTCTTTATAATGGGTGTGTTCCTTATCTTATCCTAGTGTCTAAACTCTTCTCCATGGCTGGACCCCCAAATAATATTCATTTACGTGCTAAGGGATATCTAGAGAGTGGGATAGGTTTACTAACTACCCTAGCCCTAACGCGTAACCTAACCCTAACCCCTACCCTAACCCTAACACGTACCCTAATCCTAACCCGTACCCTAAACCGAGCCCTAACCCTAACACTAACCCTAACCCTAACCCTAACCCATACCCTACGCTGTACCCGCACCCCTCCCCGAACCCGTACCCTAAGCCGTACCCTAACCCTAACCCTAAGCCTAACCCCAACCCTAGGCTACCCTTGACTGCTTCTGCCTCCAATAGATTTCCTAAGCACTAGTGTTTTAAGGAACAGCTTAAAAAGAGAATCCTAATGTGATTTCTTTATAATGGGTGTGTTCCTTATCTTATCCTAGTGTCTAAACTCTTCTCCATGGCTGCACCCCCAAATAATATTCCTTTACGTGCTAAGGGGTATCTAGAGAGTGGGATAGGTTTAATAACTACCCTAACCCTAACGCGTACCCTAACCCTAACCCCTACCCTAAACCTAACACGTACCCTAATCCTAACCCGTACCCTAAACCGAGCCCTAACCCTAACACTAACCCTAACCCTAACCCTAACCCATACCCTACGCCGTACCCGAACCCCTCCCCGAACCCGTACCCTAAGCCGTACCCTAACCCTAACCCTAAGCCTAACCCTAACCCTAGGCTACCCTTGACTGCTTCTGCCTCCAATAGATTTCCTAAGCACTAGTGTTTTAAGGAACAGCTTAAAAAGAGAATCCTAATGTGATTTCTTTATAATCGGTGTGTTCCTTATCTTATCCTAGTGTCTAAACTCTTCTCCATGGCTGGACCCTCAAATAATATTCCTTTACGAGCTAAGGGGTATCTAGAGAGTGGGATAGGTTTAATAACTACCCTAACCCTAACGCGTACCCTAACCCTAACCCCTACCCTAACCCTAACACGTACCCTAATCCTATCCCGTACCCTAAACCGAGCCCTAACCCTAACACTAACCCTAACCATAACCCTAACCCATACCCTACGCCGTACCCGAACCCCTCCCCGAACCCATTCCCCAAGCCGTACCCTAAACCTAACCCTAAGCCTAACCCTAACACTAGGCTACCCTTGACTGCTTCTGCCTCCAATAGATTTCCTAAGCACTAGTGTTTTAAAGAACAGCTTAAAAAGAGAATCCTAAAGTGATTTCTTTATAATGGGTGTGTTCCTTATCTCATCCTAGTGTCTAAACTCTTCTCCATGGCTGGACCCCCAAATAATATTCCTTTACGTGCTAAGGGGTATCTAGAGAGTGGGATAGGTTTAATAACTACCCTAACCCTAACACGTACCCTAATCCTAACCCGTACCCTAAACCGAGCCCTAACCCTAACACTAACCCTAACCCTAACCCTAACCCATACCCTACGCCGTACCCACACCCCTCCCCGAACCCGTACCCTAAGCCGTACCCTAAGCCTAACCCTAAGCCTAACCCTAACCCTAGGCTACCCTTGACTGCTTCTGCCTCCAATAGATTTCCTAAGCACTAGTGTTTTAAGGAACAGCTTAAAAAGAGAATCCTAATGTGATTTCTTTATAATGGGTGTGTTCCTTATCTTATCCTAGTGTCTAAACTCTTCTCCATGGCTGCACCCCCAAATAATATTGCCTTACGTGCTAAGGGGTATCTAGAGAGTGGGATAGGTTTAATAACTACCCTAACCCTAACGCGTACCCTAACCCTAACCCCTACCCTAACCCTAACACGTACCCTAATCCTAACCCGTACCCTAAACCGAGCCCTAACCCTAACACTAACCCTAACCCTAACCCTAACCCATACCCTACGCCGTACCCGCACCCCTCCCCGAACCCGTACCCTAAGCCGTACCCTAAGCCGTACCCTAAGCCTAACCCTAACCCTAGGCTACCCTTGACTGCTTCTGCCTCCAATAGATTTCCTAAGCACTAGTGTTTTAAGGAAGAGCTTAAAAAGAGAATCCTAATGTGATTTCTTTATAATGGGTGTGTTCCTTATCTTATCCTAGTGTCTAAACTCTTCTCCATGGCTGCACCCCCAAATAATATTCCCTTACGTGCTAAGGGGTATCTAGAGAGTGGGATAGGTTTAATAACTACCCTAACCCTAACGCGTACCCTAACCCTAACCCCTACCCTAACCCTAACACGTACCCTAATCCTAACCTGTACCATAAACCGAGCCCTAACCCTAACACTAACCCTAACCCTAACCCTAACCCATACCCTACGCCGTACCCGCACCCCTCCCCGAACCCGTACCCTAAGCCATACCCTAAACCTAACCCTAAGCCTAACCCTAACCCTAGGCTCCCCTTGACTGCTTCGGCCTCCAATTGATTTCCTAAGCAGTAGTGTTTTAAGAAACAGCTTAAAAAGAGAATCCTAATGTGATTTCTTTATAATGGGTGTGTTCCTTATCTTATCCTAGTGTCTAAACTCTTCTCCATGGCTAGACCCCCAAATAATATTCCTTTACGTGCTAAGGGGGAGCTAGAGAGTGGGATAGGTTTACTAACTACCCTAGCCCTAACGCGTAACCTAACCCTAACCCCTACCCTAACCCTAACACGTACCCTAATCCTAACCTGTAACCTAAACCGAGCCCTAACCCTAACACTAACCCTAACCCTAACCCTAACCCATACCCTACGCCGTACCCGAACCGCTCCCCGAACCCATACCCCAAGCCGTACCCTAACCCTAACCCTAAGCCTAACCCTAACCCTAGGCTACCCTTGACTGCTTCTGCCTCCAATAGATTTCCTAAGCACTAGTGTTTTAAGGAACAGCTTAAAAAGAGAATCCTAATGTGATTTCTTTATAATGGGTGTGTTCCTTATCTTATCCTAGTGTCTAAACTCTTCTCCATGGCTGGACCCCCAAATAATATTCCTTTACGTGCTAAGGGGTATCTAGAGAGTGGGATAGGTTTAATAACTACCCTAACCCTAACGCGTACCTTAACCCTAACCCCTACCCTAACCCTAACACGTACCCTAATCCTAACCCGTACCCTAAACCGAGCCCTAACCCTAACACTAACCCTAACCCTAACCCTAACCCATACCCTACGCCGTACCCGAAACCCTCCCCGAACCCGTACCCTAAGCCGTACCCTAAGCCTATCCCTAAGCCTAACCCTAACCCTAGGCTACCCTTGACTGCTTCTGCCTCCAATAGATTTCCTAAGCACTAGTGTTTTAAGGAACAGCTTAAAAAGAGAATCCTAATGTGATTTCTTTATAATGGGTGTGTT
Organism: Balaenoptera borealis; assembly: GCF_965194805.1. Lineage (NCBI taxonomy): Eukaryota > Metazoa > Chordata > Mammalia > Artiodactyla > Balaenopteridae > Balaenoptera > Balaenoptera borealis. The sequence goes on along the minus strand of NW_028123966.1, from coordinate 1,599,870 downwards.
CCTTATCTTATCCTAGTGTCTAAACTCTTCTCCATGGCTGGACCCTCAAATAATATTCCTTTACGTGCTAAGGGGTATCTAGAGAGTGGGATAGGTTTAATAACTACCCTAACCCTAACGCGTACCCTAACCCTAACCCCTACCCTAACCCTAACACGTACCCTAATCCTAACCCGTACCCTAAACCGAGCCCTAACCCTAACACTAACCCTAAACCTAACCCTAACCCAAACCCTACGCCGTACCCGCACCCATACCCGAACCCGTACCCTAAGCCGTACCCTAAGCCGTACCCTAAGCCTAACCCTAACCCTAGGCTACCCTTGACTGCTTCTGCCTCCAATAGATTTCCTAAGCACTAGTGTTTTAAGGAACAGCTTAAAAAGAGAATCCTAAAGTGATTTCTTTATAATGGGTGTGTTCCTTATCTTATCCTAGTGTCTAAACTCTTCTCCATGGCTGCACCCCCAAATAATATTCCCTTACGTGCTAAGGGGTATCTAGAGAGTGGGATAGGTTTAATAACTACCCTAACCCTAACGCGTACCCTAACCCTAACCCCTACCCTAACCCTAACACGTACCCTAATCCTAACCCGTACCCTAAACCGAGCCCTAACCCGAACACTAACCCTAACCCTAACCCATACCCTACACCGTACCCGCACCCCTCCCCGAACCCATTCCCCAAGCCGTACCCTAAACCTAACCCTAAGCCTAACCCTAACCCTAGGCTACCCTTGACTGCTTCTGCCTCCAATTGATTTCCTAAGCACTAGTGTTTTAAGGAACAGCTTAAAAAGAGAATCCTAAAGTGATTTCTTTATAATGGGTGTGTTCCTTATCTTATCCTAGTGTCTAAACTCTTCTCCATGGCTGGACCCCCAAATAATATTCATTTACGTGCTAAGGGGTATCTAGAGAGTGGGATAGGTTTAATAACTACCCTAACCCTAACGCGTACCCTAACCCAAACCCCTACCCTAATCCTAAAACGTACCCTAATCCTAACCCGTACCCTAAACCGAGCCCTAACCCTAACACTAATCCTAACCCTAACCCTAACCCATACCCTACGCCGTACCCACACCCCTCCCCGAACCCGTACCCTAAGCCTAACCCTAAGCCTAACCGTAACCCTAGGCTACCCTTGACTGCTTCTGCCTCCAATAGATTTCCTAAGCACTAGTGTTTTAAGGAACAGCTTAAAAAGAGAATCCTAATGTGATTTCTTTATAATGGGTGTGTTCCTTATCTTATCCTAGTGTCTAAACTCTTCTCCATGGTTGGACCCCCAAATAATATTCCTCTACGTGCTAAGGGGTATCTAGAGAGTGGGATAGGTTTAATAACTACCCTAACCCTAACGCGTACCCTAACCCTAACCCCTACCCTAACCCTAACACGTACCCTAATCCTAACCCGTACCCTAAACCGAGCCCTAACCCTAACACTAACCCTAACCCTAACCCTAACCCATACCCTACACCGTACCCGAACCCCTCCCCGAACCCGTACCCTAAGCCGTACCCTAACCCTAACCCTAAGCCTAACCCTAACCCTAGGCTACCCTTGACTGCTTCTGCCTCCAATAGATTTCCTAAGCACTAGGGTTTTAAGGAAGAGCTTAAAAAGAGAATCCTAATGTGATTTCTTTATAATGGGTGTGTTCCTTATCTTATCTTAGTGTCTAAACTCTTCTCCATGGCTGCACCCCCAAATAATATTGCCTTACGTGCTAAGGGGTATCTAGAGAGTGGGATAGGTTTAATAACTACCCTAACCCTAACGCGTACCCTAACCCTAACCCCTACCCTAACCCTAACACGTACCCTAATCCTAACCTGTACCCTAAACCGAGCCCTAACCCGAACACTAACCCTAACCCTAACCCTAACCCATACCCTACGCGGTACCCGCACCCCTCCCCGAACCCGTACCCTAAGCCATACCCTAAACCTAACCCTAAGCCTAACCCTAACCCTAGGCTACCCTTGACTGCTTCTGCCTCCAATAGATTTCCTAAGCACTAGTGTTTTAAGGAACAGCTTAAAAAGAGAATCCTAAAGTGATTTCTTTATAATGGGTGTGTTCCTTATCTTATCCTAGTGTCTAAACTCTTCTCCATGGCTGGACCCCCAAATAATATTCCTTTACGTGCTAAGGGGTATCTAGAGAGTGGGATAGGTTTAATAACTACCCTAACCCTAACGCGTACCCTAACCCTAACCCCTACCCTAACCCTAACACGTACCCTAATCCTAACCCGTACCCTAAACCGAGCCCTAACCCTAACACTAACCCTAACCCTAACCCATACCCTACGCCGTACCCGAAACCCTCCCCGAACCCGTACCCTAAGCCGTACCCTAAGCCTATCCCTAAGCCTAACCCCAACCCTAGGCTACCCTTGACTGCTTCTGCCTCCAATAGATTTCCTAAGCACTAGTGTTTTAAGGAACAGCTTAAAAAGAGAATCCTAATGTGATTTCTTTATAATGGGTGTGTTCCTTATCTTATCCTAGTGTCTAAACTCTTCACCATGGCTGCAACCCGAAATAATATTCCCTTACGTGCTTAGGGGTATCTAGAGAGTGGGATAGGTTTAATAACTACCCTAAACCCTAACGCGTACCCTAACCCTAACCCCTACCCTAACCCTAACACGTACACTAATCCTAACCCGTACCCTAAACCGAGCCCTAACCCTAACACTAACCCTAACCCTAACCCTAACCCATACCCTACGCCGTACCCGAACCCCTCCCCGAACCCATACCCCAAGCCGTACCCTAACCCTAACCCTAAGCCTAACCCTAACCCTAGGCTACCCTTGACTGCTTCTGCCTCCAATAGATTTCCTAAGCACTAGTGTTTTAAGGAACAGCTTAAAAAGAGAATCCTAAAGTGATTTCTTTATAATGGGTGTGTTCCTTATCTTATCCTAGTGTCTAAACTCTTCTCCATGGCTGGACCCCCAAATAATATTCCTTTACGTGCTAAGGGGTATCTAGAGAGTGGGATAGGTTTAATAACTACCCTAAGCCTAACGCGTACCCTAACCCTAACCCCTACCCTAACCCTAACACGTACCCTAATCCTAACCTGTACCCTAAACCGAGCCCTAACCCTAACACTAACCCTAACCCTAACCCTAACCCATACCCTACGCCGTACCCGAAACCCTCCCCGAACCCGTACCCTAAGCCGTACCCTAAGCCTAACCCTAAGCCTAACCCTAACCCTAGGCTACCCTTGACTGCTTCTGCCTCCAATAGATTTCCTAAGCACTAGTGTTTTAAGGAACAGCTGAAAAAGAGAATCCTAATGTGATTTCTTTATAATGGGTGTGTTTCTTATCTTATCCTAGTGTCTAAACTATTCTCCATGGTTGGACCCCCAAATAATATTCCTTTACGTGCTAAGGGGTATCTAGAGAGTGGCATAGGTTTAATAACTACCCTAACCCTAACGCGTACCCTAACCCTAACCCCTACCCTAACCCTAACACGTACCCTAATCCTAACCCGTACCCTAAACCGAGCCCTAACCCTAACACTAACCCTAACCCTAACCCTAACCCATACCCTACGCCGTACCCGCACCCCTCCCCGAACCCGTACCCTAAGCCGAACCCTAAGCCTAACCCTACCCCTAGGCTACCCTTGACTGCTTCTGCCTCCAATAGATTTCCTAAGCACTAGTGTTTTAAGGAACAGCTTAAAAAGAGAATCCTAATGTGGTTTCTTTATAATGGGTGTGTTACTTATCTTATCCTAGTGTCTAAACTCATCTCCATGGTTGCACCCCCAAATAATATTCCCTTACGTGCTAAGGGGTATCTAGAGAGTGGGATAGGTTTAATAACTACCGAAACCCTAACGCGTACCCTTACCCTAACCCCTACCCTAACCCTAACCCGTACCCTAAACCGAGCCCTAACCCTAACACTAACCCTAACCCTAACCCTAACTCATACCCTACGCCGTACCCGCACCCCTCCCCGAACCCGTACCCTAACCCTAACCCTAAGCCTAACCCCAACCCTAGGCTACCCTTGACTGCTTCTGCCTCCAATAGATTTCCTAAGCACTAGTGTTTTAAGGAACAGCTTAAAAAGAGAATCCTAATGTGATTTCTTTATAATGGGTGTGTTCCTTATCTTATCCTAGTGTCTAAACTCTTCTCCATGGCTGCACCCCCAAATAATATTCCTTTACGTGCTAAGGGGTATCTAGAGAGTGGGATAGGTTTAATAACTACCCTAACCCTAACGCGTACCCTAACCCTAACCCCTACCCTAAACCTAACACGTACCCTAATCCTAACCCGTACCCTAAACCGAGCCCTAACCCTAACACTAACCCTAACCCTAACCCTAACCCATACCCTACGCCGTACCCGAACCCCTCCCCGAACCCGTACCCTAAGCCGTACCCTAACCCTAACCCTAAGCCTAACCCTAACCCTAGGCTACCCTTGACTGCTTCTGCCTCCAATAGATTTCCTAAGCACTAGTGTTTTAAGGAACAGCTTAAAAAGAGAATCCTAATGTGATTTCTTTATAATGGGTGTGTTCCTTATCTTATCCTAGTGTCTAAACTCTTCTCCATGGCTGGACCCTCAAATAATATTCCTTTACGTGCTAAGGGGTATCTAGAGAGTGGGATAGGTTTAATAACTACCCTAACCCTAACGCGTACCCTAACCCTAACCCCTACCCTAACCCTAACACGTACCCTAATCCTAACCCGTACCCTAAACCGAGCCCTAACCCGAACACTAACCCTAACCATAACCCTAACCCATACCCTACGCCGTACCCGAACCCCTCCCCGAACCCATTCCCCAAGCCGTACCCTAAACCTAACCCTAAGCCTAACCCTAACCCTAGGCTACCCTTGACTGCTTCTGCCTCCAATAGATTTCCTAAGCACTAGTGTTTTAAAGAACAGCTTAAAAAGAGAATCCTAAAGTGATTTCTTTATAATGGGTGTGTTCCTTATCTCATCCTAGTGTCTAAACTCTTCTCCATGGCTGGACCCCCAAATAATATTCCTTTACGTGCTAAGGGGTATCTAGAGAGTGGGATAGGTTTAATAACTACCCTAACCCTAACGCGTACCTTAACCCTAACCACTACCCTAACCCTAACACGTACCCTAATCCTAACCCGTACCCTAAACCGAGCCCTAACCCTAACACTAACCCTAACCCTAACCCTAACCCATACCCTACGCCGTACCCGAAACCCTCCCCGAACCCGTACCCTAAGCCGTACCCTAACCCTAACCCTAAGCCTACCCTTGACTGCTTCTGCCTCCAATAGATTTCCTAAGCACTAGTGTTTTAAGGAACAGCTTAAAAAGAGAATCCTAATGTGATTTCTTTATAATCGGTGTGTTCCTTATCTTATCCTAGTGTCTAAACTCTTCTCCATGGCTGGACCCTCAAATAATATTCCTTTACGTGCTAAGGGGTATCTAGAGAGTGGGATAGGTTTAATAACTACCCTAACCCTAACGCGTACCCTAACCCTAACCCCTACCCTAATCCTAACCCGTACCCTAAACCGAGCCCTAACCCTAACACTAACCCTAACCATAACCCTAACCCATACCCTACGCCGTACCCGAACCCCTCCCCGAACCCATTCCCCAAGCCGTACCCTAAACCTAACCCTAAGCCTAACCCTAACACTAGGCTACCCTTGACTGCTTCTGCCTCCAATAGATTTCCTAAGCACTAGTGTTTTAAAGAACAGCTTAAAAAGAGAATCCTAAAGTGATTTCTTTATAATGGGTGTGTTCCTTATCTCATCCTAGTGTCTAAACTCTTCTCCATGGCTGGACCCCCAAATAATATTCCTTTACGTGCTAAGGGGTATCTAGAGAGTGGGATAGGTTTAATAACTACCCTAACCCTAACGCGTACCTTAACCCTAACCCCTACCCTAACCCTAACACGTACCCTAATCCTAACCCGTACCCTAAACCGAGCCCTAACCCTAACACTAACCCTAACCCTAACCCTAACCCATACCCTACGCCGTACCCGAAACCCTCCCCGAACCCGTACCCTAAGCCGTACCCTAAGCCTATCCCTAAGCCTAACCCTAACCCTAGGCTACCCTTGACTGCTTCTGCCTCCAATAGATTTCCCAAGCACTAGTGTTTTAAGGAACAGCTTAAAAAGAGAATCCTAATGTGATTTCTTTATAATGGGTGTGTTCCTTATCTTATCCTAGTGTCTAAACTCTTCTCCATGGCTGGACCCTCAAATAATATTCCTTTACGTGCTAAGGGGTATCTAGAGAGTGGGATAGGTTTAATAACTACCCTAACCCTAACGCGTACCCTAACCCTAACCCCTACCCTAACCCTAACACGTACCCTAATCCTAACCCGTACCCTAAACCGAGCCCTAACCCTAACACTAACCCTAAACCTAACCCTAACCCATACCCTACGCCGTACCCGCACCCCTACCCGAACCCGTACCCTAAGCCGTACCCTAAGCCGTACCCTAAGCCTAACCCTAACCCTAGGCTACCCTTGACTGCTTCTGCCTCCAATAGATTTCCTAAGCACTAGTGTTTTAAGGAACAGCTTAAAAAGAGAATCCTAAAGTGATTTCTTTATAATGGGTGTGTTCCTTATCTTATCCTAGTGTCTAAACTCTTCTCCATGGTTGCACCCCCAAATAATATTCCCTTACGTGCTAAGGGGTATCTAGAGAGTGGGATAGGTTTAATAACTACCCTAACCCTAACGCGTACCCCAACCCTAACCCCTACCCTAACCCTAACACGTACCCTAATCCTAACCCGTACCCTAAACCGAGCCCTAACCCGAACACTAACCCTAACCCTAACCCTAACCCATACCCTACGCCGTACCCGCACCCCTCCCCGAACCCATTCCCCAAGCCGTACCCTAAACCTAACCCTAAGCCTAACCCTAACCCTAGGCTACCCTTGACTGCTTCTGCCTCCAATTGATTTCCTAAGCACTAGTGTTTTAAGGAACAGCTTAAAAAGAGAATCCTAAAGTGATTTCTTTATAATGGGTGTGTTCCTTATCTTATCCTAGTGTCTAAACTCTTCTCCATGGCTGGACCCCCAAATAATATTCATTTACGTGCTAAGGGGTATCTAGAGAGTGGGATAGGTTTAATAACTACCCTAACCCTAACGCGTACCCTAACCCAAACCCCTACCCTAATCCTAAAACGTACCCTAATCCTAACCCGTACCCTAAACCGAGCCCTAACCCTAACACTAATCCTAACCCTAACCCTAACCCATACCCTACGCCGTACCCACACCCCTCCCCGAACCCGTACCCTAAGCCTAACCCTAAGCCTAACCGTAACCCTAGGCTACCCTTGACTGCTTCTGCCTCCAATAGATTTCCTAAGCACTAGTGTTTTAAGGAACAGCTTAAAAAGAGAATCCTAATGTGATTTCTTTATAATGGGTGTGTTCCTTATCTTATCCTAGTGTCTAAACTCTTCTCCATGGTTGGACCCCCAAATAATATTCCTCTACGTGCTAAGGGGTATCTAGAGAGTGGGATAGGTTTAATAACTACCCTAACCCTAACGCGTACCCTAACCCTAACCCCTACCCTAACCCTAACACGTACCCTAATCCTAACCCGTACCCTAAACCGAGCCCTAACCCTAACACTAACCCTAACCCTAACCCTAACCCATACCCTACACCGTACCCGAACCCCTCCCCGAACCCGTACCCTAAGCCGTACCCTAACCCTAACCCTAAGCCTAACCCTAACCCTAGGCTACCCTTGACTGCTTCTGCCTCCAATAGATTTCCTAAGCACTAGGGTTTTAAGGAAGAGCTTAAAAAGAGAATCCTAATGTGATTTCTTTATAATGGGTGTGTTCCTTATCTTATCTTAGTGTCTAAACTCTTCTCCATGGCTGCACCCCCAAATAATATTGCCTTACGTGCTAAGGGGTATCTAGAGAGTGGGATAGGTTTAATAACTACCCTAACCCTAACGCGTACCCTAACCCTAACCCCTACCCTAACCCTAACACGTACCCTAATCCTAACCTGTACCCTAAACCGAGCCCTAACCCGAACACTAACCCTAACCCTAACCCTAACCCATACCCTACGCGGTACCCGCACCCCTCCCCGAACCCGTACCCTAAGCCATACCCTAAACCTAACCCTAAGCCTAACCCTAACCCTAGGCTACCCTTGACTGCTTCTGCCTCCAATAGATTTCCTAAGCACTAGTGTTTTAAGGAACAGCTTAAAAAGAGAATCCTAAAGTGATTTCTTTATAATGGGTGTGTTCCTTATCTTATCCTAGTGTCTAAACTCTTCTCCATGGCTGGACCCCCAAATAATATTCCTTTACGTGCTAAGGGGTATCTAGAGAGTGGGATAGGTTTAATAACTACCCTAACCCTAACGCGTACCCTAACCCTAACCCCTACCCTAACCCTAACACGTACCCTAATCCTAACCCGTACCCTAAACCGAGCCCTAACCCTAACACTAACCCTAACCCTAACCCATACCCTACGCCGTACCCGAAACCCTCCCCGAACCCGTACCCTAAGCCGTACCCTAAGCCTATCCCTAAGCCTAACCCCAACCCTAGGCTACCCTTGACTGCTTCTGCCTCCAATAGATTTCCTAAGCACTAGTGTTTTAAGGAACAGCTTAAAAAGAGAATCCTAATGTGATTTCTTTATAATGGGTGTGTTCCTTATCTTATCCTAGTGTCTAAACTATTCTCCATGGTTGGACCCCCAAATAATATTCCTTTACGTGCTAAGGGGTATCTAGAGAGTGGCATAGGTTTAATAACTACCCTAACCCTAACGCGTACCCTAACCCTAACCCCTACCCTAACCCTAACACGTACCCTAATCCTAACCCGTACCCTAAACCGAGCCCTAACCCTAACACTAACCCTAACCCTAACCCTAACCCATACCCTACGCCGTACCCGCACCCCTCCCCGAACCCGTACCCTAAGCCGAACCCTAAGCCTAACCCTACCCCTAGGCTACCCTTGACTGCTTCTGCCTCCAATAGATTTCCTAAGCACTAGTGTTTTAAGGAACAGCTTAAAAAGAGAATCCTAATGTGGTTTCTTTATAATGGGTGTGTTACTTATCTTATCCTAGTGTCTAAACTCATCTCCATGGTTGCACCCCCAAATAATATTCCCTTACGTGCTAAGGGGTATCTAGAGAGTGGGATAGGTTTAATAACTACCGAAACCCTAACGCGTACCCTTACCCTAACCCCTACCCTAACCCTAACCCGTACCCTAAACCGAGCCCTAACCCTAACACTAACCCTAACCCTAACCCTAACTCATACCCTACGCCGTACCCGCACCCCTCCCCGAACCCGTACCCTAACCCTAACCCTAAGCCTAACCCCAACCCTAGGCTACCCTTGACTGCTTCTGCCTCCAATTGATTTCCTAAGCACTAGTGTTTTAAGGAACAGCTTAAAAAGAGAATCCTAAAGTGATTTCTTTATAATGGGTGTGTTCCTTATCTTATCCTAGTGTCTAAACTCTTCTCCATGGCTGGACCCCCAAATAATATTCCTTTACGTGCTAAGGGGTATCTAGAGAGTGGGATAGGTTTAATAACTACCCTAACCCTAACGCGTACCCTAACCCTAACCCCTACCCTAACCCTAACACGTACCCTAATCCTAACCCGTACCCTAAACCGAGCCCTAACCCTAACACTAACCCTAACCCTAACCCATACCCTACGCCATACCCGAAACCCTCCCCGAACCCGTACCCTAAGCCGTACCCTAAGCCTATCCCTAAGCCTAACCCCAACCCTAGGCTACCCTTGACTGCTTCTGCCTCCAATAGATTTCCTAAGCACTAGTGTTTTAAGGAACAGCTTAAAAAGAGAATCCTAATGTGATTTCTTTATAATGGGTGTGTTCCTTATCTTATCCTAGTGTCTAAACTCTTCACCATGGCTGCAACCCGAAATAATATTCCCTTACGTGCTTAGGGGTATCTAGAGAGTGGGATAGGTTTAATAACTACCCTAAACCCTAACGCGTACCCTAACCCTAACCCCTACCCTAACCCTAACACGTACACTAATCCTAACCCGTACCCTAAACCGAGCCCTAACCCTAACACTAACCCTAACCCTAACCCTAACCCATACCCTACGCCGTACCCGAACCCCTCCCCGAACCCATACCCCAAGCCGTACCCTAACCCTAACCCTAAGCCTAACCCTAACCCTAGGCTACCCTTGACTGCTTCTGCCTCCAATAGATTTCCTAAGCACTAGTGTTTTAAGGAACAGCTTAAAAAGAGAATCCTAAAGTGATTTCTTTATAATGGGTGTGTTCCTTATCTTATCCTAGTGTCTAAACTCTTCTCCATGGCTGGACCCCCAAATAATATTCCTTTACGTGCTAAGGGGTATCTAGAGAGTGGGATAGGTTTAATAACTACCCTAAGCCTAACGCGTACCCTAACCCTAACCCCTACCCTAACCCTAACACGTACCCTAATCCTAACCTGTACCCTAAACCGAGCCCTAACCCTAACACTAACCCTAACCCTAACCCTAACCCATACCCTACGCCGTACCCGAAACCCTCCCCGAACCCGTACCCTAAGCCGTACCCTAACCCTAACCCTAAGCCTAACCCTAACCCTAGGCTACCCTTGACTGCTTCTGCCTCCAATAGATTTCCTAAGCACTAGTGTTTTAAGGAACAGCTGAAAAAGAGAATCCTAATGTGATTTCTTTATAATGGGTGTGTTTCTTATCTTATCCTAGTGTCTAAACTATTCTCCATGGTTGGACCCCCAAATAATATTCCTTTACGTGCTAAGGGGTATCTAGAGAGTGGCATAGGTTTAATAACTACCCTAACCCTAACGCGTACCCTAACCCTAACCCCTACCCTAACCCTAACACGTACCCTAATCCTAACCCGTACCCTAAACCGAGCCCTAACCCTAACACTAACCCTAACCCTAACCCTAACCCATACCCTACGCCGTACCCGCACCCCTCCCCGAACCCGTACCCTAAGCCGAACCCTAAGCCTAACCCTACCCCTAGGCTACCCTTGACTGCTTCTGCCTCCAATAGATTTCCTAAGCACTAGTGTTTTAAGGAACAGCTTAAAAAGAGAATCCTAATGTGGTTTCTTTATAATGGGTGTGTTACTTATCTTATCCTAGTGTCTAAACTCATCTCCATGGTTGCACCCCCAAATAATATTCCCTTACGTGCTAAGGGGTATCTAGAGAGTGGGATAGGTTTAATAACTACCGAAACCCTAACGCGTACCCTTACCCTAACCCCTACCCTAACCCTAACCCGTACCCTAAACCGAGCCCTAACCCTAACACTAACCCTAACCCTAACCCTAACTCATACCCTACGCCGTACCCGCACCCCTCCCCGAACCCGTACCCTAACCCTAACCCTAAGCCTAACCCCAACCCTAGGCTACCCTTGACTGCTTCTGCCTCCAATTGATTTCCTAAGCACTAGTGTTTTAAGGAACAGCTTAAAAAGAGAATCCTAAAGTGATTTCTTTATAATGGGTGTGTTCCTTATCTTATCCTAGTGTCTAAACTCTTCTCCATGGCTGGACCCCCAAATAATATTCCTTTACGTGCTAAGGGGTATCTAGAGAGTGGGATAGGTTTAATAACTACCCTAACCCTAACGCGTACCCTAACCCTAACCCCTACCCTAACCCTAACACGTACCCTAATCCTAACCCGTACCCTAAACCGAGCCCTAACCCTAACACTAACCCTAACCCTAACCCATACCCTACGCCGTACCCAAAACCCTCCCCGAACCCGTACCCTAAGCCGTACCCTAAGCCTATCCCTAAGCCTAACCCCAACCCTAGGCTACCCTTGACTGCTTCTGCCTCCAATAGATTTCCTAAGCACTAGTGTTTTAAGGAACAGCTTAAAAAGAGAATCCTAATGTGATTTCTTTATAATGGGTGTGTTCCTTATCTTATCCTAGTGTCTAAACTCTTCACCATGGCTGCAACCCGAAATAATATTCCCTTACGTGCTTAGGGGTATCTAGAGAGTGGGATAGGTTTAATAACTACCCTAAACCCTAACGCGTACCCTAACCCTAACCCCTACCCTAACCCTAACACGTACACTAATCCTAACCCGTACCCTAAACCGAGCCCTAACCCTAACACTAACCCTAACCCTAACCCTAACCCATACCCTACGCCGTACCCGAACCCCTCCCCGAACCCATACCCCAAGCCGTACCCTAACCCTAACCCTAAGCCTAACCCTAACCCTAGGCTACCCTTGACTGCTTCTGCCTCCAATAGATTTCCTAAGCACTAGTGTTTTAAGGAACAGCTTAAAAAGAGAATCCTAAAGTGATTTCTTTATAATGGGTGTGTTCCTTATCTTATCCTAGTGTCTAAACTCTTCTCCATGGCTGGACCCCCAAATAATATTCCTTTACGTGCTAAGGGGTATCTAGAGAGTGGGATAGGTTTAATAACTACCCTAAGCCTAACGCGTACCCTAACCCTAACCCCTACCCTAACCCTAACACGTACCCTAATCCTAACCTGTACCCTAAACCGAGCCCTAACCCTAACACTAACCCTAACCCTAACCCTAACCCATACCCTACGCCGTACCCGAAACCCTCCCCGAACCCGTACCCTAAGCCGTACCCTAAGCCTAACCCTAAGCCTAACCCTAACCCTAGGCTACCCTTGACTGCTTCTGCCTCCAATAGATTTCCTAAGCACTAGTGTTTTAAGGAACAGCTGAAAAAGAGAATCCTAATGTGATTTCTTTATAATGGGTGTGTTTCTTATCTTATCCTAGTGTCTAAACTATTCTCCATGGTTGGACCCCCAAATAATATTCCTTTACGTGCTAAGGGGTATCTAGAGAGTGGCATAGGTTTAATAACTACCCTAACCCTAACGCGTACCCTAACCCTAACCCCTACCCTAACCCTAACACGTACCCTAATCCTAACCCGTACCCTAAACCGAGCCCTAACCCTAACACTAACCCTAACCCTAACCCTAACCCATACCCTACGCCGTACCCGCACCCCTCCCCGAACCCGTACCCTAAGCCGAACCCTAAGCCTAACCCTACCCCTAGGCTACCCTTGACTGCTTCTGCCTCCAATAGATTTCCTAAGCACTAGTGTTTTAAGGAACAGCTTAAAAAGAGAATCCTAATGTGGTTTCTTTATAATGGGTGTGTTACTTATCTTATCCTAGTGTCTAAACTCATCTCCATGGTTGCACCCCCAAATAATATTCCCTTACGTGCTAAGGGGTATCTAGAGAGTGGGATAGGTTTAATAACTACCGAAACCCTAACGCGTACCCTTACCCTAACCCCTACCCTAACCCTAACCCGTACCCTAAACCGAGCCCTAACCCTAACACTAACCCTAACCCTAACCCTAACTCATACCCTACGCCGTACCCGCACCCCTCCCCGAACCCGTACCCTAACCCTAACCCTAAGCCTAACCCCAACCCTAGGCTACCCTTGACTGCTTCTGCCTCCAATAGATTTCCTAAGCACTAGTGTTTTAAGGAACAGCTTAAAAAGAGAATCCTAATGTGATTTCTTTATAATGGGTGTGTTCCTTATCTTATCCTAGTGTCTAAACTCTTCTCCATGGCTGCACCCCCAAATAATATTCCTTTACGTGCTAAGGGGTATCTAGAGAGTGGGATAGGTTTAATAACTACCCTAACCCTAACGCGTACCCTAACCCTAACCCCTACCCTAAACCTAACACGTACCCTAATCCTAACCCGTACCCTAAACCGAGCCCTAACCCTAACACTAACCCTAACCCTAACCCTAACCCATACCCTACGCCGTACCCGAACCCCTCCCCGAACCCGTACCCTAAGCCGTACCCTAACCCTAACCCTAAGCCTAACCCTAACCCTAGGCTACCCTTGACTGCTTCTGCCTCCAATAGATTTCCTAAGCACTAGTGTTTTAAGGAACAGCTTAAAAAGAGAATCCTAATGTGATTTCTTTATAATGGGTGTGTTCCTTATCTTATCCTAGTGTCTAAACTCTTCTCCATGGCTGGACCCTCAAATAATATTCCTTTACGTGCTAAGGGGTATCTAGAGAGTGGGATAGGTTTAATAACTACCCTAACCCTAACGCGTACCCTAACCCTAACCCCTACCCTAACCCTAACACGTACCCTAATCCTAACCCGTACCCTAAACCGAGCCCTAACCCGAACACTAACCCTAACCATAACCCTAACCCATACCCTACGCCGTACCCGAACCCCTCCCCGAACCCATTCCCCAAGCCGTACCCTAAACCTAACCCTAAGCCTAACCCTAACCCTAGGCTACCCTTGACTGCTTCTGCCTCCAATAGATTTCCTAAGCACTAGTGTTTTAAAGAACAGCTTAAAAAGAGAATCCTAAAGTGATTTCTTTATAATGGGTGTGTTCCTTATCTCATCCTAGTGTCTAAACTCTTCTCCATGGCTGGACCCCCAAATAATATTCCTTTACGTGCTAAGGGGTATCTAGAGAGTGGGATAGGTTTAATAACTACCCTAACCCTAACGCGTACCTTAACCCTAACCACTACCCTAACCCTAACACGTACCCTAATCCTAACCCGTACCCTAAACCGAGCCCTAACCCTAACACTAACCCTAACCCTAACCCTAACCCATACCCTACGCCGTACCCGAAACCCTCCCCGAACCCGTACCCTAAGCCGTACCCTAACCCTAACCCTAAGCCTACCCTTGACTGCTTCTGCCTCCAATAGATTTCCTAAGCACTAGTGTTTTAAGGAACAGCTTAAAAAGAGAATCCTAATGTGATTTCTTTATAATCGGTGTGTTCCTTATCTTATCCTAGTGTCTAAACTCTTCTCCATGGCTGGACCCTCAAATAATATTCCTTTACGTGCTAAGGGGTATCTAGAGAGTGGGATAGGTTTAATAACTACCCTAACCCTAACGCGTACCCTAACCCTAACCCCTACCCTAATCCTAACCCGTACCCTAAACCGAGCCCTAACCCTAACACTAACCCTAACCATAACCCTAACCCATACCCTACGCCGTACCCGAACCCCTCCCCGAACCCATTCCCCAAGCCGTACCCTAAACCTAACCCTAAGCCTAACCCTAACACTAGGCTACCCTTGACTGCTTCTGCCTCCAATAGATTTCCTAAGCACTAGTGTTTTAAAGAACAGCTTAAAAAGAGAATCCTAAAGTGATTTCTTTATAATGGGTGTGTTCCTTATCTCATCCTAGTGTCTAAACTCTTCTCCATGGCTGGACCCCCAAATAATATTCCTTTACGTGCTAAGGGGTATCTAGAGAGTGGGATAGGTTTAATAACTACCCTAACCCTAACGCGTACCTTAACCCTAACCCCTACCCTAACCCTAACACGTACCCTAATCCTAACCCGTACCCTAAACCGAGCCCTAACCCTAACACTAACCCTAACCCTAACCCTAACCCATACCCTACGCCGTACCCGAAACCCTCCCCGAACCCGTACCCTAAGCCGTACCCTAAGCCTATCCCTAAGCCTAACCCTAACCCTAGGCTACCCTTGACTGCTTCTGCCTCCAATAGATTTCCCAAGCACTAGTGTTTTAAGGAACAGCTTAAAAAGAGAATCCTAATGTGATTTCTTTATAATGGGTGTGTTCCTTATCTTATCCTAGTGTCTAAACTCTTCTCCATGGCTGGACCCTCAAATAATATTCCTTTACGTGCTAAGGGGTATCTAGAGAGTGGGATAGGTTTAATAACTACCCTAACCCTAACGCGTACCCTAACCCTAACCCCTACCCTAACCCTAACACGTACCCTAATCCTAACCCGTACCCTAAACCGAGCCCTAACCCTAACACTAACCCTAAACCTAACCCTAACCCATACCCTACGCCGTACCCGCACCCCTACCCGAACCCGTACCCTAAGCCGTACCCTAAGCCGTACCCTAAGCCTAACCCTAACCCTAGGCTACCCTTGACTGCTTCTGCCTCCAATAGATTTCCTAAGCACTAGTGTTTTAAGGAACAGCTTAAAAAGAGAATCCTAAAGTGATTTCTTTATAATGGGTGTGTTCCTTATCTTATCCTAGTGTCTAAACTCTTCTCCATGGTTGCACCCCCAAATAATATTCCCTTACGTGCTAAGGGGTATCTAGAGAGTGGGATAGGTTTAATAACTACCCTAACCCTAACGCGTACCCCAACCCTAACCCCTACCCTAACCCTAACACGTACCCTAATCCTAACCCGTACCCTAAACCGAGCCCTAACCCGAACACTAACCCTAACCCTAACCCTAACCCATACCCTACGCCGTACCCGCACCCCTCCCCGAACCCATTCCCCAAGCCGTACCCTAAACCTAACCCTAAGCCTAACCCTAACCCTAGGCTACCCTTGACTGCTTCTGCCTCCAATTGATTTCCTAAGCACTAGTGTTTTAAGGAACAGCTTAAAAAGAGAATCCTAAAGTGATTTCTTTATAATGGGTGTGTTCCTTATCTTATCCTAGTGTCTAAACTCTTCTCCATGGCTGGACCCCCAAATAATATTCATTTACGTGCTAAGGGGTATCTAGAGAGTGGGATAGGTTTAATAACTACCCTAACCCTAACGCGTACCCTAACCCAAACCCCTACCCTAATCCTAAAACGTACCCTAATCCTAACCCGTACCCTAAACCGAGCCCTAACCCTAACACTAATCCTAACCCTAACCCTAACCCATACCCTACGCCGTACCCACACCCCTCCCCGAACCCGTACCCTAAGCCTAACCCTAAGCCTAACCGTAACCCTAGGCTACCCTTGACTGCTTCTGCCTCCAATAGATTTCCTAAGCACTAGTGTTTTAAGGAACAGCTTAAAAAGAGAATCCTAATGTGATTTCTTTATAATGGGTGTGTTCCTTATCTTATCCTAGTGTCTAAACTCTTCTCCATGGTTGGACCCCCAAATAATATTCCTCTACGTGCTAAGGGGTATCTAGAGAGTGGGATAGGTTTAATAACTACCCTAACCCTAACGCGTACCCTAACCCTAACCCCTACCCTAACCCTAACACGTACCCTAATCCTAACCCGTACCCTAAACCGAGCCCTAACCCTAACACTAACCCTAACCCTAACCCTAACCCATACCCTACACCGTACCCGAACCCCTCCCCGAACCCGTACCCTAAGCCGTACCCTAACCCTAACCCTAAGCCTAACCCTAACCCTAGGCTACCCTTGACTGCTTCTGCCTCCAATAGATTTCCTAAGCACTAGGGTTTTAAGGAAGAGCTTAAAAAGAGAATCCTAATGTGATTTCTTTATAATGGGTGTGTTCCTTATCTTATCTTAGTGTCTAAACTCTTCTCCATGGCTGCACCCCCAAGTAATATTGCCTTACGTGCTAAGGGGTATCTAGAGAGTGGGATAGGTTTAATAACTACCCTAACCCTAACGCGTACCCTAACCCTAACCCCTACCCTAACCCTAACACGTACCCTAATCCTAACCTGTACCCTAAACCGAGCCCTAACCCGAACACTAACCCTAACCCTAACCCTAACCCATACCCTACGCGGTACCCGCACCCCTCCCCGAACCCGTACCCTAAGCCATACCCTAAACCTAACCCTAAGCCTAACCCTAACCCTAGGCTACCCTTGACTGCTTCTGCCTCCAATAGATTTCCTAAGCACTAGTGTTTTAAGGAACAGCTTAAAAAGAGAATCCTAAAGTGATTTCTTTATAATGGGTGTGTTCCTTATCTTATCCTAGTGTCTAAACTCTTCTCCATGGCTGGACCCCCAAATAATATTCCTTTACGTGCTAAGGGGTATCTAGAGAGTGGGATAGGTTTAATAACTACCCTAACCCTAACGCGTACCCTAACCCTAACCCCTACCCTAACCCTAACACGTACCCTAATCCTAACCCGTACCCTAAACCGAGCCCTAACCCTAACACTAACCCTAACCCTAACCCATACCCTACGCCGTACCCGAAACCCTCCCCGAACCCGTACCCTAAGCCGTACCCTAAGCCTATCCCTAAGCCTAACCCCAACCCTAGGCTACCCTTGACTGCTTCTGCCTCCAATAGATTTCCTAAGCACTAGTGTTTTAAGGATCAGCTTAAAAAGAGAATCCTAATGTGATTTCTTTATAATGGGTGTGTTCCTTATCTTATCCTAGTGTCTAAACTCTTCACCATGGCTGCAACCCGAAATAATATTCCCTTACGTGCTTAGGGGTATCTAGAGAGTGGGATAGGTTTAATAACTACCCTAAACCCTAACGCGTACCCTAACCCTAACCCCTACCCTAACCCTAACACGTACACTAATCCTAACCCGTACCCTAAACCGAGCCCTAACCCTAACACTAACCCTAACCCTAACCCTAACCCATACCCTACGCCGTACCCGAACCCCTCCCCGAACCCATACCCCAAGCCGTACCCTAACCCTAACCCTAAGCCTAACCCTAACCCTAGGCTACCCTTGACTGCTTCTGCCTCCAATAGATTTCCTAAGCACTAGTGTTTTAAGGAACAGCTTAAAAAGAGAATCCTAAAGTGATTTCTTTATAATGGGTGTGTTCCTTATCTTATCCTAGTGTCTAAACTCTTCTCCATGGCTGGACCCCCAAATAATATTCCTTTACGTGCTAAGGGGTATCTAGAGAGTGGGATAGGTTTAATAACTACCCTAAGCCTAACGCGTACCCTAACCCTAACCCCTACCCTAACCCTAACACGTACCCTAATCCTAACCTGTACCCTAAACCGAGCCCTAACCCTAACACTAACCCTAACCCTAACCCTAACCCATACCCTACGCCGTACCCGAAACCCTCCCCGAACCCGTACCCTAAGCCGTACCCTAAGCCTAACCCTAAGCCTAACCCTAACCCTAGGCTACCCTTGACTGCTTCTGCCTCCAATAGATTTCCTAAGCACTAGTGTTTTAAGGAACAGCTGAAAAAGAGAATCCTAATGTGATTTCTTTATAATGGGTGTGTTTCTTATCTTATCCTAGTGTCTAAACTATTCTCCATGGTTGGACCCCCAAATAATATTCCTTTACGTGCTAAGGGGTATCTAGAGAGTGGCATAGGTTTAATAACTACCCTAACCCTAACGCGTACCCTAACCCTAACCCCTACCCTAACCCTAACACGTACCCTAATCCTAACCCGTACCCTAAACCGAGCCCTAACCCTAACACTAACCCTAACCCTAACCCTAACCCATACCCTACGCCGTACCCGCACCCCTCCCCGAACCCGTACCCTAAGCCGAACCCTAAGCCTAACCCTACCCCTAGGCTACCCTTGACTGCTTCTGCCTCCAATAGATTTCCTAAGCACTAGTGTTTTAAGGAACAGCTTAAAAAGAGAATCCTAATGTGGTTTCTTTATAATGGGTGTGTTACTTATCTTATCCTAGTGTCTAAACTCATCTCCATGGTTGCACCCCCAAATAATATTCCCTTACGTGCTAAGGGGTATCTAGAGAGTGGGATAGGTTTAATAACTACCGAAACCCTAACGCGTACCCTTACCCTAACCCCTACCCTAACCCTAACCCGTACCCTAAACCGAGCCCTAACCCTAACACTAACCCTAACCCTAACCCTAACTCATACCCTACGCCGTACCCGCACCCCTCCCCGAACCCGTACCCTAACCCTAACCCTAAGCCTAACCCCAACCCTAGGCTACCCTTGACTGCTTCTGCCTCCAATAGATTTCCTAAGCACTAGTGTTTTAAGGAACAGCTTAAAAAGAGAATCCTAATGTGATTTCTTTATAATGGGTGTGTTCCTTATCTTATCCTAGTGTCTAAACTCTTCTCCATGGCTGCACCCCCAAATAATATTCCTTTACGTGCTAAGGGGTATCTAGAGAGTGGGATAGGTTTAATAACTACCCTAACCCTAACGCGTACCCTAACCCTAACCCCTACCCTAAACCTAACACGTACCCTAATCCTAACCCGTACCCTAAACCGAGCCCTAACCCTAACACTAACCCTAACCCTAACCCTAACCCATACCCTACGCCGTACCCGAACCCCTCCCCGAACCCGTACCCTAAGCCGTACCCTAACCCTAACCCTAAGCCTAACCCTAACCCTAGGCTACCCTTGACTGCTTCTGCCTCCAATAGATTTCCTAAGCACTAGTGTTTTAAGGAACAGCTTAAAAAGAGAATCCTAATGTGATTTCTTTATAATGGGTGTGTTCCTTATCTTATCCTAGTGTCTAAACTCTTCTCCATGGCTGGACCCTCAAATAATATTCCTTTACGTGCTAAGGGGTATCTAGAGAGTGGGATAGGTTTAATAACTACCCTAACCCTAACGCGTACCCTAACCCTAACCCCTACCCTAACCCTAACACGTACCCTAATCCTAACCCGTACCCTAAACCGAGCCCTAACCCGAACACTAACCCTAACCATAACCCTAACCCATACCCTACGCCGTACCCGAACCCCTCCCCGAACCCATTCCCCAAGCCGTACCCTAAACCTAACCCTAAGCCTAACCCTAACCCTAGGCTACCCTTGACTGCTTCTGCCTCCAATAGATTTCCTAAGCACTAGTGTTTTAAAGAACAGCTTAAAAAGAGAATCCTAAAGTGATTTCTTTATAATGGGTGTGTTCCTTATCTCATCCTAGTGTCTAAACTCTTCTCCATGGCTGGACCCCCAAATAATATTCCTTTACGTGCTAAGGGGTATCTAGAGAGTGGGATAGGTTTAATAACTACCCTAACCCTAACGCGTACCTTAACCCTAACCACTACCCTAACCCTAACACGTACCCTAATCCTAACCCGTACCCTAAACCGAGCCCTAACCCTAACACTAACCCTAACCCTAACCCTAACCCATACCCTACGCCGTACCCGAAACCCTCCCCGAACCCGTACCCTAAGCCGTACCCTAACCCTAACCCTAAGCCTACCCTTGACTGCTTCTGCCTCCAATAGATTTCCTAAGCACTAGTGTTTTAAGGAACAGCTTAAAAAGAGAATCCTAATGTGATTTCTTTATAATCGGTGTGTTCCTTATCTTATCCTAGTGTCTAAACTCTTCTCCATGGCTGGACCCTCAAATAATATTCCTTTACGTGCTAAGGGGTATCTAGAGAGTGGGATAGGTTTAATAACTACCCTAACCCTAACGCGTACCCTAACCCTAACCCCTACCCTAATCCTAACCCGTACCCTAAACCGAGCCCTAACCCTAACACTAACCCTAACCATAACCCTAACCCATACCCTACGCCGTACCCGAACCCCTCCCCGAACCCATTCCCCAAGCCGTACCCTAAACCTAACCCTAAGCCTAACCCTAACACTAGGCTACCCTTGACTGCTTCTGCCTCCAATAGATTTCCTAAGCACTAGTGTTTTAAAGAACAGCTTAAAAAGAGAATCCTAAAGTGATTTCTTTATAATGGGTGTGTTCCTTATCTCATCCTAGTGTCTAAACTCTTCTCCATGGCTGGACCCCCAAATAATATTCCTTTACGTGCTAAGGGGTATCTAGAGAGTGGGATAGGTTTAATAACTACCCTAACCCTAACGCGTACCTTAACCCTAACCCCTACCCTAACCCTAACACGTACCCTAATCCTAACCCGTACCCTAAACCGAGCCCTAACCCTAACACTAACCCTAACCCTAACCCTAACCCATACCCTACGCCGTACCCGAAACCCTCCCCGAACCCGTACCCTAAGCCGTACCCTAAGCCTATCCCTAAGCCTAACCCTAACCCTAGGCTACCCTTGACTGCTTCTGCCTCCAATAGATTTCCCAAGCACTAGTGTTTTAAGGAACAGCTTAAAAAGAGAATCCTAATGTGATTTCTTTATAATGGGTGTGTTCCTTATCTTATCCTAGTGTCTAAACTCTTCTCCATGGCTGGACCCTCAAATAATATTCCTTTACGTGCTAAGGGGTATCTAGAGAGTGGGATAGGTTTAATAACTACCCTAACCCTAACGCGTACCCTAACCCTAACCCCTACCCTAACCCTAACACGTACCCTAATCCTAACCCGTACCCTAAACCGAGCCCTAACCCTAACACTAACCCTAAACCTAACCCTAACCCATACCCTACGCCGTACCCGCACCCCTACCCGAACCCGTACCCTAAGCCGTACCCTAAGCCGTACCCTAAGCCTAACCCTAACCCTAGGCTACCCTTGACTGCTTCTGCCTCCAATAGATTTCCTAAGCACTAGTGTTTTAAGGAACAGCTTAAAAAGAGAATCCTAAAGTGATTTCTTTATAATGGGTGTGTTCCTTATCTTATCCTAGTGTCTAAACTCTTCTCCATGGTTGCACCCCCAAATAATATTCCCTTACGTGCTAAGGGGTATCTAGAGAGTGGGATAGGTTTAATAACTACCCTAACCCTAACGCGTACCCCAACCCTAACCCCTACCCTAACCCTAACACGTACCCTAATCCTAACCCGTACCCTAAACCGAGCCCTAACCCGAACACTAACCCTAACCCTAACCCTAACCCATACCCTACGCCGTACACGCACCCCTCCCCGAACCCATTCCCCAAGCCGTACCCTAAACCTAACCCTAAGCCTAACCCTAACCCTAGGCTACCCTTGACTGCTTCTGCCTCCAATTGATTTCCTAAGCACTAGTGTTTTAAGGAACAGCTTAAAAAGAGAATCCTAAAGTGATTTCTTTATAATGGGTGTGTTCCTTATCTTATCCTAGTGTCTAAACTCTTCTCCATGGCTGGACCCCCAAATAATATTCATTTACGTGCTAAGGGGTATCTAGAGAGTGGGATAGGTTTAATAACTACCCTAACCCTAACGCGTACCCTAACCCAAACCCCTACCCTAACCCTAAAACGTACCCTAATCCTAACCCGTACCCTAAACCGAGCCCTAACCCTAACACTAACCCTAACCCTAACCCTAACCCATACCCTACGCCGTACCCACACCCCTCCCCGAACCCGTACCCTAAGCCTAACCCTAAGCCTAACCGTAACCCTAGGCTACCCTTGACTGCTTCTGCCTCCAATAGATTTCCTAAGCACTAGTGTTTTAAGGAACAGCTTAAAAAGAGAATCCTAATGTGATTTCTTTATAATGGGTGTGTTCCTTATCTTATCCTAGTGTCTAAACTCTTCTCCATGGTTGGACCCCCAAATAATATTCCTCTACGTGCTAAGGGGTATCTAGAGAGTGGGATAGGTTTAATAACTACCCTAACCCTAACGCGTACCCTAACCCTAACCCCTACCCTAACCCTAACACGTACCCTAATCCTAACCCGTACCCTAAACCGAGCCCTAACCCTAACACTAACCCTAACCCTAACCCTAACCCATACCC
This sequence comes from Balaenoptera borealis, assembly GCF_965194805.1. Classification (NCBI taxonomy): domain Eukaryota; kingdom Metazoa; phylum Chordata; class Mammalia; order Artiodactyla; family Balaenopteridae; genus Balaenoptera; species Balaenoptera borealis. The sequence goes on along the minus strand of NW_028123966.1, from coordinate 1,576,398 downwards.
TACACCGTACCCGAACCCCTCCCCGAACCCGTACCCTAAGCCGTACCCTAACCCTAACCCTAAGCCTAACCCTAACCCTAGGCTACCCTTGACTGCTTCTGCCTCCAATAGATTTCCTAAGCACTAGGATTTTAAGGAACAGCTTAAAAAGAGAATCCTAATGTGATTTCTTTATAATGGGTGTGTTCCTTATCTTATCTTAGTGTCTAAACTCTTCTCCATGGCTGCACCCCCAAATAATATTGCCTTACGTGCTAAGGGGTATCTAGAGAGTGGGATAGGTTTAATAACTACCCTAACCCTAACGCGTACCCTAACCCTAACCCCTACCCTAACCCTAACACGTACCCTAATCCTAACCTGTACCCTAAACCGAGCCCTAACCCGAACACTAACCCTAACCCTAACCCTAACCCATACCCTACGCCGTACCCGCACCCCTCCCCGAACCCGTACCCTAAGCCATACCCTAAACCTAACCCTAAGCCTAACCCTAACCCTAGGCTACCCTTGACTGCTTCTGCCTCCAATAGATTTCCTAAGCACTAGTGTTTTAAGGAACAGCTTAAAAAGAGAATCCTAAAGTGATTTCTTTATAATGGGTGTGTTCCTTATCTTATCCTAGTGTCTAAACTCTTCTCCATGGCTGGACCCCCAAATAATATTCCTTTACGTGCTAAGGGGTATCTAGAGAGTGGGATACGTTTAATAACTACCCTAACCCTAACGCGTACCCTAACCCTAACACCTACCCTAACCCTAACACGTACCCTAATCCTAACCCGTACCCTAAACCGAGCCCTAACCCTAACACTAACCCTAACCCTAACCCATATCCTACGCCGTACCCGAAACCCTCCCCGAACCCGTACCCTAAGCCGTACCCTAAGCCTATCCCTAAGCCTAACCACAACCCTAGGCTACCCTTGACTGCTTCTGCCTCCAATAGATTTCCTAAGCACTAGTGTTTTAAGGAACAGCTTAAAAAGAGAATCCTAATGTGATTTCTTTATAATGGGTGTGTTCCTTATCTTATCCTAGTGTCTAAACTCTTCTCCATGGCTGCAACCCGAAATAATATTCCCTTACGTGCTTAGGGGTATCTAGAGAGTGGGATAGGTTTAATAACTACCCTAAACCCTAACGCGTACCCTAACCCTAACCCCTACCCTAACCCTAACACGTACACTAATCCTAACCCGTACCCTAAACCGAGCCCTAACCCTAACACTAACCCTAACCCTAACCCTAACCCATACCCTACGCCGTACCCGAACCCCTCCCCGAACCCATACCCCAAGCCGTACCCTAACCCTAACCCTAAGCCTAACCCTAACCCTAGGCTACCCTTGACTGCTTCTGCCTCCAATAGATTTCCTAAGCACTAGTGTTTTAAGGAACAGCTTAAAAAGAGAATCCTAAAGTGATTTCTTTATAATGGGTGTGTTCCTTATCTTATCCTAGTGTCTAAACTCTTCTCCATGGCTGGACCCCCAAATAATATTCCTTTACGTGCTAAGGGGTATCTAGAGAGTGGGATAGGTTTAATAACTACCCTAAGCCTAACGCGTACCATAACCCTAACCCCTACCCTAACCCTAACACGTACCCTAATCCTAACCTGTACCCTAAACCGAGCCCTAACCCTAACACTAACCCTAACCCTAACCCTAACCCATACCCTACGCCATACCCGAAACCCTCCCCGAACCCGTACCCTAAGCCGTACCCTAAGCCTAACCCTAAGGCTAACCCTAACCCTAGGCTACCCTTGACTGCTTCTGCCTCCAGTAGATTTCCTAAGCACTAGTGTTTTAAGGAACAGCTGAAAAAGAGAATCCTAATGTGATTTCTTTATAATGGGTGTGTTCCTTATCTTATCCTAGTGTCTAAACTCTTCTCCATGGTTGGACCCCCAAATAATATTCCTTTACGTGCTAAGGGGTATCTAGAGAGTGGCATAGGTTTAATAACTACCCTAACCCTAACGCGTACCCTAACCCTAACCCCTACCCTAACCCTAACACGTACCCTAATCCTAACCCGTACCCTAAACCGAGCCCTAACCCTAACCCTAACCCTAACCCATACCCTACGCCGTACCCGCACCCCTCCCCGAACCCGTACCCTAAGCCGAACCCTAAGCCTAACCCTACCCCTAGGCTACCCTTGACTGCTTCTGCCTCCAATAGATTTCCTAAGCACTAGTGTTTTAAGGAACAGCTTAAAAAGAGAATCCTAATGTGGTTTCTTTATAATGGGTGTGTTCCTTATCTTATCCTAGTGTCTAAACTCATCTCCATGGTTGCACCCCCAAATAATATTCCCTTACGTGCTAAGGGGTATCTAGAGAGTGGGATAGGTTTAATAACTACCGTAACCCTAACGCGTACCCTTACCCTAACCCCTACCCTAACCCTAACCCGTACCCTAAACCGAGCCCTAACCCTAACAGTAACCCTAACCCTAACCCTAACTCATACCCTACGCCGTACCCGCACCCCTCCCCGAACCCATACCCTAACCCTAACCCTAAGCCTAACCCCAACCCTAGGCTACCCTTGACTGCTTCTGCCTCCAATAGATTTCCTAAGCACTAGTGTTTTAAAGAACAGCTTAAAAAGAGAATCCTAAAGTGATTTCTTTATAATGGGTGTGTTCCTTATCTCATCCTAGTGTCTAAACTCTTCTCCATGGCTGGACCCCCAAATAATATTCCTTTACGTGCTAAGGGGTATCTAGAGAGTGGGATAGGTTTAATAACTACCCTAACCCTAACACGTACCCTAATCCTAACCCGTACCCTAAACCGAGCCCTAACCCTAACACTAACCCTAACCCTAACCCTAACCCTAACCCTAACCCTAACCCTAACCCTAACCCTAACCCTAACCCTAACCCTAACCCTAAGCACTAGTGTTTTAAGGAACAGCTTAAAAAGAGAATCCTAAAGTGATTTCTTTATAATGGGTGTGTTCCTTATCTTATCCTAGTGTCTAAACTCTTCTCCATGGCTGGACCCCCAAATAATATTCCTTTACGTGCTAAGGGGTATCTAGAGAGTGGGATAGGTTTAATAACTACCCTAACCCTAACGCGTACCCTAACCCTAACCCCTACCCTAACCCTAACACGTACCCTAATCCTAACCCGTACCCTAAACCGAGCCCTAACCCTAACACTAACCCTAACCCTAACCCTAACCCATACCCTACGCCGTACCCGAAACCCTCCCCGAACCCGTACCCTAAGCCGTACCCTAAGCCGAACCCTAAGCCTAACCCTAACCCTAGGCTACCCTTGACTGCTTCTGCCTCCAATAGATTTCCTAAGCACTAGTGTTTTAAGGAACAGCTGAAAAAGAGAATCCTAATGTGATTTCTTTATAATGGGTGTGTTCCTTATCTTATCCTAGTGTCTAAACTCTTCTCCATGGCTGCACCCCCAAATAATATTCCTTTACGAGCTAAGGGGTATCTAGAGAGTGGGATAGGTTTAATAACTACCCTAACCCTAACGCGTACCCTAACCCTAACCCCTACCCTAAACCTAACACGTACCCTAATCCTAACCCGTACCCTAAACCGAGCCCTAACCCTAACACTAACCCTAACCCTAACCCTAACCCATACCCTACGCCGTACCCGAACCCCTCCCCGAACCCGTACCCTAAGCCGTACCCTAACCCTAACCCTAAGCCTAACCCTAACCCTAGGCTACCCTTGACTGCTTCTGCCTCCAATAGATTTCCTAAGCACTAGTGTTTTAAGGAACAGCTTAAAAAGAGAATCCTAATGTGATTTCTTTATAATGGGTGTGTTCCTTATCTTATCCTAGTGTCTAAATTCTTCTCCATGGCTGGACCCCCAAATAATATTCCTTTACGTGCTAAGGGGTATCTAGAGAGTGGGATAGGTTTACTAACTACCGTAAACCTAACGCATACCCTAACCCTAACCCCTACCCTAAACCTAACACGTACCCTAATCCTAACCGTACCCTAAACCGAGCCCTAACCCTAACACTAACCCTAACCCTAACCCTAACCCATACCCTACGCCGTACCCGCACCCCTCCCCGAACCCGTACCCTAAGCCGTACCCTAACCCTAACCCTAAGCCTAACCCTAACCCTAGGCTACCCTTGACTGCTTCTGCCTCCAATAGATTTCCTAAGCACTAGTGTTTTAAGGAAAAGCTTAAAAAGAGAATCCTAATGTGATTTCTTTATAATGGGTGTGTTCCTTATATTATCCTAGTGTCTAAACTCTTCTCCATGGCTGCAACCCGAAATAATATTCCCTTACGTGCTAAGGGGTATCTAGAGAGTGGGATAGGTTTAATAACTACCCTAAACCCTAACGCGTACCCTAACCCTAACCCCTACCCTAACCCTAACACGTACACTAATCCTAACCCGTACCCTAAACCGAGCCCTAACCATAACACTAACCCTAACCCTAACCCTAACCCATACCCTACGCCGTACCCGAACCCCTCCCCAAACCCATACCCCAAGACGTACCCTAACCCTAACCCTAAGCCTAACCCTAACCCTAGGCTACCCTTGACTGCTTCTGCCTCCAATAGATTTCCTAAGCACTAGTGTTTTAAGGAACAGCTTAAAAAGAGAATCCTAAAGTGATTTCTTTATAATGGGTGTGTTCCTTATCTTATCCTAGTGTCTAAACTCTTCTCCATGGCTGGACCCCCAAATAATATTCCTTTACGTGCTAAGGGGTATCTAGAGAGTGGGATAGGTTTAATAACTACCCTAACCCTAACGCGTACCCTAACCCTAACCCCTACCCTAACCCTAACACGTACCCTAATCCTAACCCGTACCCTAAACCGAGCCCTAACCCTAACACTAACCCTAACCCTAACCCTAACCCATACCCTACGCCGTACCCGAAACCCTCCCCGAACCCGTACCCTAAGCCGTACCCTAAGCCTAACCCTAAGCCTATCCCTAACCCTAGGCTACCCTTGACTGCTTCTGCCTCCAATAGATTTCCTAAGCACTAGTGTTTTAAGGAACAGCTGAAAAAGAGAATCCTAATGTGATTTCTTTATAATGGGTGTGTTCCTTATCTTATCCTAGTGTCTAAACTCTTCTCCATGGTTGGACCCCCAAATAATATTCCTTTACGTGCTAAGGGGTATCTAGAGAGTGGCATAGGTTTAATAACTACCCTAACCCTAACGCGTACCCTAACCCTAACCCCTACCCTAACCCTAACACGTACCCTAATCCTAACCCGTACCCTAAACCGAGCCCTAACCCTAACACTAACCCTAACCCTAACCCTAACCCATACCCTACGCCGTACCCGCACCCCTCCCCGAACCCGTACCCTAAGCCGAACCCTAAGCCTAACCCTACCCCTAGGCTACCCTTGACTGCTTCTGCCTCCAATAGATTTCCTAAGCACTAGTGTTTTAAGGAACAGCTTAAAAAGAGAATCCTAATGTGGTTTCTTTATAATGGGTGTGTTCCTTATCTTATCCTAGTGTCTAAACTCATCTCCATGGTTGCACCCCCAAATAATATTCCCTTACGTGCTAAGGGGTATCTAGAGAGTGGGATAGGTTTAATAACTACCGTAACCCTAACGCGTACCCTTACCCTAACCCCTACCCTAACCCTAACCCGTACCCTAAACCGAGCCCTAACCCTAACACTAACCCTAACCCTAACCCTAACTCATACCCTACGCCGTACCCGCACCCCTCCCCGAACCCGTACCCTAAGCCGTACCCTAACCCTAACCCTAAGCCTAACCCTAACCCTAGGCTACCCTTGACTGCTTCTGCCTCCAATAGATTTCCTAAGCACTAGTGTTTTAAGGAACAGCTTAAAAAGAGAATCCTAATGTGATTTCTTTATAATGGGTGTGTTCCTTATCTTATCCTAGTGTCTAAACTCTTCTCCATGGCTGGACCCCCAAATAATATTCCCTTACGTGCTAAGGGGTATCTAGAGAGTGGGATAGGTTTACTAACTACCCTAACCCTAACGCGTACCCTAACCCTAACTCCTACCCTAACCCTAACACGTACCCTAATCCTAAACCGTACCCTAAACCGAGCCCTAACCCTAACACTAACCCTAACCCTAACCCATACCCTACGCCGTACCCGCACCCCTCCCCGAACCCGTACCCTAAGCCGTACCCTAAGCCTAACCCTAAGCCTAACCCTAACCCTAGGCTACCCTTGACTGTTTCTGCCTCCAATAGATATCCTAAGCACTAGTGTTTTAAGGAACAGCTTAAAAAGAGAATCCTAATGTGATTTCTTTATAATGGGTGTGTTCCTTATCTTATCCTAGTGTCTAAACTCGTCTCCATGGCTGGACCCCCAAATAATATTCATTTACGTGCTAAGGGGTATCTAGAGAGTGGGATAGGTTTAATAACTACCCTAACCCTAACGCGTACCCTAACCCTAACCCCTACCCTAACCCTAACACGTACCCTAATCCTAACCCGTACCCTAAAGCGAGCCCTAACCCTAACACTAACCCTAACCCTAACCCTAACCCATACCCTACGCCGTACCCGCACCCCTCCCCGAACCCGTACCCTAAGCCGTACCCTAATCCTAACCCTAAACCTAACCCTAACCCTGGGCTACCCTTGACTGCTTCTGCCTCCAATAGATTTCCTAAGCACTAGTGTTTTAAGGAACAGCTTAAAAAGAGAATCCTAATGTGATTTCTTTATAATGGGTGTGTTCCTTATCTTATCCTAGTGTCTAAACTCTTCTCCATGGCTGGACCCCCAAATAATATTCCCTTACGTGCTAAGGGGTATCTAGAGAGTGGGATAGGTTTAATAACTACCCTAACCCTAACGCGTACCCTAACCCTAACCCCTACCCTAACCCTAACACGTACCCTAATCCTAACCCGTACCCTAAACCGAGCCCTAACCCTAACACTAACCCTAACCCTAACCCTAACCCATACCCTACGCCGTACCTGCACCCCTCCCCGAACCCGTACCCTAAGCCGTACCCTAAGCCTAACCCTAAGCCTAACCCTAACCCTAGGCTACCCTTGACTGCTTCTGCCTCCAATAGATTTCCTAAGCACTAGTGTTTTAAGGAACAGCTTAAAAAGAGAATCCTAATGTGATTTCTTTATAATGGGTGTGTTCCTTATCTTATCCTAGTGTCTAAACTCTTCTCCATGGCTGCACCCCCAAATAATATTCCCTTACGTGCTAAGGGGTATCTAGAGAGTGGGATAGGTTTAATAACTACCCTAACCCTAACGCGTACCCTAACCCTAACCCCTACCCTAACCCTAACACGTACCCTAATCCTAACCTGTACCCTAAACCGAGCCCTAACCCTAACACTAACACTAACCCTAACCCTAACCCATACCCTACGCCATACCGGCACCCCTCCCCGAACCCGTACCCTAAGCCATACCCTAAACCTAACCCTAAGCCTAACCCTAACCCTAGGCTCCCCTTGACTGCTTCTGCCTCCAATTGTTTTCCCAAGCAGTAGTGTTTTAAGAAACAGCTTAAAGAGAGAATCCTAATGTGATTTCTTTATAATGGGTGTGTTCCTTATCTTATCCTAGTGTCTAAACTCTTCTCCATGGCTGGACCCCCAAATAATATTCCTTTACGTGCTAAGGGGGAGCTAGAGAGTGGGATAGGTTTACTAACTACCCTAGCCCTAACGCGTAACCTAACCCTAACCCCTACCCTAACCCTAACACGTACCCTAATCCTAACCCGTACCCTAAACCGAGCCCTAACCCTAACACTAACCCTAACCCTAACCCTAACCCATACCCTACGCTGTACCCGCACCCCTCCCCGAACCCGTACCCTAAGCCGTACCCTAACCCTAACCCTAAGCCTAACCCCAACCCTAGGCTACCCTTGACTGCTTCTGCCTCCAATAGATTTCCTAAGCACTAGTGTTTTAAGGAACAGCTTAAAAAGAGAATCCTAATGTGATTTCTTTATAATGGGTGTGTTCCTTATCTTATCCTAGTGTCTAAACTCTTCTCCATGGCTGCACCCCCAAATAATATTCCTTTACGTGCTAAGGGGTATCTAGAGAGTGGGATAGGTTTAATAACTACCCTAACCCTAACGCGTACCCTAACCCTAACCCCTACCCTAAACCTAACACGTACCCTAATCCTAACCCGTACCCTAAACCGAGCCCTAACCCTAACACTAACCCTAACCCTAACCCTAACCCATACCCTACGCCGTACCCGAACCCCTCCCCGAACCCATACCCTAAGCCGTACCCTAACCCTAACCCTAAGCCTAACCCTAACCCTAGGCTACCCTTGACTGCTTCTGCCTCCAATAGATTTCCTAAGCACTAGTGTTTTAAGGAACAGCTTAAAAAGAGAATCCTAATGTGATTTCTTTATAATGGGTGTGTTCCTTATCTTATCCTAGTGTCTAAACTCTTCTCCATGGCTGGACCCTCAAATAATATTCCTTTACGTGCTAAGGGGTATCTAGAGAGTGGGATAGGTTTAATAACTACCCTAACCCTAACGCGTACCCTAACCCTAACCCCTACCCTAACCCTAACACGTACCCTAATCCTAACCCGTACCCTAAACCGAGCCCTAACCCTAACACTAACCCTAACCCTAACCCTAACCCATACCCTACGCCGTACCCGAACCCCTCCCCGAACCCATTCCCCAAGCCGTACCCTAAACCTAACCCTAAGCCTAACCCTAACCCTAGGCTACCCTTGACTGCTTCTGCCTCCAATAGATTTCCTAAGCACTAGTGTTTTAAAGAACAGCTTAAAAAGAGAATCCTAAAGTGATTTCTTTATAATGGGTGTGTTCCTTATCTCATCCTAGTGTCTAAACTCTTCTCCATGGCTGGACCCCCAAATAATATTCCTTTACGTGCTAAGGGGTATCTAGAGAGTGGGATAGGTTTAATAACTACCCTAACCCTAACACGTACCCTAATCCTAACCCGTACCCTAAACCGAGCCCTAACCCTAACCCTAACCCTAACCCATACCCTACGCCGTACCCGCACCCCTCCCCGAACCCGTACCCTAAGCCGAACCCTAAGCCTAACCCTACCCCTAGGCTACCCTTGACTGCTTCTGCCTCCAATAGATTTCCTAAGCACTAGTGTTTTAAGGAACAGCTTAAAAAGAGAATCCTAATGTGGTTTCTTTATAATGGGTGTGTTCCTTATCTTATCCTAGTGTCTAAACTCATCTCCATGGTTGCACCCCCAAATAATATTCCCTTACGTGCTAAGGGGTATCTAGAGAGTGGGATAGGTTTAATAACTACCGTAACCCTAACGCGTACCCTTACCCTAACCCCTACCCTAACCCTAACCCGTACCCTAAACCGAGCCCTAACCCTAACACTAACCCTAACCCTAACCCTAACTCATACCCTACGCCGTACCCGCACCCCTCCCCGAACCCGTACCCTAAGCCGTACCCTAACCCTAACCCTAAGCCTAACCCTAACCCTAGGCTACCCTTGACTGCTTCTGCCACCAATAGATTTCCTAAGCACTAGTGTTTTAAGGAACAGCTTAAAAAGAGAATCCTAATGTGATTTCTTTATAATGGGTGTGTTCCTTATCTTATCCTAGTGTCTAAACTCTTCTCCATGGCTGGACCCCCAAATAATATTCCCTTACGTGCTAAGGGGTATCTAGAGAGTGGGATAGGTTTACTAACTACCCTAACCCTAACGCGTACCCTAACCCTAACTCCTACCCTAACCCTAACACGTACCCTAATCCTAAACCGTACCCTAAACCGAGCCCTAACCCTAACACTAACCCTAACCCTAACCCATACCCTACGCCGTACCCGCACCCCTCCCCGAACCCGTACCCTAAGCCGTACCCTAAGCCTAACCCTAAGCCTAACCCTAACCCTAGGCTACCCTTGACTGTTTCTGCCTCCAATAGATATCCTAAGCCCTAGTGTTTTAAGGAACAGCTTAAAAAGAGAATCCTAATGTGATTTCTTTATAATGGGTGTGTTCCTTATCTTATCCTAGTGTCTAAACTCGTCTCCATGGCTGGACCCCCAAATAATATTCATTTACGTGCTAAGGGGTATCTAGAGAGTGGGATAGGTTTAATAACTACCCTAACCCTAACGCGTACCCTAACCCTAACCCCTACCCTAACCCTAACACGTACCCTAATCCTAACCCGTACCCTAAAGCGAGCCCTAACCCTAACACTAACCCTAACCCTAACCCTAACCCATACCCTACGCCGTACCCGCACCCCTCCGCGAACCCGTACCCTAAGCCATACCCTAAACCTAACCCTAAGCCTAACCCTAACCCTAGGCTACCCTTGACTGCTTCTGCCTCCAATTGTTTTCCCAAGCAGTAGTGTTTTAAGAAACAGCTTAAAGAGAGAATCCTAATGTGATTTCTTTATAATGGGTGTGTTCCTTATCTTATCCTAGTGTCTAAACTCTTCTCCATGGCTGGACCCCCAAATAATATTCCTTTACGTGCTAAGGGGGAGCTAGAGAGTGGGATAGGTTTACTAACTACCCTAGCCCTAACGCGTACCCTAACCCTAACCCCTACCCTAACCCTAACACGTACCCTAATCCTAACCTGTACCCTAAACCGAGCCCTAACCCTAACACTAACCCTAACACTAACCCTAACCCATACCCTATGCCGTACCCGAACCCCTCCCCGAACCCGTACCCTAAGCCGTACCCTAACCCTAACCCTAAGCCTAACCCTAACCCTAGGCTACCCTTGACTGCTTCTGCCTCCAATAGATTTCCTAAGCACTAGTGTTTTAAGGAACAGCTTAAAAAGAGAATCCTAATGTGATTTCTTTATAATGGGTGTGTTCCTTATCTTATCCTAGTGTCTAAACTCTTCTCCATGGCTGGACCCTCAAATAATATTCCTTTACGTGCTAAGGGGTATCTAGAGAGTGGGATAGGTTTAATAACTACCCTAACCCTAACGCGTACCCTAACCCTAACCCCTACCCTAACCCTAACACGTACCCTAATCCTAACCCGTACCCTAAACCGAGCCCTAACCCTAACACTAACCCTAACCCTAACCCTAACCCATACCCTACGCCGTACCCGCACCCCTCCCCGAACCCGTACCCTAAGCCGTACCCTAAGCCGTACCCTAAGCCTAACCCTAACCCTAGGCTACCCTTGACTGCTTCTGCCTCCAATAGATTTCCTAAGCACTAGTGTTTTAAGGAAGAGCTTAAAAAGAGAATCCTAATGTGATTTCTTTATAATGGGTGTGTTCCTTATCTTATCCTAGTGTCTAAACTCTTCTCCATGGCTGCACCCCCAAATAATATTCCCTTACGTGCTAAGGGGTATCTAGAGAGTGGGATAGGTTTAATAACTACCCTAACCCTAACGCGTACCCTAACCCTAACCCCTACCCTAACCCTAACACGTACCCTAATCCTAACCTGTACCCTAAACCGAGCCCTAACCCTAACACTAACCCTAACCCTAACCCTAACCCATACCCTACGCCGTACCCGCACCCCTCCCCGAACCCGTACCCTAAGCCATACCCTAAACCTAACCCTAAGCCTAACCCTAACCCTAGGCTCCCCTTGACTGCTTCGGCCTCCAATTGATTTCCTAAGCAGTAGTGTTTTAAGAAACAGCTTAAAAAGAGAATCCTAATGTGATTTCTTTATAATGGGTGTGTTCCTTATCTTATCCTAGTGTCTAAACTCTTCTCCATGGCTAGACCCCCAAATAATATTCCTTTACGTGCTAAGGGGGAGCTAGAGAGTGGGATAGGTTTACTAACTACCCTAGCCCTAACGCGTAACCTAACCCTAACCCCTACCCTAACCCTAACACGTACCCTAATCCTAACCTGTAACCTAAACCGAGCCCTAACCCTAACACTAACCCTAACCCTAACCCTAACCCATACCCTACGCCGTACCCGAACCGCTCCCCGAACCCATACCCCAAGCCGTACCCTAACCCTAACCCTAAGCCTAACCCTAACCCTAGGCTACCCTTGACTGCTTCTGCCTCCAATAGATTTCCTAAGCACTAGTGTTTTAAGGAACAGCTTAAAAAGAGAATCCTAATGTGATTTCTTTATAATGGGTGTGTTCCTTATCTTATCCTAGTGTCTAAACTCTTCTCCATGGCTGGACCCCCAAATAATATTCCTTTACGTGCTAAGGGGTATCTAGAGAGTGGGATAGGTTTAATAACTACCCTAACCCTAACGCGTACCTTAACCCTAACCCCTACCCTAACCCTAACACGTACCCTAATCCTAACCCGTACCCTAAACCGAGCCCTAACCCTAACACTAACCCTAACCCTAACCCTAACCCATACCCTACGCCGTACCCGAAACCCTCCCCGAACCCGTACCCTAAGCCGTACCCTAAGCCTATCCCTAAGCCTAACCCTAACCCTAGGCTACCCTTGACTGCTTCTGCCTCCAATAGATTTCCTAAGCACTAGTGTTTTAAGGAACAGCTTAAAAAGAGAATCCTAATGTGATTTCTTTATAATGGGTGTGTTCCTTATCTTATCCTAGTGTCTAAACTCTTCTCCATGGCTGGACCCTCAAATAATATTCCTTTACGTGCTAAGGGGTATCTAGAGAGTGGGATAGGTTTAATAACTACCCTAAACCTAACGCGTACCCTAACCCTAACCCCTACCCTAACCCTAACACGTACCCTAATCCTAACCCGTACCCTAAACCGAGCCCTAACCCTAACACTAACCCTAAACCTAACCCTAACCCAAACCCTACGCCGTACCCGCACCCATACCCGAACCCGTACCCTAAGCCGTACCCTAAGCCGTACCCTAAGCCTAACCCTAACCCTAGGCTACCCTTGACTGCTTCTGCCTCCAATAGATTTCCTAAGCACTAGTGTTTTAAGGAACAGCTTAAAAAGAGAATCCTAAAGTGATTTCTTTATAATGGGTGTGTTCCTTATCTTATCCTAGTGTCTAAACTCTTCTCCATGGCTGCACCCCCAAATAATATTCCCTTACGTGCTAAGGGGTATCTAGAGAGTGGGATAGGTTTAATAACTACCCTAACCCTAACGCGTACCCTAACCCTAACCCCTACCCTAACCCTAACACGTACCCTAATCCTAACCCGTACCCTAAACCGAGCCCTAACCCGAACACTAACCCTAACCCTAACCCTAACCCATACCCTACACCGTACCCGCACCCCTCCCCGAACCCATTCCCCAAGCCGTACCCTAAACCTAACCCTAAGCCTAACCCTAACCCTAGGCTACCCTTGACTGCTTCTGCCTCCAATTGATTTCCTAAGCACTAGTGTTTTAAGGAACAGCTGAAAAAGAGAATCCTAATGTGATTTCTTTATAATGGGTGTGTTCCTTATCTTATCCTAGTGTCTAAACTCTTCTCCATGGCTGCACCCCCAAATAATATTCCTTTACGAGCTAAGGGGTATCTAGAGAGTGGGATAGGTTTAATAACTACCCTAACCCTAACGCGTACCCTAACCCTAACCCCTACCCTAAACCTAACACGTACCCTAATCCTAACCCGTACCCTAAACCGAGCCCTAACCCTAACACTAACCCTAACCCTAACCCTAACCCATACCCTACGCCGTACCCGAACCCCTCCCCGAACCCGTACCCTAAGCCGTACCCTAACCCTAACCCTAAGCCTAACCCTAACCCTAGGCTACCCTTGACTGCTTCTGCCTCCAATAGATTTCCTAAGCACTAGTGTTTTAAGGAACAGCTTAAAAAGAGAATCCTAATGTGATTTCTTTATAATGGGTGTGTTCCTTATCTTATCCTAGTGTCTAAATTCTTCTCCATGGCTGGACCCCCAAATAATATTCCTTTACGTGCTAAGGGGTATCTAGAGAGTGGGATAGGTTTACTAACTACCGTAAACCTAACGCATACCCTAACCCTAACCCCTACCCTAAACCTAACACGTACCCTAATCCTAACCGTACCCTAAACCGAGCCCTAACCCTAACACTAACCCTAACCCTAACCCTAACCCATACCCTACGCCGTACCCGCACCCCTCCCCGAACCCGTACCCTAAGCCGTACCCTAACCCTAACCCTAAGCCTAACCCTAACCCTAGGCTACCCTTGACTGCTTCTGCCTCCAATAGATTTCCTAAGCACTAGTGTTTTAAGGAAAAGCTTAAAAAGAGAATCCTAATGTGATTTCTTTATAATGGGTGTGTTCCTTATATTATCCTAGTGTCTAAACTCTTCTCCATGGCTGCAACCCGAAATAATATTCCCTTACGTGCTAAGGGGTATCTAGAGAGTGGGATAGGTTTAATAACTACCCTAAACCCTAACGCGTACCCTAACCCTAACCCCTACCCTAACCCTAACACGTACACTAATCCTAACCCGTACCCTAAACCGAGCCCTAACCATAACACTAACCCTAACCCTAACCCTAACCCATACCCTACGCCGTACCCGAACCCCTCCCCAAACCCATACCCCAAGACGTACCCTAACCCTAACCCTAAGCCTAACCCTAACCCTAGGCTACCCTTGACTGCTTCTGCCTCCAATAGATTTCCTAAGCACTAGTGTTTTAAGGAACAGCTTAAAAAGAGAATCCTAAAGTGATTTCTTTATAATGGGTGTGTTCCTTATCTTATCCTAGTGTCTAAACTCTTCTCCATGGCTGGACCCCCAAATAATATTCCTTTACGTGCTAAGGGGTATCTAGAGAGTGGGATAGGTTTAATAACTACCCTAACCCTAACGCGTACCCTAACCCTAACCCCTACCCTAACCCTAACACGTACCCTAATCCTAACCCGTACCCTAAACCGAGCCCTAACCCTAACACTAACCCTAACCCTAACCCTAACCCATACCCTACGCCGTACCCGAAACCCTCCCCGAACCCGTACCCTAAGCCGTACCCTAAGCCTAACCCTAAGCCTATCCCTAACCCTAGGCTACCCTTGACTGCTTCTGCCTCCAATAGATTTCCTAAGCACTAGTGTTTTAAGGAACAGCTGAAAAAGAGAATCCTAATGTGATTTCTTTATAATGGGTGTGTTCCTTATCTTATCCTAGTGTCTAAACTCTTCTCCATGGTTGGACCCCCAAATAATATTCCTTTACGTGCTAAGGGGTATCTAGAGAGTGGCATAGGTTTAATAACTACCCTAACCCTAACGCGTACCCTAACCCTAACCCCTACCCTAACCCTAACACGTACCCTAATCCTAACCCGTACCCTAAACCGAGCCCTAACCCTAACACTAACCCTAACCCTAACCCTAACCCATACCCTACGCCGTACCCGCACCCCTCCCCGAACCCGTACCCTAAGCCGAACCCTAAGCCTAACCCTACCCCTAGGCTACCCTTGACTGCTTCTGCCTCCAATAGATTTCCTAAGCACTAGTGTTTTAAGGAACAGCTTAAAAAGAGAATCCTAATGTGGTTTCTTTATAATGGGTGTGTTCCTTATCTTATCCTAGTGTCTAAACTCATCTCCATGGTTGCACCCCCAAATAATATTCCCTTACGTGCTAAGGGGTATCTAGAGAGTGGGATAGGTTTAATAACTACCGTAACCCTAACGCGTACCCTTACCCTAACCCCTACCCTAACCCTAACCCGTACCCTAAACCGAGCCCTAACCCTAACACTAACCCTAACCCTAACCCTAACTCATACCCTACGCCGTACCCGCACCCCTCCCCGAACCCGTACCCTAAGCCGTACCCTAACCCTAACCCTAAGCCTAACCCTAACCCTAGGCTACCCTTGACTGCTTCTGCCTCCAATAGATTTCCTAAGCACTAGTGTTTTAAGGAACAGCTTAAAAAGAGAATCCTAATGTGATTTCTTTATAATGGGTGTGTTCCTTATCTTATCCTAGTGTCTAAACTCTTCTCCATGGCTGGACCCCCAAATAATATTCCCTTACGTGCTAAGGGGTATCTAGAGAGTGGGATAGGTTTACTAACTACCCTAACCCTAACGCGTACCCTAACCCTAACTCCTACCCTAACCCTAACACGTACCCTAATCCTAAACCGTACCCTAAACCGAGCCCTAACCCTAACACTAACCCTAACCCTAACCCATACCCTACGCCGTACCCGCACCCCTCCCCGAACCCGTACCCTAAGCCGTACCCTAAGCCTAACCCTAAGCCTAACCCTAACCCTAGGCTACCCTTGACTGTTTCTGCCTCCAATAGATATCCTAAGCACTAGTGTTTTAAGGAACAGCTTAAAAAGAGAATCCTAATGTGATTTCTTTATAATGGGTGTGTTCCTTATCTTATCCTAGTGTCTAAACTCGTCTCCATGGCTGGACCCCCAAATAATATTCATTTACGTGCTAAGGGGTATCTAGAGAGTGGGATAGGTTTAATAACTACCCTAACCCTAACGCGTACCCTAACCCTAACCCCTACCCTAACCCTAACACGTACCCTAATCCTAACCCGTACCCTAAAGCGAGCCCTAACCCTAACACTAACCCTAACCCTAACCCTAACCCATACCCTACGCCGTACCCGCACCCCTCCCCGAACCCGTACCCTAAGCCGTACCCTAATCCTAACCCTAAACCTAACCCTAACCCTGGGCTACCCTTGACTGCTTCTGCCTCCAATAGATTTCCTAAGCACTAGTGTTTTAAGGAACAGCTTAAAAAGAGAATCCTAATGTGATTTCTTTATAATGGGTGTGTTCCTTATCTTATCCTAGTGTCTAAACTCTTCTCCATGGCTGGACCCCCAAATAATATTCCCTTACGTGCTAAGGGGTATCTAGAGAGTGGGATAGGTTTAATAACTACCCTAACCCTAACGCGTACCCTAACCCTAACCCCTACCCTAACCCTAACACGTACCCTAATCCTAACCCGTACCCTAAACCGAGCCCTAACCCTAACACTAACCCTAACCCTAACCCTAACCCATACCCTACGCCGTACCTGCACCCCTCCCCGAACCCGTACCCTAAGCCGTACCCTAAGCCTAACCCTAAGCCTAACCCTAACCCTAGGCTACCCTTGACTGCTTCTGCCTCCAATAGATTTCCTAAGCACTAGTGTTTTAAGGAACAGCTTAAAAAGAGAATCCTAATGTGATTTCTTTATAATGGGTGTGTTCCTTATCTTATCCTAGTGTCTAAACTCTTCTCCATGGCTGCACCCCCAAATAATATTCCCTTACGTGCTAAGGGGTATCTAGAGAGTGGGATAGGTTTAATAACTACCCTAACCCTAACGCGTACCCTAACCCTAACCCCTACCCTAACCCTAACACGTACCCTAATCCTAACCTGTACCCTAAACCGAGCCCTAACCCTAACACTAACACTAACCCTAACCCTAACCCATACCCTACGCCATACCGGCACCCCTCCCCGAACCCGTACCCTAAGCCATACCCTAAACCTAACCCTAAGCCTAACCCTAACCCTAGGCTCCCCTTGACTGCTTCTGCCTCCAATTGTTTTCCCAAGCAGTAGTGTTTTAAGAAACAGCTTAAAGAGAGAATCCTAATGTGATTTCTTTATAATGGGTGTGTTCCTTATCTTATCCTAGTGTCTAAACTCTTCTCCATGGCTGGACCCCCAAATAATATTCCTTTACGTGCTAAGGGGGAGCTAGAGAGTGGGATAGGTTTACTAACTACCCTAGCCCTAACGCGTAACCTAACCCTAACCCCTACCCTAACCCTAACACGTACCCTAATCCTAACCCGTACCCTAAACCGAGCCCTAACCCTAACACTAACCCTAACCCTAACCCTAACCCATACCCTACGCTGTACCCGCACCCCTCCCCGAACCCGTACCCTAAGCCGTACCCTAACCCTAACCCTAAGCCTAACCCCAACCCTAGGCTACCCTTGACTGCTTCTGCCTCCAATAGATTTCCTAAGCACTAGTGTTTTAAGGAACAGCTTAAAAAGAGAATCCTAATGTGATTTCTTTATAATGGGTGTGTTCCTTATCTTATCCTAGTGTCTAAACTCTTCTCCATGGCTGCACCCCCAAATAATATTCCTTTACGTGCTAAGGGGTATCTAGAGAGTGGGATAGGTTTAATAACTACCCTAACCCTAACGCGTACCCTAACCCTAACCCCTACCCTAAACCTAACACGTACCCTAATCCTAACCCGTACCCTAAACCGAGCCCTAACCCTAACACTAACCCTAACCCTAACCCTAACCCATACCCTACGCCGTACCCGAACCCCTCCCCGAACCCATACCCTAAGCCGTACCCTAACCCTAACCCTAAGCCTAACCCTAACCCTAGGCTACCCTTGACTGCTTCTGCCTCCAATAGATTTCCTAAGCACTAGTGTTTTAAGGAACAGCTTAAAAAGAGAATCCTAATGTGATTTCTTTATAATGGGTGTGTTCCTTATCTTATCCTAGTGTCTAAACTCTTCTCCATGGCTGGACCCTCAAATAATATTCCTTTACGTGCTAAGGGGTATCTAGAGAGTGGGATAGGTTTAATAACTACCCTAACCCTAACGCGTACCCTAACCCTAACCCCTACCCTAACCCTAACACGTACCCTAATCCTAACCCGTACCCTAAACCGAGCCCTAACCCTAACACTAACCCTAACCCTAACCCTAACCCATACCCTACGCCGTACCCGAACCCCTCCCCGAACCCATTCCCCAAGCCGTACCCTAAACCTAACCCTAAGCCTAACCCTAACCCTAGGCTACCCTTGACTGCTTCTGCCTCCAATAGATTTCCTAAGCACTAGTGTTTTAAAGAACAGCTTAAAAAGAGAATCCTAAAGTGATTTCTTTATAATGGGTGTGTTCCTTATCTCATCCTAGTGTCTAAACTCTTCTCCATGGCTGGACCCCCAAATAATATTCCTTTACGTGCTAAGGGGTATCTAGAGAGTGGGATAGGTTTAATAACTACCCTAACCCTAACACGTACCCTAATCCTAACCCGTACCCTAAACCGAGCCCTAACCCTAACCCTAACCCTAACCCATACCCTACGCCGTACCCGCACCCCTCCCCGAACCCGTACCCTAAGCCGAACCCTAAGCCTAACCCTACCCCTAGGCTACCCTTGACTGCTTCTGCCTCCAATAGATTTCCTAAGCACTAGTGTTTTAAGGAACAGCTTAAAAAGAGAATCCTAATGTGGTTTCTTTATAATGGGTGTGTTCCTTATCTTATCCTAGTGTCTAAACTCATCTCCATGGTTGCACCCCCAAATAATATTCCCTTACGTGCTAAGGGGTATCTAGAGAGTGGGATAGGTTTAATAACTACCGTAACCCTAACGCGTACCCTTACCCTAACCCCTACCCTAACCCTAACCCGTACCCTAAACCGAGCCCTAACCCTAACACTAACCCTAACCCTAACCCTAACTCATACCCTACGCCGTACCCGCACCCCTCCCCGAACCCGTACCCTAAGCCGTACCCTAACCCTAACCCTAAGCCTAACCCTAACCCTAGGCTACCCTTGACTGCTTCTGCCACCAATAGATTTCCTAAGCACTAGTGTTTTAAGGAACAGCTTAAAAAGAGAATCCTAATGTGATTTCTTTATAATGGGTGTGTTCCTTATCTTATCCTAGTGTCTAAACTCTTCTCCATGGCTGGACCCCCAAATAATATTCCCTTACGTGCTAAGGGGTATCTAGAGAGTGGGATAGGTTTACTAACTACCCTAACCCTAACGCGTACCCTAACCCTAACTCCTACCCTAACCCTAACACGTACCCTAATCCTAAACCGTACCCTAAACCGAGCCCTAACCCTAACACTAACCCTAACCCTAACCCATACCCTACGCCGTACCCGCACCCCTCCCCGAACCCGTACCCTAAGCCGTACCCTAAGCCTAACCCTAAGCCTAACCCTAACCCTAGGCTACCCTTGACTGTTTCTGCCTCCAATAGATATCCTAAGCCCTAGTGTTTTAAGGAACAGCTTAAAAAGAGAATCCTAATGTGATTTCTTTATAATGGGTGTGTTCCTTATCTTATCCTAGTGTCTAAACTCGTCTCCATGGCTGGACCCCCAAATAATATTCATTTACGTGCTAAGGGGTATCTAGAGAGTGGGATAGGTTTAATAACTACCCTAACCCTAACGCGTACCCTAACCCTAACCCCTACCCTAACCCTAACACGTACCCTAATCCTAACCCGTACCCTAAAGCGAGCCCTAACCCTAACACTAACCCTAACCCTAACCCTAACCCATACCCTACGCCGTACCCGCACCCCTCCGCGAACCCGTACCCTAAGCCATACCCTAAACCTAACCCTAAGCCTAACCCTAACCCTAGGCTACCCTTGACTGCTTCTGCCTCCAATTGTTTTCCCAAGCAGTAGTGTTTTAAGAAACAGCTTAAAGAGAGAATCCTAATGTGATTTCTTTATAATGGGTGTGTTCCTTATCTTATCCTAGTGTCTAAACTCTTCTCCATGGCTGGACCCCCAAATAATATTCCTTTACGTGCTAAGGGGGAGCTAGAGAGTGGGATAGGTTTACTAACTACCCTAGCCCTAACGCGTACCCTAACCCTAACCCCTACCCTAACCCTAACACGTACCCTAATCCTAACCTGTACCCTAAACCGAGCCCTAACCCTAACACTAACCCTAACACTAACCCTAACCCATACCCTATGCCGTACCCGAACCCCTCCCCGAACCCGTACCCTAAGCCGTACCCTAACCCTAACCCTAAGCCTAACCCTAACCCTAGGCTACCCTTGACTGCTTCTGCCTCCAATAGATTTCCTAAGCACTAGTGTTTTAAGGAACAGCTTAAAAAGAGAATCCTAATGTGATTTCTTTATAATGGGTGTGTTCCTTATCTTATCCTAGTGTCTAAACTCTTCTCCATGGCTGGACCCTCAAATAATATTCCTTTACGTGCTAAGGGGTATCTAGAGAGTGGGATAGGTTTAATAACTACCCTAACCCTAACGCGTACCCTAACCCTAACCCCTACCCTAACCCTAACACGTACCCTAATCCTAACCCGTACCCTAAACCGAGCCCTAACCCTAACACTAACCCTAACCCTAACCCTAACCCATACCCTACGCCGTACCCGCACCCCTCCCCGAACCCGTACCCTAAGCCGTACCCTAAGCCGTACCCTAAGCCTAACCCTAACCCTAGGCTACCCTTGACTGCTTCTGCCTCCAATAGATTTCCTAAGCACTAGTGTTTTAAGGAAGAGCTTAAAAAGAGAATCCTAATGTGATTTCTTTATAATGGGTGTGTTCCTTATCTTATCCTAGTGTCTAAACTCTTCTCCATGGCTGCACCCCCAAATAATATTCCCTTACGTGCTAAGGGGTATCTAGAGAGTGGGATAGGTTTAATAACTACCCTAACCCTAACGCGTACCCTAACCCTAACCCCTACCCTAACCCTAACACGTACCCTAATCCTAACCTGTACCCTAAACCGAGCCCTAACCCTAACACTAACCCTAACCCTAACCCTAACCCATACCCTACGCCGTACCCGCACCCCTCCCCGAACCCGTACCCTAAGCCATACCCTAAACCTAACCCTAAGCCTAACCCTAACCCTAGGCTCCCCTTGACTGCTTCGGCCTCCAATTGATTTCCTAAGCAGTAGTGTTTTAAGAAACAGCTTAAAAAGAGAATCCTAATGTGATTTCTTTATAATGGGTGTGTTCCTTATCTTATCCTAGTGTCTAAACTCTTCTCCATGGCTAGACCCCCAAATAATATTCCTTTACGTGCTAAGGGGGAGCTAGAGAGTGGGATAGGTTTACTAACTACCCTAGCCCTAACGCGTAACCTAACCCTAACCCCTACCCTAACCCTAACACGTACCCTAATCCTAACCTGTAACCTAAACCGAGCCCTAACCCTAACACTAACCCTAACCCTAACCCTAACCCATACCCTACGCCGTACCCGAACCGCTCCCCGAACCCATACCCCAAGCCGTACCCTAACCCTAACCCTAAGCCTAACCCTAACCCTAGGCTACCCTTGACTGCTTCTGCCTCCAATAGATTTCCTAAGCACTAGTGTTTTAAGGAACAGCTTAAAAAGAGAATCCTAATGTGATTTCTTTATAATGGGTGTGTTCCTTATCTTATCCTAGTGTCTAAACTCTTCTCCATGGCTGGACCCCCAAATAATATTCCTTTACGTGCTAAGGGGTATCTAGAGAGTGGGATAGGTTTAATAACTACCCTAACCCTAACGCGTACCTTAACCCTAACCCCTACCCTAACCCTAACACGTACCCTAATCCTAACCCGTACCCTAAACCGAGCCCTAACCCTAACACTAACCCTAACCCTAACCCTAACCCATACCCTACGCCGTACCCGAAACCCTCCCCGAACCCGTACCCTAAGCCGTACCCTAAGCCTATCCCTAAGCCTAACCCTAACCCTAGGCTACCCTTGACTGCTTCTGCCTCCAATAGATTTCCTAAGCACTAGTGTTTTAAGGAACAGCTTAAAAAGAGAATCCTAATGTGATTTCTTTATAATGGGTGTGTTCCTTATCTTATCCTAGTGTCTAAACTCTTCTCCATGGCTGGACCCTCAAATAATATTCCTTTACGTGCTAAGGGGTATCTAGAGAGTGGGATAGGTTTAATAACTACCCTAAACCTAACGCGTACCCTAACCCTAACCCCTACCCTAACCCTAACACGTACCCTAATCCTAACCCGTACCCTAAACCGAGCCCTAACCCTAACACTAACCCTAAACCTAACCCTAACCCAAACCCTACGCCGTACCCGCACCCATACCCGAACCCGTACCCTAAGCCGTACCCTAAGCCGTACCCTAAGCCTAACCCTAACCCTAGGCTACCCTTGACTGCTTCTGCCTCCAATAGATTTCCTAAGCACTAGTGTTTTAAGGAACAGCTTAAAAAGAGAATCCTAAAGTGATTTCTTTATAATGGGTGTGTTCCTTATCTTATCCTAGTGTCTAAACTCTTCTCCATGGCTGCACCCCCAAATAATATTCCCTTACGTGCTAAGGGGTATCTAGAGAGTGGGATAGGTTTAATAACTACCCTAACCCTAACGCGTACCCTAACCCTAACCCCTACCCTAACCCTAACACGTACCCTAATCCTAACCCGTACCCTAAACCGAGCCCTAACCCGAACACTAACCCTAACCCTAACCCTAACCCATACCCTACACCGTACCCGCACCCCTCCCCGAACCCATTCCCCAAGCCGTACCCTAAACCTAACCCTAAGCCTAACCCTAACCCTAGGCTACCCTTGACTGCTTCTGCCTCCAATTGATTTCCTAAGCACTAGTGTTTTAAGGAACAGCTTAAAAAGAGAATCCTAAAGTGATTTCTTTATAATGGGTGTGTTCCTTATCTTATCCTAGTGTCTAAACTCTTCTCCATGGCTGGACCCCCAAATAATATTCATTTACGTGCTAAGGGGTATCTAGAGAGTGGGATAGGTTTACTAACTACCCTAGCCCTAACGCGTAACCTAACCCTAACCCCTACCCTAACCCTAACACGTACCCTAATCCTAACCCGTACCCTAAACCGAGCCCTAACCCTAACACTAACCCTAACCCTAACCCTAACCCATACCCTACGCTGTACCCGCACCCCTCCCCGAAACCGTACCCTAAGCCGTACCCTAACCCTAACCCTAAGCCTAACCCCAACCCTAGGCTACCCTTGACTGCTTCTGCCTCCAATAGATTTCCTAAGCACTAGTGTTTTAAGGAACAGCTTAAAAAGAGAATCCTAATGTGATTTCTTTATAATGGGTGTGTTCCTTATCTTATCCTAGTGTCTAAACTCTTCTCCATGGCTGCACCCCCAAATAATATTCCTTTACGTGCTAAGGGGTATCTAGAGAGTGGGATAGGTTTAATAACTACCCTAACCCTAACGCGTACCCTAACCCTAACCCCTACCCTAAACCTAACACGTACCCTAATCCTAACCCGTACCCTAAACCGAGCCCTAACCCTAACACTAACCCTAACCCTAACCCTAACCCATACCCTACGCCGTACCCGAACCCCTCCCCGAACCCATACCCTAAGCCGTACCCTAACCCTAACCCTAAGCCTAACCCTAACCCTAGGCTACCCTTGACTGCTTCTGCCTCCAATAGATTTCCTAAGCACTAGTGTTTTAAGGAACAGCTTAAAAAGAGAATCCTAATGTGATTTCTTTATAATGGGTGTGTTCCTTATCTTATCCTAGTGTCTAAACTCTTCTCCATGGCTGGACCCTCAAATAATATTCCTTTACGTGCTAAGGGGTATCTAGAGAGTGGGATAGGTTTAATAACTACCCTAACCCTAACGCGTACCCTAACCCTAACCCCTACCCTAACCCTAACACGTACCCTAATCCTAACCCGTACCCTAAACCGAGCCCTAACCCTAACACTAACCCTAACCCTAACCCTAACCCATACCCTACGCCGTACCCGAACCCCTCCCCGAACCCATTCCCCAAGCCGTACCCTAAACCTAACCCTAAGCCTAACCCTAACCCTAGGCTACCCTTGACTGCTTCTGCCTCCAATAGATTTCCTAAGCACTAGTGTTTTAAAGAACAGCTTAAAAAGAGAATCCTAAAGTGATTTCTTTATAATGGGTGTGTTCCTTATCTCATCCTAGTGTCTAAACTCTTCTCCATGGCTGGACCCCCAAATAATATTCCTTTACGTGCTAAGGGGTATCTAGAGAGTGGGATAGGTTTAATAACTACCCTAACCCTAACACGTACCCTAATCCTAACCCGTACCCTAAACCGAGCCCTAACCCTAACCCTAACCCTAACCCATACCCTACGCCGTACCCGCACCCCTCCCCGAACCCGTACCCTAAGCCGAACCCTAAGCCTAACCCTACCCCTAGGCTACCCTTGACTGCTTCTGCCTCCAATAGATTTCCTAAGCACTAGTGTTTTAAGGAACAGCTTAAAAAGAGAATCCTAATGTGGTTTCTTTATAATGGGTGTGTTCCTTATCTTATCCTAGTGTCTAAACTCATCTCCATGGTTGCACCCCCAAATAATATTCCCTTACGTGCTAAGGGGTATCTAGAGAGTGGGATAGGTTTAATAACTACCGTAACCCTAACGCGTACCCTTACCCTAACCCCTACCCTAACCCTAACCCGTACCCTAAACCGAGCCCTAACCCTAACACTAACCCTAACCCTAACCCTAACTCATACCCTACGCCGTACCCGCACCCCTCCCCGAACCCGTACCCTAAGCCGTACCCTAACCCTAACCCTAAGCCTAACCCTAACCCTAGGCTACCCTTGACTGCTTCTGCCACCAATAGATTTCCTAAGCACTAGTGTTTTAAGGAACAGCTTAAAAAGAGAATCCTAATGTGATTTCTTTATAATGGGTGTGTTCCTTATCTTATCCTAGTGTCTAAACTCTTCTCCATGGCTGGACCCCCAAATAATATTCCCTTACGTGCTAAGGGGTATCTAGAGAGTGGGATAGGTTTACTAACTACCCTAACCCTAACGCGTACCCTAACCCTAACTCCTACCCTAACCCTAACACGTACCCTAATCCTAAACCGTACCCTAAACCGAGCCCTAACCCTAACACTAACCCTAACCCTAACCCATACCCTACGCCGTACCCGCACCCCTCCCCGAACCCGTACCCTAAGCCGTACCCTAAGCCTAACCCTAAGCCTAACCCTAACCCTAGGCTACCCTTGACTGTTTCTGCCTCCAATAGATATCCTAAGCCCTAGTGTTTTAAGGAACAGCTTAAAAAGAGAATCCTAATGTGATTTCTTTATAATGGGTGTGTTCCTTATCTTATCCTAGTGTCTAAACTCGTCTCCATGGCTGGACCCCCAAATAATATTCATTTACGTGCTAAGGGGTATCTAGAGAGTGGGATAGGTTTAATAACTACCCTAACCCTAACGCGTACCCTAACCCTAACCCCTACCCTAACCCTAACACGTACCCTAATCCTAACCCGTACCCTAAAGCGAGCCCTAACCCTAACACTAACCCTAACCCTAACCCTAACCCATACCCTACGCCGTACCCGCACCCCTCCGCGAACCCGTACCCTAAGCCATACCCTAAACCTAACCCTAAGCCTAACCCTAACCCTAGGCTACCCTTGACTGCTTCTGCCTCCAATTGTTTTCCCAAGCAGTAGTGTTTTAAGAAACAGCTTAAAGAGAGAATCCTAATGTGATTTCTTTATAATGGGTGTGTTCCTTATCTTATCCTAGTGTCTAAACTCTTCTCCATGGCTGGACCCCCAAATAATATTCCTTTACGTGCTAAGGGGGAGCTAGAGAGTGGGATAGGTTTACTAACTACCCTAGCCCTAACGCGTACCCTAACCCTAACCCCTACCCTAACCCTAACACGTACCCTAATCCTAACCTGTACCCTAAACCGAGCCCTAACCCTAACACTAACCCTAACACTAACCCTAACCCATACCCTATGCCGTACCCGAACCCCTCCCCGAACCCGTACCCTAAGCCGTACCCTAACCCTAACCCTAAGCCTAACCCTAACCCTAGGCTACCCTTGACTGCTTCTGCCTCCAATAGATTTCCTAAGCACTAGTGTTTTAAGGAACAGCTTAAAAAGAGAATCCTAATGTGATTTCTTTATAATGGGTGTGTTCCTTATCTTATCCTAGTGTCTAAACTCTTCTCCATGGCTGGACCCTCAAATAATATTCCTTTACGTGCTAAGGGGTATCTAGAGAGTGGGATAGGTTTAATAACTACCCTAACCCTAACGCGTACCCTAACCCTAACCCCTACCCTAACCCTAACACGTACCCTAATCCTAACCCGTACCCTAAACCGAGCCCTAACCCTAACACTAACCCTAACCCTAACCCTAACCCATACCCTACGCCGTACCCGCACCCCTCCCCGAACCCGTACCCTAAGCCGTACCCTAAGCCGTACCCTAAGCCTAACCCTAACCCTAGGCTACCCTTGACTGCTTCTGCCTCCAATAGATTTCCTAAGCACTAGTGTTTTAAGGAAGAGCTTAAAAAGAGAATCCTAATGTGATTTCTTTATAATGGGTGTGTTCCTTATCTTATCCTAGTGTCTAAACTCTTCTCCATGGCTGCACCCCCAAATAATATTCCCTTACGTGCTAAGGGGTATCTAGAGAGTGGGATAGGTTTAATAACTACCCTAACCCTAACGCGTACCCTAACCCTAACCCCTACCCTAACCCTAACACGTACCCTAATCCTAACCTGTACCCTAAACCGAGCCCTAACCCTAACACTAACCCTAACCCTAACCCTAACCCATACCCTACGCCGTACCCGCACCCCTCCCCGAACCCGTACCCTAAGCCATACCCTAAACCTAACCCTAAGCCTAACCCTAACCCTAGGCTCCCCTTGACTGCTTCGGCCTCCAATTGATTTCCTAAGCAGTAGTGTTTTAAGAAACAGCTTAAAAAGAGAATCCTAATGTGATTTCTTTATAATGGGTGTGTTCCTTATCTTATCCTAGTGTCTAAACTCTTCTCCATGGCTAGACCCCCAAATAATATTCCTTTACGTGCTAAGGGGGAGCTAGAGAGTGGGATAGGTTTACTAACTACCCTAGCCCTAACGCGTAACCTAACCCTAACCCCTACCCTAACCCTAACACGTACCCTAATCCTAACCTGTAACCTAAACCGAGCCCTAACCCTAACACTAACCCTAACCCTAACCCTAACCCATACCCTACGCCGTACCCGAACCGCTCCCCGAACCCATACCCCAAGCCGTACCCTAACCCTAACCCTAAGCCTAACCCTAACCCTAGGCTACCCTTGACTGCTTCTGCCTCCAATAGATTTCCTAAGCACTAGTGTTTTAAGGAACAGCTTAAAAAGAGAATCCTAATGTGATTTCTTTATAATGGGTGTGTTCCTTATCTTATCCTAGTGTCTAAACTCTTCTCCATGGCTGGACCCCCAAATAATATTCCTTTACGTGCTAAGGGGTATCTAGAGAGTGGGATAGGTTTAATAACTACCCTAACCCTAACGCGTACCTTAACCCTAACCCCTACCCTAACCCTAACACGTACCCTAATCCTAACCCGTACCCTAAACCGAGCCCTAACCCTAACACTAACCCTAACCCTAACCCTAACCCATACCCTACGCCGTACCCGAAACCCTCCCCGAACCCGTACCCTAAGCCGTACCCTAAGCCTATCCCTAAGCCTAACCCTAACCCTAGGCTACCCTTGACTGCTTCTGCCTCCAATAGATTTCCTAAGCACTAGTGTTTTAAGGAACAGCTTAAAAAGAGAATCCTAATGTGATTTCTTTATAATGGGTGTGTTCCTTATCTTATCCTAGTGTCTAAACTCTTCTCCATGGCTGGACCCTCAAATAATATTCCTTTACGTGCTAAGGGGTATCTAGAGAGTGGGATAGGTTTAATAACTACCCTAAACCTAACGCGTACCCTAACCCTAACCCCTACCCTAACCCTAACACGTACCCTAATCCTAACCCGTACCCTAAACCGAGCCCTAACCCTAACACTAACCCTAAACCTAACCCTAACCCAAACCCTACGCCGTACCCGCACCCATACCCGAACCCGTACCCTAAGCCGTACCCTAAGCCGTACCCTAAGCCTAACCCTAACCCTAGGCTACCCTTGACTGCTTCTGCCTCCAATAGATTTCCTAAGCACTAGTGTTTTAAGGAACAGCTTAAAAAGAGAATCCTAAAGTGATTTCTTTATAATGGGTGTGTTCCTTATCTTATCCTAGTGTCTAAACTCTTCTCCATGGCTGCACCCCCAAATAATATTCCCTTACGTGCTAAGGGGTATCTAGAGAGTGGGATAGGTTTAATAACTACCCTAACCCTAACGCGTACCCTAACCCTAACCCCTACCCTAACCCTAACACGTACCCTAATCCTAACCCGTACCCTAAACCGAGCCCTAACCCGAACACTAACCCTAACCCTAACCCTAACCCATACCCTACACCGTACCCGCACCCCTCCCCGAACCCATTCCCCAAGCCGTACCCTAAACCTAACCCTAAGCCTAACCCTAACCCTAGGCTACCCTTGACTGCTTCTGCCTCCAATTGATTTCCTAAGCACTAGTGTTTTAAGGAACAGCTTAAAAAGAGAATCCTAAAGTGATTTCTTTATAATGGGTGTGTTCCTTATCTTATCCTAGTGTCTAAACTCTTCTCCATGGCTGGACCCCCAAATAATATTCATTTACGTGCTAAGGGGTATCTAGAGAGTGGGATAGGTTTACTAACTACCCTAGCCCTAACGCGTAACCTAACCCTAACCCCTACCCTAACCCTAACACGTACCCTAATCCTAACCCGTACCCTAAACCGAGCCCTAACCCTAACACTAACCCTAACCCTAACCCTAACCCATACCCTACGCTGTACCCGCACCCCTCCCCGAAACCGTACCCTAAGCCGTACCCTAACCCTAACCCTAAGCCTAACCCCAACCCTAGGCTACCCTTGACTGCTTCTGCCTCCAATAGATTTCCTAAGCACTAGTGTTTTAAGGAACAGCTTAAAAAGAGAATCCTAATGTGATTTCTTTATAATGGGTGTGTTCCTTATCTTATCCTAGTGTCTAAACTCTTCTCCATGGCTGCACCCCCAAATAATATTCCTTTACGTGCTAAGGGGTATCTAGAGAGTGGGATAGGTTTAATAACTACCCTAACCCTAACGCGTACCCTAACCCTAACCCCTACCCTAAACCTAACACGTACCCTAATCCTAACCCGTACCCTAAACCGAGCCCTAACCCTAACACTAACACTAACCCTAACCCTAACCCATACCCTACGCCGTACCCGAACCCCTCCCCGAACCCGTACCCTAAGCCGTACCCTAACCCTAACCCTAAGCCTAACCCTAACCCTAGGCTACCCTTGACTGCTTCTGCCTCCAATAGATTTCCTAAGCACTAGTGTTTTAAGGAACAGCTTAAAAAGAGAATCCTAATGTGATTTCTTTATAATGGGTGTGTTCCTTATCTTATCCTAGTGTCTAAACTCTTCTCCATGGCTGGACCCTCAAATAATATTCCTTTACGTGCTAAGGGGTATCTAGAGAGTGGGATAGGTTTAATAACTACCCTAACCCTAACGCGTACCCTAACCCTAACCCCTACCCTAACCGTAACACGTACCCTAATCCTAACCCGTACCCTAAACCGAGCCCTAACCCTAACACTAACCCTAACCATAACCCTAACCCATACCCTACGCCGTACCCGAACCCCTCCCCGAACCCATTCCCCAAGCCGTACCCTAAACCTAACCCTAAGCCTAACCCTAACACTAGGCTACCCTTGACTGCTTCTGCCTCCAATAGATTTCCTAAGCACTAGTGTTTTAAGGAACAGCTTAAAAAGAGAATCCTAAAGTGATTTCTTTATAATGGGTGTGTTCCTTATCTTATCCTAGTGTCTAAACTCTTCTCCATGGCTGCACCCCCAAATAATATTCCCTTACGTGCTAAGGGGTATCTAGAGAGTGGGATAGGTTTAATAACTACCCTAACCCTAACGCGTACCCTAACCCTAACCCCTACCCTAACCCTAACACGTACCCTAATCCTAACCCGTACCCTAAACCGAGCCCTAACCCGAACACTAACCCTAACCCTAACCCTAACCCATACCCTACACCGTACCCGCACCCCTCCCCGAACCCATTCCCCAAGCCGTACCCTAAACCTAACCCTAAGCCTAACCCTAACCCTAGGCTACCCTTGACTGCTTCTGCCTCCAATTGATTTCCTAAGCACTAGTGTTTTAAGGAACAGCTTAAAAAGAGAATCCTAAAGTGATTTCTTTATAATGGGTGTGTTCCTTATCTTATCCTAGTGTCTAAACTCTTCTCCATGGCTGGACCCCCAAATAATATTCATTTACGTGCTAAGGGGTATCTAGAGAGTGGGATAGGTTTACTAACTACCCTAGCCCTAACGCGTAACCTAACCCTAACCCCTACCCTAACCCTAACACGTACCCTAATCCTAACCCGTACCCTAAACCGAGCCCTAACCCTAACACTAACCCTAACCCTAACCCTAACCCATACCCTACGCTGTACCCGCACCCCTCCCCGAACCCGTACCCTAAGCCGTACCCTAACCCTAACCCTAAGCCTAACCCCAACCCTAGGCTACCCTTGACTGCTTCTGCCTCCAATAGATTTCCTAAGCACTAGTGTTTTAAGGAACAGCTTAAAAAGAGAATCCTAATGTGATTTCTTTATAATCGGTGTGTTCCTTATCTTATCCTAGTGTCTAAACTCTTCTCCATGGCTGGACCCTCAAATAATATTCCTTTACGTGCTAAGGGGTATCTAGAGAGTGGGATAGGTTTAATAACTACCCTAACCCTAACGCGTACCCTAACCCTAACCCCTACCCTAACCCTAACACGTACCCTAATCCTATCCCGTACCCTAAACCGAGCCCTAACCCTAACACTAACCCTAACCATAACCCTAACCCATACCCTACGCCGTACCCGAACCCCTCCCCGAACCCATTCCCCAAGCCGTACCCTAAACCTAACCCTAAGCCTAACCCTAACACTAGGCTACCCTTGACTGCTTCTGCCTCCAATAGATTTCCTAAGCACTAGTGTTTTAAAGAACAGCTTAAAAAGAGAATCCTAAAGTGATTTCTTTATAATGGGTGTGTTCCTTATCTCATCCTAGTGTCTAAACTCTTCTCCATGGCTGGACCCCCAAATAATATTCCTTTACGTGCTAAGGGGTATCTAGAGAGTGGGATAGGTTTAATAACTACCCTAACCCTAACACGTACCCTAATCCTAACCCGTACCCTAAACCGAGCCCTAACCCTAACACTAACCCTAACCCTAACCCTAACCCATACCCTACGCCGTACCCACACCCCTCCCCGAACCCGTACCCTAAGCCGTACCCTAAGCCTAACCCTAAGCCTAACCCTAACCCTAGGCTACCCTTGACTGCTTCTGCCTCCAATAGATTTCCTAAGCACTAGTGTTTTAAGGAACAGCTTAAAAAGAGAATCCTAATGTGATTTCTTTATAATGGGTGTGTTCCTTATCTTATCCTAGTGTCTAAACTCTTCTCCATGGCTGCACCCCCAAATAATATTGCCTTACGTGCTAAGGGGTATCTAGAGAGTGGGATAGGTTTAATAACTACCCTAACCCTAACGCGTACCCTAACCCTAACCCCTACCCTAACCCTAACACGTACCCTAATCCTAACCCGTACCCTAAACCGAGCCCTAACCCTAACACTAACCCTAACCCTAACCCTAACCCATACCCTACGCCGTACCCGCACCCCTCCCCGAACCCGTACCCTAAGCCGTACCCTAAGCCGTACCCTAAGCCTAACCCTAACCCTAGGCTACCCTTGACTGCTTCTGCCTCCAATAGATTTCCTAAGCACTAGTGTTTTAAGGAAGAGCTTAAAAAGAGAATCCTAATGTGATTTCTTTATAATGGGTGTGTTCCTTATCTTATCCTAGTGTCTAAACTCTTCTCCATGGCTGCACCCCCAAATAATATTCCCTTACGTGGTAAGGGGTATCTAGAGAGTGGGATAGGTTTAATAACTACCCTAACCCTAACGCGTACCCTAACCCTAACCCCTACCCTAACCCTAACACGTACCCTAATCCTAACCTGTACCCTAAACCGAGCCCTAACCCTAACACTAACCCTAACCCTAACCCTAACCCATACCCTACGCCGTACCCGCACCCCTCCCCGAACCCGTACCCTAAGCCATACCCTAAACCTAACCCTAAGCCTAACCCTAACCCTAGGCTCCCCTTGACTGCTTCGGCCTCCAATTGATTTCCTAAACAGTAGTGTTTTAAGAAACAGCTTAAAAAGAGAATCCTAATGTGATTTCTTTATAATGGGTGTGTTCCTTATCTTATCCTAGTGTCTAAACTCTTCTCCATGGCTAGACCCCCAAATAATATTCCTTTACGTGCTAAGGGGGAGCTAGAGAGTGGGATAGGTTTACTAACTACCCTAGCCCTAACGCGTAACCTAACCCTAACCCCTACCCTAACCCTAACACGTACCCTAATCCTAACCTGTAACCTAAACCGAGCCCTAACCCTAACACTAACCCTAACCCTAACCCTAACCCATACCCTACGTCGTACCCGAACCGCTCCCCGAACCCATACCCCAAGCCGTACCCTAACCCTAACCCTAAGCCTAACCCTAACCCTAGGCTACCCTTGACTGCTTCTGCCTCCAATAGATTTCCTAAGCACTAGTGTTTTAAGGAACAGCTTAAAAAGAGAATCCTAATGTGATTTCTTTATAATGGGTGTGTTCCTTATCTTATCCTAGTGTCTAAACTCTTCTCCATGGCTGGACCCCCAAATAATATTCCTTTACGTGCTAAGGGGTATCTAGAGAGTGGGATAGGTTTAATAACTACCCTAACCCTAACGCGTACCTTAACCCTAACCCCTACCCTAACCCTAACACGTACCCTAATCCTAACCCGTACCCTAAACCGAGCCCTAACCCTAACACTAACCCTAACCCTAACCCTAACCCATACCCTACGCCGTACCCGAAACCCTCCCCGAACCCGTACCCTAAGCCGTACCCTAAGCCTATCCCTAAGCCTAACCCTAACCCTAGGCTACCCTTGACTGCTTCTGCCTCCAATAGATTTCCTAAGCACTAGTGTTTTAAGGAACAGCTTAAAAAGAGAATCCTAATGTGATTTCTTTATAATGGGTGTGTTCCTTATCTTATCCTAGTGTCTAAACTCTTCTCCATGGCTGGACCCTCAAATAATATTCCTTTACGTGCTAAGGGGTATCTAGAGAGTGGGATAGGTTTAATAACTACCCTAACCCTAACGCGTACCCTAACCCTAACCCCTACCCTAACCCTAACACGTACCCTAATCCTAACCCG
This sequence comes from Balaenoptera borealis, assembly GCF_965194805.1. Lineage (NCBI taxonomy): Eukaryota > Metazoa > Chordata > Mammalia > Artiodactyla > Balaenopteridae > Balaenoptera > Balaenoptera borealis. The sequence continues at coordinate 1,542,377 of NW_028123966.1, read as the reverse complement.
TACCCTAAACCGAGCCCTAACCCGAACACTAACCCTAACCCTAACCCTAACCCATACCCTACACCGTACCCGCACCCCTCCCCGAACCCATTCCCCAACCCGTACCCTAAACCTAACCCTAAGCCTAACCCTAACCCTAGGCTACCCTTGACTGCTTCTGCCTCCAATTGATTTCCTAAGCACTAGTGTTTTAAGGAACAGCTTAAAAAGAGAATCCTAAAGTGATTTCTTTATAATGGGTGTGTTCCTTATCTTATCCTAGTGTCTAAACTCTTCTCCATGGCTGGACCCCCAAATAATATTCATTTACGTGCTAAGGGGTATCTAGAGAGTGGGATAGGTTTACTAACTACCCTAGCCCTAACGCGTAACCTAACCCTAACCCCTACCCTAACCCTAACACGTACCCTAATCCTAACCCGTACCCTAAACCGAGCCCTAACCCTAACACTAACCCTAACCCTAACCCTAACCCATACCCTACGCTGTACCCGCACCCCTCCCCGAACCCGTACCCTAAGCCGTACCCTAACCCTAACCCTAAGCCTAACCCCAACCCTAGGCTACCCTTGACTGCTTCTGCCTCCAATAGATTTCCTAAGCACTAGTGTTTTAAGGAACAGCTTAAAAAGAGAATCCTAATGTGATTTCTTTATAATGGGTGTGTTCCTTATCTTATCCTAGTGTCTAAACTCTTCTCCATGGCTGCACCCCCAAATAATATTCCTTTACGTGCTAAGGGGTATCTAGAGAGTGGGATAGGTTTAATAACTACCCTAACCCTAACGCGTACCCTAAACCTAACCCCTACCCTAAACCTAACACGTACCCTAATCCTAACCCGTACCCTAAACCGAGCCCTAACCCTAACACTAACCCTAACCCTAACCCTAACCCATACCCTACGCCGTACCCGAACCCCTCCCCGAACCCGTACCCTAAGCCGTACCCTAACCCTAACCCTAAGCCTAACCCTAACCCTAGGCTACCCTTGACTGCTTCTGCCTCCAATAGATTTCCTAAGCACTAGTGTTTTAAGGAACAGCTTAAAAAGAGAATCCTAATGTGATTTCTTTATAATCGGTGTGTTCCTTATCTTATCCTAGTGTCTAAACTCTTCTCCATGGCTGGACCCTCAAATAATATTCCTTTACGTGCTAAGGGGTATCTAGAGAGTGGGATAGGTTTAATAACTACCCTAACCCTAACGCGTACCCTAACCCTAACCCCTACCCTAACCCTAACACGTACCCTAATCCTATCCCGTACCCTAAACCGAGCCCTAACCCTAACACTAACCCTAACCATAACCCTAACCCATACCCTACGCCGTACCCGAACCCCTCCCCGAACCCATTCCCCAAGCCGTACCCTAAACCTAACCCTAAGCCTAACCCTAACACTAGGCTACCCTTGACTGCTTCTGCCTCCAATAGATTTCCTAAGCACTAGTGTTTTAAAGAACAGCTTAAAAAGAGAATCCTAAAGTGATTTCTTTATAATGGGTGTGTTCCTTATCTCATCCTAGTGTCTAAACTCTTCTCCATGGCTGGACCCCCAAATAATATTCCTTTACGTGCTAAGGGGTATCTAGAGAGTGGGATAGGTTTAATAACTACCCTAACCCTAACACGTACCCTAATCCTAACCCGTACCCTAAACCGAGCCCTAACCCTAACACTAACCCTAACCCTAACCCATACCCTACGCCGTACCCACACCCCTCCCCGAACCCGTACCCTAAGCCGTACCCTAAGCCTAACCCTAAGCCTAACCCTAACCCTAGGCTACCCTTGACTGCTTCTGCCTCCAATAGATTTCCTAAGCACTAGTGTTTTAAGGAACAGCTTAAAAAGAGAATCCTAATGTGATTTCTTTATAATGGGTGTGTTCCTTATCTTATCCTAGTGTCTAAACTCTTCTCCATGGCTGCACCCCCAAATAATATTGCCTTACGTGCTAAGGGGTATCTAGAGAGTGGGATAGGTTTAATAACTACCCTAACCCTAACGCGTACCCTAACCCTAACCCCTACCCTAACCCTAACACGTACCCTAATCCTAACCCGTACCCTAAACCGAGCCCTAACCCTAACACTAACCCTAACCCTAACCCTAACCCATACCCTACGCCGTACCCGCACCCCTCCCCGAACCCGTACCCTAAGCCGTACCCTAAGCCGTACCCTAAGCCTAACCCTAACCCTAGGCTACCCTTGACTGCTTCTGCCTCCAATAGATTTCCTAAGCACTAGTGTTTTAAGGAAGAGCTTAAAAAGAGAATCCTAATGTGATTTCTTTATAATGGGTGTGTTCCTTATCTTATCCTAGTGTCTAAACTCTTCTCCATGGCTGCACCCCCAAATAATATTCCCTTACGTGCTAAGGGGTATCTAGAGAGTGGGATAGGTTTAATAACTACCCTAACCCTAACGCGTACCCTAACCCTAACCCCTACCCTAACCCTAACACGTACCCTAATCCTAACCTGTACCCTAAACCGAGCCCTAACCCTAACACTAACCCTAACCCTAACCCTAACCCATACCCTACGCCGTACCCGCACCCCTCCCCGAACCCGTACCCTAAGCCATACCCTAAACCTAACCCTAAGCCTAACCCTAACCCTAGGCTCCCCTTGACTGCTTCGGCCTCCAATTGATTTCCTAAACAGTAGTGTTTTAAGAAACAGCTTAAAAAGAGAATCCTAATGTGATTTCTTTATAATGGGTGTGTTCCTTATCTTATCCTAGTGTCTAAACTCTTCTCCATGGCTAGACCCCCAAATAATATTCCTTTACGTGCTAAGGGGGAGCTAGAGAGTGGGATAGGTTTACTAACTACCCTAGCCCTAACGCGTAACCTAACCCTAACCCCTACCCTAACCCTAACACGTACCCTAATCCTAACCTGTAACCTAAACCGAGCCCTAACCCTAACACTAACCCTAACCCTAACCCTAACCCATACCCTACGCCGTACCCGAACCGCTCCCCGAACCCATACCCCAAGCCGTACCCTAACCCTAACCCTAAGCCTAACCCTAACCCTAGGCTACCCTTGACTGCTTCTGCCTCCAATAGATTTCCTAAGCACTAGTGTTTTAAGGAACAGCTTAAAAAGAGAATCCTAATGTGATTTCTTTATAATGGGTGTGTTCCTTATCTTATCCTAGTGTCTAAACTCTTCTCCATGGCTGGACCCCCAAATAATATTCCTTTACGTGCTAAGGGGTATCTAGAGAGTGGGATAGGTTTAATAACTACCCTAACCCTAACGCGTACCTTAACCCTAACCCCTACCCTAACCCTAACACGTACCCTAATCCTAACCCGTACCCTAAACCGAGCCCTAACCCTAACACTAACCCTAACCCTAACCCTAACCCATACCCTACGCCGTACCCGAAACCCTCCCCGAACCCGTACCCTAAGCCGTACCCTAAGCCTATCCCTAAGCCTAACCCTAACCCTAGGCTACCCTTGACTGCTTCTGCCTCCAATAGATTTCCTAAGCACTAGTGTTTTAAGGAACAGCTTAAAAAGAGAATCCTAATGTGATTTCTTTATAATGGGTGTGTTCCTTATCTTATCCTAGTGTCTAAACTCTTCTCCATGGCTGGACCCTCAAATAATATTCCTTTACGTGCTAAGGGGTATCTAGAGAGTGGGATAGGTTTAATAACTACCCTAACCCTAACGCGTACCCTAACCCTAACCCCTACCCTAACCCTAACACGTACCCTAATCCTAACCCGTACCCTAAACCGAGCCCTAACCCGAACACTAACCCTAACCCTAACCCTAACCCATACCCTACACCGTACCCGCACCCCTCCCCGAACCCATTCCCCAACCCGTACCCTAAACCTAACCCTAAGCCTAACCCTAACCCTAGGCTACCCTTGACTGCTTCTGCCTCCAATTGATTTCCTAAGCACTAGTGTTTTAAGGAACAGCTTAAAAAGAGAATCCTAAAGTGATTTCTTTATAATGGGTGTGTTCCTTATCTTATCCTAGTGTCTAAACTCTTCTCCATGGCTGGACCCCCAAATAATATTCATTTACGTGCTAAGGGGTATCTAGAGAGTGGGATAGGTTTACTAACTACCCTAGCCCTAACGCGTAACCTAACCCTAACCCCTACCCTAACCCTAACACGTACCCTAATCCTAACCCGTACCCTAAACCGAGCCCTAACCCTAACACTAACCCTAACCCTAACCCTAACCCATACCCTACGCTGTACCCGCACCCCTCCCCGAACCCGTACCCTAAGCCGTACCCTAACCCTAACCCTAAGCCTAACCCCAACCCTAGGCTACCCTTGACTGCTTCTGCCTCCAATAGATTTCCTAAGCACTAGTGTTTTAAGGAACAGCTTAAAAAGAGAATCCTAATGTGATTTCTTTATAATGGGTGTGTTCCTTATCTTATCCTAGTGTCTAAACTCTTCTCCATGGCTGCACCCCCAAATAATATTCCTTTACGTGCTAAGGGGTATCTAGAGAGTGGGATAGGTTTAATAACTACCCTAACCCTAACGCGTACCCTAAACCTAACCCCTACCCTAAACCTAACACGTACCCTAATCCTAACCCGTACCCTAAACCGAGCCCTAACCCTAACACTAACCCTAACCCTAACCCTAACCCATACCCTACGCCGTACCCGAACCCCTCCCCGAACCCGTACCCTAAGCCGTACCCTAACCCTAACCCTAAGCCTAACCCTAACCCTAGGCTACCCTTGACTGCTTCTGCCTCCAATAGATTTCCTAAGCACTAGTGTTTTAAGGAACAGCTTAAAAAGAGAATCCTAATGTGATTTCTTTATAATCGGTGTGTTCCTTATCTTATCCTAGTGTCTAAACTCTTCTCCATGGCTGGACCCTCAAATAATATTCCTTTACGTGCTAAGGGGTATCTAGAGAGTGGGATAGGTTTAATAACTACCCTAACCCTAACGCGTACCCTAACCCTAACCCCTACCCTAACCCTAACACGTACCCTAATCCTATCCCGTACCCTAAACCGAGCCCTAACCCTAACACTAACCCTAACCATAACCCTAACCCATACCCTACGCCGTACCCGAACCCCTCCCCGAACCCATTCCCCAAGCCGTACCCTAAACCTAACCCTAAGCCTAACCCTAACACTAGGCTACCCTTGACTGCTTCTGCCTCCAATAGATTTCCTAAGCACTAGTGTTTTAAAGAACAGCTTAAAAAGAGAATCCTAAAGTGATTTCTTTATAATGGGTGTGTTCCTTATCTCATCCTAGTGTCTAAACTCTTCTCCATGGCTGGACCCCCAAATAATATTCCTTTACGTGCTAAGGGGTATCTAGAGAGTGGGATAGGTTTAATAACTACCCTAACCCTAACACGTACCCTAATCCTAACCCGTACCCTAAACCGAGCCCTAACCCTAACACTAACCCTAACCCTAACCCATACCCTACGCCGTACCCACACCCCTCCCCGAACCCGTACCCTAAGCCGTACCCTAAGCCTAACCCTAAGCCTAACCCTAACCCTAGGCTACCCTTGACTGCTTCTGCCTCCAATAGATTTCCTAAGCACTAGTGTTTTAAGGAACAGCTTAAAAAGAGAATCCTAATGTGATTTCTTTATAATGGGTGTGTTCCTTATCTTATCCTAGTGTCTAAACTCTTCTCCATGGCTGCACCCCCAAATAATATTGCCTTACGTGCTAAGGGGTATCTAGAGAGTGGGATAGGTTTAATAACTACCCTAACCCTAACGCGTACCCTAACCCTAACCCCTACCCTAACCCTAACACGTACCCTAATCCTAACCCGTACCCTAAACCGAGCCCTAACCCTAACACTAACCCTAACCCTAACCCTAACCCATACCCTACGCCGTACCCGCACCCCTCCCCGAACCCGTACCCTAAGCCGTACCCTAAGCCGTACCCTAAGCCTAACCCTAACCCTAGGCTACCCTTGACTGCTTCTGCCTCCAATAGATTTCCTAAGCACTAGTGTTTTAAGGAAGAGCTTAAAAAGAGAATCCTAATGTGATTTCTTTATAATGGGTGTGTTCCTTATCTTATCCTAGTGTCTAAACTCTTCTCCATGGCTGCACCCCCAAATAATATTCCCTTACGTGGTAAGGGGTATCTAGAGAGTGGGATAGGTTTAATAACTACCCTAACCCTAACGCGTACCCTAACCCTAACCCCTACCCTAACCCTAACACGTACCCTAATCCTAACCTGTACCCTAAACCGAGCCCTAACCCTAACACTAACCCTAACCCTAACCCTAACCCATACCCTACGCCGTACCCGCACCCCTCCCCGAACCCGTACCCTAAGCCATACCCTAAACCTAACCCTAAGCCTAACCCTAACCCTAGGCTCCCCTTGACTGCTTCGGCCTCCAATTGATTTCCTAAACAGTAGTGTTTTAAGAAACAGCTTAAAAAGAGAATCCTAATGTGATTTCTTTATAATGGGTGTGTTCCTTATCTTATCCTAGTGTCTAAACTCTTCTCCATGGCTAGACCCCCAAATAATATTCCTTTACGTGCTAAGGGGGAGCTAGAGAGTGGGATAGGTTTACTAACTACCCTAGCCCTAACGCGTAACCTAACCCTAACCCCTACCCTAACCCTAACACGTACCCTAATCCTAACCTGTAACCTAAACCGAGCCCTAACCCTAACACTAACCCTAACCCTAACCCTAACCCATACCCTACGCCGTACCCGAACCGCTCCCCGAACCCATACCCCAAGCCGTACCCTAACCCTAACCCTAAGCCTAACCCTAACCCTAGGCTACCCTTGACTGCTTCTGCCTCCAATAGATTTCCTAAGCACTAGTGTTTTAAGGAACAGCTTAAAAAGAGAATCCTAATGTGATTTCTTTATAATGGGTGTGTTCCTTATCTTATCCTAGTGTCTAAACTCTTCTCCATGGCTGGACCCCCAAATAATATTCCTTTACGTGCTAAGGGGTATCTAGAGAGTGGGATAGGTTTAATAACTACCCTAACCCTAACGCGTACCTTAACCCTAACCCCTACCCTAACCCTAACACGTACCCTAATCCTAACCCGTACCCTAAACCGAGCCCTAACCCTAACACTAACCCTAACCCTAACCCTAACCCATACCCTACGCCGTACCCGAAACCCTCCCCGAACCCGTACCCTAAGCCGTACCCTAAGCCTATCCCTAAGCCTAACCCTAACCCTAGGCTACCCTTGACTGCTTCTGCCTCCAATAGATTTCCTAAGCACTAGTGTTTTAAGGAACAGCTTAAAAAGAGAATCCTAATGTGATTTCTTTATAATGGGTGTGTTCCTTATCTTATCCTAGTGTCTAAACTCTTCTCCATGGCTGGACCCTCAAATAATATTCCTTTACGTGCTAAGGGGTATCTAGAGAGTGGGATAGGTTTAATAACTACCCTAACCCTAACGCGTACCCTAACCCTAACCCCTACCCTAACCCTAACACGTACCCTAATCCTAACCCGTACCCTAAACCGAGCCCTAACCCGAACACTAACCCTAACCCTAACCCTAACCCATACCCTACACCGTACCCGCACCCCTCCCCGAACCCATTCCCCAACCCGTACCCTAAACCTAACCCTAAGCCTAACCCTAACCCTAGGCTACCCTTGACTGCTTCTGCCTCCAATTGATTTCCTAAGCACTAGTGTTTTAAGGAACAGCTTAAAAAGAGAATCCTAAAGTGATTTCTTTATAATGGGTGTGTTCCTTATCTTATCCTAGTGTCTAAACTCTTCTCCATGGCTGGACCCCCAAATAATATTCATTTACGTGCTAAGGGGTATCTAGAGAGTGGGATAGGTTTACTAACTACCCTAGCCCTAACGCGTAACCTAACCCTAACCCCTACCCTAACCCTAACACGTACCCTAATCCTAACCCGTACCCTAAACCGAGCCCTAACCCTAACACTAACCCTAACCCTAACCCTAACCCATACCCTACGCTGTACCCGCACCCCTCCCCGAACCCGTACCCTAAGCCGTACCCTAACCCTAACCCTAAGCCTAACCCCAACCCTAGGCTACCCTTGACTGCTTCTGCCTCCAATAGATTTCCTAAGCACTAGTGTTTTAAGGAACAGCTTAAAAAGAGAATCCTAATGTGATTTCTTTATAATGGGTGTGTTCCTTATCTTATCCTAGTGTCTAAACTCTTCTCCATGGCTGCACCCCCAAATAATATTCCTTTACGTGCTAAGGGGTATCTAGAGAGTGGGATAGGTTTAATAACTACCCTAACCCTAACGCGTACCCTAAACCTAACCCCTACCCTAAACCTAACACGTACCCTAATCCTAACCCGTACCCTAAACCGAGCCCTAACCCTAACACTAACCCTAACCCTAACCCTAACCCATACCCTACGCCGTACCCGAACCCCTCCCCGAACCCGTACCCTAAGCCGTACCCTAACCCTAACCCTAAGCCTAACCCTAACCCTAGGCTACCCTTGACTGCTTCTGCCTCCAATAGATTTCCTAAGCACTAGTGTTTTAAGGAACAGCTTAAAAAGAGAATCCTAATGTGATTTCTTTATAATCGGTGTGTTCCTTATCTTATCCTAGTGTCTAAACTCTTCTCCATGGCTGGACCCTCAAATAATATTCCTTTACGTGCTAAGGGGTATCTAGAGAGTGGGATAGGTTTAATAACTACCCTAACCCTAACGCGTACCCTAACCCTAACCCCTACCCTAACCCTAACACGTACCCTAATCCTATCCCGTACCCTAAACCGAGCCCTAACCCTAACACTAACCCTAACCATAACCCTAACCCATACCCTACGCCGTACCCGAACCCCTCCCCGAACCCATTCCCCAAGCCGTACCCTAAACCTAACCCTAAGCCTAACCCTAACACTAGGCTACCCTTGACTGCTTCTGCCTCCAATAGATTTCCTAAGCACTAGTGTTTTAAAGAACAGCTTAAAAAGAGAATCCTAAAGTGATTTCTTTATAATGGGTGTGTTCCTTATCTCATCCTAGTGTCTAAACTCTTCTCCATGGCTGGACCCCCAAATAATATTCCTTTACGTGCTAAGGGGTATCTAGAGAGTGGGATAGGTTTAATAACTACCCTAACCCTAACACGTACCCTAATCCTAACCCGTACCCTAAACCGAGCCCTAACCCTAACACTAACCCTAACCCTAACCCATACCCTACGCCGTACCCACACCCCTCCCCGAACCCGTACCCTAAGCCGTACCCTAAGCCTAACCCTAAGCCTAACCCTAACCCTAGGCTACCCTTGACTGCTTCTGCCTCCAATAGATTTCCTAAGCACTAGTGTTTTAAGGAACAGCTTAAAAAGAGAATCCTAATGTGATTTCTTTATAATGGGTGTGTTCCTTATCTTATCCTAGTGTCTAAACTCTTCTCCATGGCTGCACCCCCAAATAATATTGCCTTACGTGCTAAGGGGTATCTAGAGAGTGGGATAGGTTTAATAACTACCCTAACCCTAACGCGTACCCTAACCCTAACCCCTACCCTAACCCTAACACGTACCCTAATCCTAACCCGTACCCTAAACCGAGCCCTAACCCTAACACTAACCCTAACCCTAACCCTAACCCATACCCTACGCCGTACCCGCACCCCTCCCCGAACCCGTACCCTAAGCCGTACCCTAAGCCGTACCCTAAGCCTAACCCTAACCCTAGGCTACCCTTGACTGCTTCTGCCTCCAATAGATTTCCTAAGCACTAGTGTTTTAAGGAAGAGCTTAAAAAGAGAATCCTAATGTGATTTCTTTATAATGGGTGTGTTCCTTATCTTATCCTAGTGTCTAAACTCTTCTCCATGGCTGCACCCCCAAATAATATTCCCTTACGTGCTAAGGGGTATCTAGAGAGTGGGATAGGTTTAATAACTACCCTAACCCTAACGCGTACCCTAACCCTAACCCCTACCCTAACCCTAACACGTACCCTAATCCTAACCTGTACCCTAAACCGAGCCCTAACCCTAACACTAACCCTAACCCTAACCCTAACCCATACCCTACGCCGTACCCGCACCCCTCCCCGAACCCGTACCCTAAGCCATACCCTAAACCTAACCCTAAGCCTAACCCTAACCCTAGGCTCCCCTTGACTGCTTCGGCCTCCAATTGATTTCCTAAGCAGTAGTGTTTTAAGAAACAGCTTAAAAAGAGAATCCTAATGTGATTTCTTTATAATGGGTGTGTTCCTTATCTTATCCTAGTGTCTAAACTCTTCTCCATGGCTAGACCCCCAAATAATATTCCTTTACGTGCTAAGGGGGAGCTAGAGAGTGGGATAGGTTTACTAACTACCCTAGCCCTAACGCGTAACCTAACCCTAACCCCTACCCTAACCCTAACACGTACCCTAATCCTAACCTGTAACCTAAACCGAGCCCTAACCCTAACACTAACCCTAACCCTAACCCTAACCCATACCCTACGCCGTACCCGAACCGCTCCCCGAACCCATACCCCAAGCCGTACCCTAACCCTAACCCTAAGCCTAACCCTAACCCTAGGCTACCCTTGACTGCTTCTGCCTCCAATAGATTTCCTAAGCACTAGTGTTTTAAGGAACAGCTTAAAAAGAGAATCCTAATGTGATTTCTTTATAATGGGTGTGTTCCTTATCTTATCCTAGTGTCTAAACTCTTCTCCATGGCTGGACCCTCAAATAATATTCCTTTACGTGCTAAGGGGTATCTAGAGAGTGGGATAGGTTTAATAACTACCCTAACCCTAACGCGTACCCTAACCCTAACCCCTACCCTAACCCTAACACGTACCCTAATCCTAACCCGTACCCTAAACCGAGCCCTAACCCTAACACTAACCCTAAACCTAACCCTAACCCAAACCCTACGCCGTACCCGCACCCATACCCGAACCCGTACCCTAAGCCGTACCCTAAGCCGTACCCTAAGCCTAACCCTAACCCTAGGCTACCCTTGACTGCTTCTGCCTCCAATAGATTTCCTAAGCACTAGTGTTTTAAGGAACAGCTTAAAAAGAGAATCCTAAAGTGATTTCTTTATAATGGGTGTGTTCCTTATCTTATCCTAGTGTCTAAACTCTTCTCCATGGCTGCACCCCCAAATAATATTCCCTTACGTGCTAAGGGGTATCTAGAGAGTGGGATAGGTTTAATAACTACCCTAACCCTAACGCGTACCCTAAACCTAACCCCTACCCTAACCCTAACACGTACCCTAATCCTAACCCGTACCCTAAACCGAGCCCTAACCCGAACACTAACCCTAACCCTAACCCTAACCCATACCCTACACCGTACCCGCACCCCTCCCCGAACCCATTCCCCAAGCCGTACCCTAAACCTAACCCTAAGCCTAACCCTAACCCTAGGCTACCCTTGACTGCTTCTGCCTCCAATTGATTTCCTAAGCACTAGTGTTTTAAGGAACAGCTTAAAAAGAGAATCCTAAAGTGATTTCTTTATAATGGGTGTGTTCCTTATCTTATCCTAGTGTCTAAACTCTTCTCCATGGCTGGACCCCCAAATAATATTCATTTACGTGCTAAGGGGTATCTAGAGAGTGGGATAGGTTTACTAACTACCCTAGCCCTAACGCGTAACCTAACCCTAACCCCTACCCTAACCCTAACACGTACCCTAATCCTAACCCGTACCCTAAACCGAGCCCTAACCCTAACACTAACCCTAACCCTAACCCTAACCCATACCCTATGCTGTACCCGCACCCCTCCCCGAACCCGTACCCTAAGCCGTACCCTAACCCTAACCCTAAGCCTAACCCCAACCCTAGGCTACCCTTGACTGCTTCTGCCTCCAATAGATTTCCTAAGCACTAGTGTTTTAAGGAACAGCTTAAAAAGAGAATCCTAATGTGATTTCTTTATAATGGGTGTGTTCCTTATCTTATCCTAGTGTCTAAACTCTTCTCCATGGCTGCACCCCCAAATAATATTCCTTTACGTGCTAAGGGGTATCTAGAGAGTGGGATAGGTTTAATAACTACCCTAACCCTAACGCGTACCCTAACCCTAACCCCTACCCTAAACCTAACACGTACCCTAATCCTAACCCGTACCCTAAACCGAGCCCTAACCCTAACACTAACCCTAACCCTAACCCTAACCCATACCCTACGCCGTACCCGAACCCCTCCCCGAACCCGTACCCTAAGCCGTACCCTAACCCTAACCCTAAGCCTAACCCTAACCCTAGGCTACCCTTGACTGCTTCTGCCTCCAATAGATTTCCTAAGCACTAGTGTTTTAAGGAACAGCTTAAAAAGAGAATCCTAATGTGATTTCTTTATAATGGGTGTGTTCCTTATCTTATCCTAGTGTCTAAACTCTTCTCCATGGCTGCACCCCCAAATAATATTCCTTTACGTGCTAAGGGGTATCTAGAGAGTGGGATAGGTTTAATAACTACCCTAACCCTAACGCGTACCCTAACCCTAACCCCTACCCTAAACCTAACACGTACCCTAATCCTAACCCGTACCCTAAACCGAGCCCTAACCCTAACACTAACCCTAACCCTAACCCTAACCCATACCCTACGCTGTACCCGCACCCCTCCCCGAACCCGTACCCTAAGCCGTACCCTAACCCTAACCCTAAGCCTAACCCCAACCCTAGGCTACCCTTGACTGCTTCTGCCTCCAATAGATTTCCTAAGCACTAGTGTTTTAAGGAACAGCTTAAAAAGAGAATCCTAATGTGATTTCTTTATAATGGGTGTGTTCCTTATCTTATCCTAGTGTCTAAACTCTTCTCCATGGCTGGACCCCCAAATAATATTCCTTTACGTGCTAAGGGGTATCTAGAGAGTGGGATAGGTTTAATAACTACCCTAACCCTAACGCGTACCTTAACCCTAACCCCTACCCTAACCCTAACACGTACCCTAATCCTAACCCGTACCCTAAACCGAGCCCTAACCCTAACACTAACCCTAACCCTAACCCTAACCCATACCCTACGCCGTACCCGAAACCTTCCCCGAACCCGTACCCTAAGCCGTACCCTAAGCCTATCCCTAAGCCTAACCCTAACCCTAGGCTACCCTTGACTGCTTCTGCCTCCAATAGATTTCCTAAGCACTAGTGTTTTAAGGAACAGCTTAAAAAGAGAATCCTAATGTGATTTCTTTATAATGGGTGTGTTCCTTATCTTATCCTAGTGTCTAAACTCTTCTCCATGGCTGGACCCTCAAATAATATTCCTTTACGTGCTAAGGGGTATCTAGAGAGTGGGATAGGTTTAATAACTACCCTAACCCTAACGCGTACCCTAACCCTAACCCCTACCCTAACCCTAACACGTACCCTAATCCTAACCCGTACCCTAAACCGAGCCCTAACCCTAACACTAACCCTAAACCTAACCCTAACCCAAACCCTACGCCGTACCCGCACCCATACCCGAACCCGTACCCTAAGCCGTACCCTAAGCCGTACCCTAAGCCTAACCCTAACCCTAGGCTACCCTTGACTGCTTCTGCCTCCAATAGATTTCCTAAGCACTAGTGTTTTAAGGAACAGCTTAAAAAGAGAATCCTAAAGTGATTTCTTTATAATGGGTGTGTTCCTTATCTTATCCTAGTGTCTAAACTCTTCTCCATGGCTGCACCCCCAAATAATATTCCCTTACGTGCTAAGGGGTATCTAGAGAGTGGGATAGGTTTAATAACTACCCTAACCCTAACGCGTACCCTAAACCTAACCCCTACCCTAACCCTAACACGTACCCTAATCCTAACCCGTACCCTAAACCGAGCCCTAACCCGAACACTAACCCTAACCCTAACCCTAACCCATACCCTACACCGTACCCGCACCCCTCCCCGAACCCATTCCCCAAGCCGTACCCTAAACCTAACCCTAAGCCTAACCCTAACCCTAGGCTACCCTTGACTGCTTCTGCCTCCAATTGATTTCCTAAGCACTAGTGTTTTAAGGAACAGCTTAAAAAGAGAATCCTAAAGTGATTTCTTTATAATGGGTGTGTTCCTTATCTTATCCTAGTGTCTAAACTCTTCTCCATGGCTGGACCCCCAAATAATATTCATTTACGTGCTAAGGGGTATCTAGAGAGTGGGATAGGTTTACTAACTACCCTAGCCCTAACGCGTAACCTAACCCTAACCCCTACCCTAACCCTAACACGTACCCTAATCCTAACCCGTACCCTAAACCGAGCCCTAACCCTAACACTAACCCTAACCCTAACCCTAACCCATACCCTACGCTGTACCCGCACCCCTCCCCGAACCCGTACCCTAAGCCGTACCCTAACCCTAACCCTAAGCCTAACCCCAACCCTAGGCTACCCTTGACTGCTTCTGCCTCCAATAGATTTCCTAAGCACTAGTGTTTTAAGGAACAGCTTAAAAAGAGAATCCTAATGTGATTTCTTTATAATGGGTGTGTTCCTTATCTTATCCTAGTGTCTAAACTCTTCTCCATGGCTGCACCCCCAAATAATATTCCTTTACGTGCTAAGGGGTATCTAGAGAGTGGGATAGGTTTAATAACTACCCTAACCCTAACGCGTACCCTAACCCTAACCCCTACCCTAAACCTAACACGTACCCTAATCCTAACCCGTACCCTAAACCGAGCCCTAACCCTAACACTAACCCTAACCCTAACCCTAACCCATACCCTACGCTGTACCCGCACCCCTCCCCGAACCCGTACCCTAAGCCGTACCCTAACCCTAACCCTAAGCCTAACCCCAACCCTAGGCTACCCTTGACTGCTTCTGCCTCCAATAGATTTCCTAAGCACTAGTGTTTTAAGGAACAGCTTAAAAAGAGAATCCTAATGTGATTTCTTTATAATGGGTGTGTTCCTTATCTTATCCTAGTGTCTAAACTCTTCTCCATGGCTGGACCCCCAAATAATATTCCTTTACGTGCTAAGGGGTATCTAGAGAGTGGGATAGGTTTAATAACTACCCTAACCCTAACGCGTACCTTAACCCTAACCCCTACCCTAACCCTAACACGTACCCTAATCCTAACCCGTACCCTAAACCGAGCCCTAACCCTAACACTAACCCTAACCCTAACCCTAACCCATACCCTACGCCGTACCCGAAACCTTCCCCGAACCCGTACCCTAAGCCGTACCCTAAGCCTATCCCTAAGCCTAACCCTAACCCTAGGCTACCCTTGACTGCTTCTGCCTCCAATAGATTTCCTAAGCACTAGTGTTTTAAGGAACAGCTTAAAAAGAGAATCCTAATGTGATTTCTTTATAATGGGTGTGTTCCTTATCTTATCCTAGTGTCTAAACTCTTCTCCATGGCTGGACCCTCAAATAATATTCCTTTACGTGCTAAGGGGTATCTAGAGAGTGGGATAGGTTTAATAACTACCCTAACCCTAACGCGTACCCTAACCCTAACCCCTACCCTAACCCTAACACGTACCCTAATCCTAACCCGTACCCTAAACCGAGCCCTAACCCTAACACTAACCCTAAACCTAACCCTAACCCAAACCCTACGCCGTACCCGCACCCATACCCGAACCCGTACCCTAAGCCGTACCCTAAGCCGTACCCTAAGCCTAACCCTAACCCTAGGCTACCCTTGACTGCTTCTGCCTCCAATAGATTTCCTAAGCACTAGTGTTTTAAGGAACAGCTTAAAAAGAGAATCCTAAAGTGATTTCTTTATAATGGGTGTGTTCCTTATCTTATCCTAGTGTCTAAACTCTTCTCCATGGCTGCACCCCCAAATAATATTCCCTTACGTGCTAAGGGGTATCTAGAGAGTGGGATAGGTTTAATAACTACCCTAACCCTAACGCGTACCCTAAACCTAACCCCTACCCTAACCCTAACACGTACCCTAATCCTAACCCGTACCCTAAACCGAGCCCTAACCCGAACACTAACCCTAACCCTAACCCTAACCCATACCCTACACCGTACCCGCACCCCTCCCCGAACCCATTCCCCAAGCCGTACCCTAAACCTAACCCTAAGCCTAACCCTAACCCTAGGCTACCCTTGACTGCTTCTGCCTCCAATTGATTTCCTAAGCACTAGTGTTTTAAGGAACAGCTTAAAAAGAGAATCCTAAAGTGATTTCTTTATAATGGGTGTGTTCCTTATCTTATCCTAGTGTCTAAACTCTTCTCCATGGCTGGACCCCCAAATAATATTCATTTACGTGCTAAGGGGTATCTAGAGAGTGGGATAGGTTTACTAACTACCCTAGCCCTAACGCGTAACCTAACCCTAACCCCTACCCTAACCCTAACACGTACCCTAATCCTAACCCGTACCCTAAACCGAGCCCTAACCCTAACACTAACCCTAACCCTAACCCTAACCCATACCCTACGCTGTACCCGCACCCCTCCCCGAACCCGTACCCTAAGCCGTACCCTAACCCTAACCCTAAGCCTAACCCCAACCCTAGGCTACCCTTGACTGCTTCTGCCTCCAATAGATTTCCTAAGCACTAGTGTTTTAAGGAACAGCTTAAAAAGAGAATCCTAATGTGATTTCTTTATAATGGGTGTGTTCCTTATCTTATCCTAGTGTCTAAACTCTTCTCCATGGCTGCACCCCCAAATAATATTCCTTTACGTGCTAAGGGGTATCTAGAGAGTGGGATAGGTTTAATAACTACCCTAACCCTAACGCGTACCCTAACCCTAACCCCTACCCTAAACCTAACACGTACCCTAATCCTAACCCGTACCCTAAACCGAGCCCTAACCCTAACACTAACCCTAACCCTAACCCTAACCCATACCCTACGCCGTACCCGAACCCCTCCCCGAACCCGTACCCTAAGCCGTACCCTAACCCTAACCCTAAGCCTAACCCTAACCCTAGGCTACCCTTGACTGCTTCTGCCTCCAATAGATTTCCTAAGCACTAGTGTTTTAAGGAACAGCTTAAAAAGAGAATCCTAATGTGATTTCTTTATAATCGGTGTGTTCCTTATCTTATCCTAGTGTCTAAACTCTTCTCCATGGCTGGACCCTCAAATAATATTCCTTTACGTGCTAAGGGGTATCTAGAGAGTGGGATAGGTTTAATAACTACCCTAACCCTAACGCGTACCCTAACCCTAACCCCTACCCTAACCCTAACACGTACCCTAATCCTAACCCGTACCCTAAACCGAGCCCTAACCCTAACACTAACCCTAACCATAACCCTAACCCATACCCTACGCCGTACCCGAACCCCTCCCCGAACCCATTCCCCAAGCCGTACCCTAAACCTAACCCTAAGCCTAACCCTAACACTAGGCTACCCTTGACTGCTTCTGCCTCCAATAGATTTCCTAAGCACTAGTGTTTTAAGGAACAGCTTAAAAAGAGAATCCTAAAGTGATTTCTTTATAATGGGTGTGTTCCTTATCTTATCCTAGTGTCTAAACTCTTCTCCATGGCTGCACCCCCAAATAATATTCCCTTACGTGCTAAGGGGTATCTAGAGAGTGGGATAGGTTTAATAACTACCCTAACCCTAACGCGTACCCTAACCCTAACCCCTACCCTAACCCTAACACGTACCCTAATCCTAACCCGTACCCTAAACCGAGCCCTAACCCGAACACTAACCCTAACCCTAACCCTAACCCATACCCTACACCGTACCCGCACCCCTCCCCGAACCCATTCCCCAAGCCGTACCCTAAACCTAACCCTAAGCCTAACCCTAACCCTAGGCTACCCTTGACTGCTTCTGCCTCCAATTGATTTCCTAAGCACTAGTGTTTTAAGGAACAGCTTAAAAAGAGAATCCTAAAGTGATTTCTTTATAATGGGTGTGTTCCTTATCTTATCCTAGTGTCTAAACTCTTCTCCATGGCTGGACCCCCAAATAATATTCATTTACGTGCTAAGGGGTATCTAGAGAGTGGGATAGGTTTACTAACTACCCTAGCCCTAACGCGTAACCTAACCCTAACCCCTACCCTAACCCTAACACGTACCCTAATCCTAACCCGTACCCTAAACCGAGCCCTAACCCTAACACTAACCCTAACCCTAACCCTAACCCATACCCTACGCTGTACCCGCACCCCTCCCCGAACCCGTACCCTAAGCCGTACCCTAACCCTAACCCTAAGCCTAACCCCAACCCTAGGCTACCCTTGACTGTTTCTGCCTCCAATAGATTTCCTAAGCACTAGTGTTTTAAGGAACAGCTTAAAAAGAGAATCCTAATGTGATTTCTTTATAATGGGTGTGTTCCTTATCTTATCCTAGTGTCTAAACTCTTCTCCATGGCTGCACCCCCAAATAATATTCCTTTACGTGCTAAGGGGTATCTAGAGAGTGGGATAGGTTTAATAACTACCCTAACCCTAACGCGTACCCTAACCCTAACCCCTACCCTAAACCTAACACGTACCCTAATCCTAACCCGTACCCTAAACCGAGCCCTAACCCTAACACTAACCCTAACCCTAACCCTAACCCATACCCTACGCCGTACCCGAACCCCTCCCCGAACCCGTACCCTAAGCCGTACCCTAACCCTAACCCTAAGCCTAACCCTAACCCTAGGCTACCCTTGACTGCTTCTGCCTCCAATAGATTTCCTAAGCACTAGTGTTTTAAGGAACAGCTTAAAAAGAGAATCCTAATGTGATTTCTTTATAATCGGTGTGTTCCTTATCTTATCCTAGTGTCTAAACTCTTCTCCATGGCTGGACCCTCAAATAATATTCCTTTACGTGCTAAGGGGTATCTAGAGAGTGGGATAGGTTTAATAACTACCCTAACCCTAACGCGTACCCTAACCCTAACCCCTACCCTAACCCTAACACGTACCCTAATCCTAACCCGTACCCTAAACCGAGCCCTAACCCTAACACTAACCCTAACCATAACCCTAACCCATACCCTACGCCGTACCCGAACCCCTCCCCGAACCCATTCCCCAAGCCGTACCCTAAACCTAACCCTAAGCCTAACCCTAACACTAGGCTACCCTTGACTGCTTCTGCCTCCAATAGATTTCCTAAGCACTAGTGTTTTAAGGAACAGCTTAAAAAGAGAATCCTAAAGTGATTTCTTTATAATGGGTGTGTTCCTTATCTTATCCTAGTGTCTAAACTCTTCTCCATGGCTGCACCCCCAAATAATATTCCCTTACGTGCTAAGGGGTATCTAGAGAGTGGGATAGGTTTAATAACTACCCTAACCCTAACGCGTACCCTAACCCTAACCCCTACCCTAACCCTAACACGTACCCTAATCCTAACCCGTACCCTAAACCGAGCCCTAACCCGAACACTAACCCTAACCCTAACCCTAACCCATACCCTACACCGTACCCGCACCCCTCCCCGAACCCATTCCCCAAGCCGTACCCTAAACCTAACCCTAAGCCTAACCCTAACCCTAGGCTACCCTTGACTGCTTCTGCCTCCAATTGATTTCCTAAGCACTAGTGTTTTAAGGAACAGCTTAAAAAGAGAATCCTAAAGTGATTTCTTTATAATGGGTGTGTTCCTTATCTTATCCTAGTGTCTAAACTCTTCTCCATGGCTGGACCCCCAAATAATATTCATTTACGTGCTAAGGGGTATCTAGAGAGTGGGATAGGTTTACTAACTACCCTAGCCCTAACGCGTAACCTAACCCTAACCCCTACCCTAACCCTAACACGTACCCTAATCCTAACCCGTACCCTAAACCGAGCCCTAACCCTAACACTAACCCTAACCCTAACCCTAACCCATACCCTACGCTGTACCCGCACCCCTCCCCGAACCCGTACCCTAAGCCGTACCCTAACCCTAACCCTAAGCCTAACCCCAACCCTAGGCTACCCTTGACTGCTTCTGCCTCCAATAGATTTCCTAAGCACTAGTGTTTTAAGGAACAGCTTAAAAAGAGAATCCTAATGTGATTTCTTTATAATGGGTGTGTTCCTTATCTTATCCTAGTGTCTAAACTCTTCTCCATGGCTGCACCCCCAAATAATATTCCTTTACGTGCTAAGGGGTATCTAGAGAGTGGGATAGGTTTAATAACTACCCTAACCCTAACGCGTACCCTAACCCTAACCCCTACCCTAAACCTAACACGTACCCTAATCCTAACCCGTACCCTAAACCGAGCCCTAACCCTAACACTAACCCTAACCCTAACCCTAACCCATACCCTACGCCGTACCCGAACCCCTCCCCGAACCCGTACCCTAAGCCGTACCCTAACCCTAACCCTAAGCCTAACCCTAACCCTAGGCTACCCTTGACTGCTTCTGCCTCCAATAGATTTCCTAAGCACTAGTGTTTTAAGGAACAGCTTAAAAAGAGAATCCTAATGTGATTTCTTTATAATCGGTGTGTTCCTTATCTTATCCTAGTGTCTAAACTCTTCTCCATGGCTGGACCCTCAAATAATATTCCTTTACGTGCTAAGGGGTATCTAGAGAGTGGGATAGGTTTAATAACTACCCTAACCCTAACGCGTACCCTAACCCTAACCCCTACCCTAACCCTAACACGTACCCTAATCCTATCCCGTACCCTAATCCGAGCCCTAACCCTAACACTAACCCTAACCATAACCCTAACCCATACCCTACGCCGTACCCGAACCCCTCCCCGAACCCATTCCCCAAGCCGTACCCTAAACCTAACCCTAAGCCTAACCCTAACACTAGGCTACCCTTGACTGCTTCTGCCTCCTATAGATTTCCTAAGCACTAGTGTTTTAAAGAACAGCTTAAAAAGAGAATCCTAAAGTGATTTCTTTATAATGGGTGTGTTCCTTATCTCATCCTAGTGTCTAAACTCTTCTCCATGGCTGGACCCCCAAATAATATTCCTTTACGTGCTAAGGGGTATCTAGAGAGTGGGATAGGTTTAATAACTACCCTAACCCTAACACGTACCCTAATCCTAACCCGTACCCTAAACCGAGCCCTAACCCTAACACTAACCCTAACCCTAACCCTAACCCATACCCTACGCCGTACCCACACCCCTCCCCGAACCCGTACCCTAAGCCGTACCCTAAGCCTAACCCTAAGCCTAACCCTAACCCTAGGCTACCCTTGACTGCTTCTGCCTCCAATAGATTTCCTAAGCACTAGTGTTTTAAGGAACAGCTTAAAAAGAGAATCCTAATGTGATTTCTTTATAATGGGTGTGTTCCTTATCTATCCTAGTGTCTAAACTCTTCTCCATGGCTGCACCCCCAAATAATATTGCCTTACGTGCTAAGGGGTATCTAGAGAGTGGGATAGGTTTAATAACTACCCTAACCCTAACGCGTACCCTAACCCTAACCCCTACCCTAACCCTAACACGTACCCTAATCCTAACCCGTACCCTAAACCGAGCCCTAACCCTAACACTAACCCTAACCCTAACCCTAACCCATACCCTACGCCGTACCCGCACCCCTCCCCGAACCCGTACCCTAAGCCGTACCCTAAGCCGTACCCTAAGCCTAACCCTAACCCTAGGCTACCCTTGACTGCTTCTGCCTCCAATAGATTTCCTAAGCACTAGTGTTTTAAGGAAGAGCTTAAAAAGAGAATCCTAATGTGATTTCTTTATAATGGGTGTGTTCCTTATCTTATCCTAGTGTCTAAACTCTTCTCCATGGCTGCACCCCCAAATAATATTCCCTTACGTGCTAAGGGGTATCTAGAGAGTGGGATAGGTTTAATAACTACCCTAACCCTAACGCGTACCCTAACCCTAACCCCTACCCTAACCCTAACACGTACCCTAATCCTAACCTGTACCCTAAACCGAGCCCTAACCCTAACACTAACCCTAACCCTAACCCTAACCCATACCCTACGCCGTACCCGCACCCCTCCCCGAACCCGTACCCTAAGCCATACCCTAAACCTAACCCTAAGCCTAACCCTAACCCTAGGCTCCCCTTGACTGCTTCGGCCTCCAATTGATTTCCTAAGCAGTAGTGTTTTAAGAAACAGCTTAAAAAGAGAATCCTAATGTGATTTCTTTATAATGGGTGTGTTCCTTATCTTATCCTAGTGTCTAAACTCTTCTCCATGGCTAGACCCCCAAATAATATTCCTTTACGTGCTAAGGGGGAGCTAGAGAGTGGGATAGGTTTACTAACTACCCTAGCCCTAACGCGTAACCTAACCCTAACCCCTACCCTAACCCTAACACGTACCCTAATCCTAACCTGTAACCTAAACCGAGCCCTAACCCTAACACTAACCCTAACCCTAACCCTAACCCATACCCTACGCCGTACCCGAACCGCTCCCCGAACCCATACCCCAAGCCGTACCCTAACCCTAACCCTAAGCCTAACACTAACCCTAGGCTACCCTTGACTGCTTCTGCCTCCAATAGATTTCCTAAGCACTAGTGTTTTAAGGAACAGCTTAAAAAGAGAATCCTAATGTGATTTCTTTATAATGGGTGTGTTCCTTATCTTATCCTAGTGTCTAAACTCTTCTCCATGGCTGGACCCTCAAATAATATTCCTTTACGTGCTAAGGGGTATCTAGAGAGTGGGATAGGTTTAATAACTACCCTAAACCTAACGCGTACCCTAACCCTAACCCCTACCCTAACCCTAACACGTACCCTAATCCTAACCCGTACCCTAAACCGAGCCCTAACCCTAACACTAACCCTAACCCTAACCCTAACCCATACCCTACGCCGTACCCGAAACCTTCCCCGAACCCGTACCCTAAGCCGTACCCTAAGCCTATCCCTAAGCCTAACCCTAACCCTAGGCTACCCTTGACTGCTTCTGCCTCCAATAGATTTCCTAAGCACTAGTGTTTTAAGGAACAGCTTAAAAAGAGAATCCTAATGTGATTTCTTTATAATGGGTGTGTTCCTTATCTTATCCTAGTGTCTAAACTCTTCTCCATGGCTGGACCCTCAAATAATATTCCTTTACGTGCTAAGGGGTATCTAGAGAGTGGGATAGGTTTAATAACTACCCTAACCCTAACGCGTACCCTAACCCTAACCCCTACCCTAACCCTAACACGTACCCTAATCCTAACCCGTACCCTAAACCGAGCCCTAACCCTAACACTAACCCTAAACCTAACCCTAACCCAAACCCTACGCCGTACCCGCACCCATACCCGAACCCGTACCCTAAGCCGTACCCTAAGCCGTACCCTAAGCCTAACCCTAACCCTAGGCTACCCTTGACTGCTTCTGCCTCCAATAGATTTCCTAAGCACTAGTGTTTTAAGGAACAGCTTAAAAAGAGAATCCTAAAGTGATTTCTTTATAATGGGTGTGTTCCTTATCTTATCCTAGTGTCTAAACTCTTCTCCATGGCTGCACCCCCAAATAATATTCCCTTACGTGCTAAGGGGTATCTAGAGAGTGGGATAGGTTTAATAACTACCCTAACCCTAACGCGTACCCTAAACCTAACCCCTACCCTAACCCTAACACGTACCCTAATCCTAACCCGTACCCTAAACCGAGCCCTAACCCGAACACTAACCCTAACCCTAACCCTAACCCATACCCTACACCGTACCCGCACCCCTCCCCGAACCCATTCCCCAAGCCGTACCCTAAACCTAACCCTAAGCCTAACCCTAACCCTAGGCTACCCTTGACTGCTTCTGCCTCCAATTGATTTCCTAAGCACTAGTGTTTTAAGGAACAGCTTAAAAAGAGAATCCTAAAGTGATTTCTTTATAATGGGTGTGTTCCTTATCTTATCCTAGTGTCTAAACTCTTCTCCATGGCTGGACCCCCAAATAATATTCATTTACGTGCTAAGGGGTATCTAGAGAGTGGGATAGGTTTACTAACTACCCTAGCCCTAACGCGTAACCTAACCCTAACCCCTACCCTAACCCTAACACGTACCCTAATCCTAACCCGTACCCTAAACCGAGCCCTAACCCTAACACTAACCCTAACCCTAACCCTAACCCATACCCTACGCTGTACCCGCACCCCTCCCCGAACCCGTACCCTAAGCCGTACCCTAACCCTAACCCTAAGCCTAACCCCAACCCTAGGCTACCCTTGACTGCTTCTGCCTCCAATAGATTTCCTAAGCACTAGTGTTTTAAGGAACAGCTTAAAAAGAGAATCCTAATGTGATTTCTTTATAATGGGTGTGTTCCTTATCTTATCCTAGTGTCTAAACTCTTCTCCATGGCTGCACCCCCAAATAATATTCCTTTACGTGCTAAGGGGTATCTAGAGAGTGGGATAGGTTTAATAACTACCCTAACCCTAACGCGTACCCTAACCCTAACCCCTACCCTAAACCTAACACGTACCCTAATCCTAACCCGTACCCTAAACCGAGCCCTAACCCTAACACTAACCCTAACCCTAACCCTAACCCATACCCTACGCCGTACCCGAACCCCTCCCCGAACCCGTACCCTAAGCCGTACCCTAACCCTAACCCTAAGCCTAACCCTAACCCTAGGCTACCCTTGACTGCTTCTGCCTCCAATAGATTTCCTAAGCACTAGTGTTTTAAGGAACAGCTTAAAAAGAGAATCCTAATGTGATTTCTTTATAATCGGTGTGTTCCTTATCTTATCCTAGTGTCTAAACTCTTCTCCATGGCTGGACCCTCAAATAATATTCCTTTACGTGCTAAGGGGTATCTAGAGAGTGGGATAGGTTTAATAACTACCCTAACCCTAACGCGTACCCTAACCCTAACCCCTACCCTAACCCTAACACGTACCCTAATCCTAACCCGTACCCTAAACCGAGCCCTAACCCTAACACTAACCCTAACCATAACCCTAACCCATACCCTACGCCGTACCCGAACCCCTCCCCGAACCCATTCCCCAAGCCGTACCCTAAACCTAACCCTAAGCCTAACCCTAACACTAGGCTACCCTTGACTGCTTCTGCCTCCAATAGATTTCCTAAGCACTAGTGTTTTAAGGAACAGCTTAAAAAGAGAATCCTAAAGTGATTTCTTTATAATGGGTGTGTTCCTTATCTTATCCTAGTGTCTAAACTCTTCTCCATGGCTGCACCCCCAAATAATATTCCCTTACGTGCTAAGGGGTATCTAGAGAGTGGGATAGGTTTAATAACTACCCTAACCCTAACGCGTACCCTAACCCTAACCCCTACCCTAACCCTAACACGTACCCTAATCCTAACCCGTACCCTAAACCGAGCCCTAACCCGAACACTAACCCTAACCCTAACCCTAACCCATACCCTACACCGTACCCGCACCCCTCCCCGAACCCATTCCCCAAGCCGTACCCTAAACCTAACCCTAAGCCTAACCCTAACCCTAGGCTACCCTTGACTGCTTCTGCCTCCAATTGATTTCCTAAGCACTAGTGTTTTAAGGAACAGCTTAAAAAGAGAATCCTAAAGTGATTTCTTTATAATGGGTGTGTTCCTTATCTTATCCTAGTGTCTAAACTCTTCTCCATGGCTGGACCGCCAAATAATATTCATTTACGTGCTAAGGGGTATCTAGAGAGTGGGATAGGTTTACTAACTACCCTAGCCCTAACGCGTAACCTAACCCTAACCCCTACCCTAACCCTAACACGTACCCTAATCCTAACCCGTACCCTAAACCGAGCCCTAACCCTAACACTAACCCTAACCCTAACCCTAACCCATACCCTACGCTGTACCCGCACCCCTCCCCGAACCCGTACCCTAAGCCGTACCCTAACCCTAACCCTAAGCCTAACCCCAACCCTAGGCTACCCTTGACTGTTTCTGCCTCCAATAGATTTCCTAAGCACTAGTGTTTTAAGGAACAGCTTAAAAAGAGAATCCTAATGTGATTTCTTTATAATGGGTGTGTTCCTTATCTTATCCTAGTGTCTAAACTCTTCTCCATGGCTGCACCCCCAAATAATATTCCTTTACGTGCTAAGGGGTATCTAGAGAGTGGGATAGGTTTAATAACTACCCTAACCCTAACGCGTACCCTAACCCTAACCCCTACCCTAAACCTAACACGTACCCTAATCCTAACCCGTACCCTAAACCGAGCCCTAACCCTAACACTAACCCTAACCCTAACCCTAACCCATACCCTACGCCGTACCCGAACCCCTCCCCGAACCCGTACCCTAAGCCGTACCCTAACCCTAACCCTAAGCCTAACCCTAACCCTAGGCTACCCTTGACTGCTTCTGCCTCCAATAGATTTCCTAAGCACTAGTGTTTTAAGGAACAGCTTAAAAAGAGAATCCTAATGTGATTTCTTTATAATCGGTGTGTTCCTTATCTTATCCTAGTGTCTAAACTCTTCTCCATGGCTGGACCCTCAAATAATATTCCTTTACGTGCTAAGGGGTATCTAGAGAGTGGGATAGGTTTAATAACTACCCTAACCCTAACGCGTACCCTAACCCTAACCCCTACCCTAACCCTAACACGTACCCTAATCCTAACCCGTACCCTAAACCGAGCCCTAACCCTAACACTAACCCTAACCATAACCCTAACCCATACCCTACGCCGTACCCGAACCCCTCCCCGAACCCATTCCCCAAGCCGTACCCTAAACCTAACCCTAAGCCTAACCCTAACACTAGGCTACCCTTGACTGCTTCTGCCTCCAATAGATTTCCTAAGCACTAGTGTTTTAAGGAACAGCTTAAAAAGAGAATCCTAAAGTGATTTCTTTATAATGGGTGTGTTCCTTATCTTATCCTAGTGTCTAAACTCTTCTCCATGGCTGCACCCCCAAATAATATTCCCTTACGTGCTAAGGGGTATCTAGAGAGTGGGATAGGTTTAATAACTACCCTAACCCTAACGCGTACCCTAACCCTAACCCCTACCCTAACCCTAACACGTACCCTAATCCTAACCCGTACCCTAAACCGAGCCCTAACCCGAACACTAACCCTAACCCTAACCCTAACCCATACCCTACACCGTACCCGCACCCCTCCCCGAACCCATTCCCCAAGCCGTACCCTAAACCTAACCCTAAGCCTAACCCTAACCCTAGGCTACCCTTGACTGCTTCTGCCTCCAATTGATTTCCTAAGCACTAGTGTTTTAAGGAACAGCTTAAAAAGAGAATCCTAAAGTGATTTCTTTATAATGGGTGTGTTCCTTATCTTATCCTAGTGTCTAAACTCTTCTCCATGGCTGGACCCCCAAATAATATTCATTTACGTGCTAAGGGGTATCTAGAGAGTGGGATAGGTTTACTAACTACCCTAGCCCTAACGCGTAACCTAACCCTAACCCCTACCCTAACCCTAACACGTACCCTAATCCTAACCCGTACCCTAAACCGAGCCCTAACCCTAACACTAACCCTAACCCTAACCCTAACCCATACCCTACGCTGTACCCGCACCCCTCCCCGAACCCGTACCCTAAGCCGTACCCTAACCCTAACCCTAAGCCTAACCCCAACCCTAGGCTACCCTTGACTGCTTCTGCCTCCAATAGATTTCCTAAGCACTAGTGTTTTAAGGAACAGCTTAAAAAGAGAATCCTAATGTGATTTCTTTATAATGGGTGTGTTCCTTATCTTATCCTAGTGTCTAAACTCTTCTCCATGGCTGCACCCCCAAATAATATTCCTTTACGTGCTAAGGGGTATCTAGAGAGTGGGATAGGTTTAATAACTACCCTAACCCTAACGCGTACCCTAACCCTAACCCCTACCCTAAACCTAACACGTACCCTAATCCTAACCCGTACCCTAAACCGAGCCCTAACCCTAACACTAACCCTAACCCTAACCCTAACCCATACCCTACGCCGTACCCGAACCCCTCCCCGAACCCGTACCCTAAGCCGTACCCTAACCCTAACCCTAAGCCTAACCCTAACCCTAGGCTACCCTTGACTGCTTCTGCCTCCAATAGATTTCCTAAGCACTAGTGTTTTAAGGAACAGCTTAAAAAGAGAATCCTAATGTGATTTCTTTATAATCGGTGTGTTCCTTATCTTATCCTAGTGTCTAAACTCTTCTCCATGGCTGGACCCTCAAATAATATTCCTTTACGTGCTAAGGGGTATCTAGAGAGTGGGATAGGTTTAATAACTACCCTAACCCTAACGCGTACCCTAACCCTAACCCCTACCCTAACCCTAACACGTACCCTAATCCTATCCCGTACCCTAATCCGAGCCCTAACCCTAACACTAACCCTAACCATAACCCTAACCCATACCCTACGCCGTACCCGAACCCCTCCCCGAACCCATTCCCCAAGCCGTACCCTAAACCTAACCCTAAGCCTAACCCTAACACTAGGCTACCCTTGACTGCTTCTGCCTCCAATAGATTTCCTAAGCACTAGTGTTTTAAAGAACAGCTTAAAAAGAGAATCCTAAAGTGATTTCTTTATAATGGGTGTGTTCCTTATCTCATCCTAGTGTCTAAACTCTTCTCCATGGCTGGACCCCCAAATAATATTCCTTTACGTGCTAAGGGGTATCTAGAGAGTGGGATAGGTTTAATAACTACCCTAACCCTAACACGTACCCTAATCCTAACCCGTACCCTAAACCGAGCCCTAACCCTAACACTAACCCTAACCCTAACCCTAACCCATACCCTACGCCGTACCCACACCCCTCCCCGAACCCGTACCCTAAGCCGTACCCTAAGCCTAACCCTAAGCCTAACCCTAACCCTAGGCTACCCTTGACTGCTTCTGCCTCCAATAGATTTCCTAAGCACTAGTGTTTTAAGGAACAGCTTAAAAAGAGAATCCTAATGTGATTTCTTTATAATGGGTGTGTTCCTTATCTATCCTAGTGTCTAAACTCTTCTCCATGGCTGCACCCCCAAATAATATTGCCTTACGTGCTAAGGGGTATCTAGAGAGTGGGATAGGTTTAATAACTACCCTAACCCTAACGCGTACCCTAACCCTAACCCCTACCCTAACCCTAACACGTACCCTAATCCTAACCCGTACCCTAAACCGAGCCCTAACCCTAACACTAACCCTAACCCTAACCCTAACCCATACCCTACGCCGTACCCGCACCCCTCCCCGAACCCGTACCCTAAGCCGTACCCTAAGCCGTACCCTAAGCCTAACCCTAACCCTAGGCTACCCTTGACTGCTTCTGCCTCCAATAGATTTCCTAAGCACTAGTGTTTTAAGGAAGAGCTTAAAAAGAGAATCCTAATGTGATTTCTTTATAATGGGTGTGTTCCTTATCTTATCCTAGTGTCTAAACTCTTCTCCATGGCTGCACCCCCAAATAATATTCCCTTACGTGCTAAGGGGTATCTAGAGAGTGGGATAGGTTTAATAACTACCCTAACCCTAACGCGTACCCTAACCCTAACCCCTACCCTAACCCTAACACGTACCCTAATCCTAACCTGTACCCTAAACCGAGCCCTAACCCTAACACTAACCCTAACCCTAACCCTAACCCATACCCTACGCCGTACCCGCACCCCTCCCCGAACCCGTACCCTAAGCCATACCCTAAACCTAACCCTAAGCCTAACCCTAACCCTAGGCTCCCCTTGACTGCTTCGGCCTCCAATTGATTTCCTAAGCAGTAGTGTTTTAAGAAACAGCTTAAAAAGAGAATCCTAATGTGATTTCTTTATAATGGGTGTGTTCCTTATCTTATCCTAGTGTCTAAACTCTTCTCCATGGCTAGACCCCCAAATAATATTCCTTTACGTGCTAAGGGGGAGCTAGAGAGTGGGATAGGTTTACTAACTACCCTAGCCCTAACGCGTAACCTAACCCTAACCCCTACCCTAACCCTAACACGTACCCTAATCCTAACCTGTAACCTAAACCGAGCCCTAACCCTAACACTAACCCTAACCCTAACCCTAACCCATACCCTACGCCGTACCCGAACCGCTCCCCGAACCCATACCCCAAGCCGTACCCTAACCCTAACCCTAAGCCTAACACTAACCCTAGGCTACCCTTGACTGCTTCTGCCTCCAATAGATTTCCTAAGCACTAGTGTTTTAAGGAACAGCTTAAAAAGAGAATCCTAATGTGATTTCTTTATAATGGGTGTGTTCCTTATCTTATCCTAGTGTCTAAACTCTTCTCCATGGCTGGACCCCCAAATAATATTCCTTTACGTGCTAAGGGGTATCTAGAGAGTGGGATAGGTTTAATAACTACCCTAACCCTAACGCGTACCTTAACCCTAACCCCTACCCTAACCCTAACACGTACCCTAATCCTAACCCGTACCCTAAACCGAGCCCTAACCCTAACACTAACCCTAACCCTAACCCTAACCCATACCCTACGCCGTACCCGAAACCCTCCCCGAACCCGTACCCTAAGCCGTACCCTAAGCCTATCCCTAAGCC
Organism: Balaenoptera borealis; assembly: GCF_965194805.1. Lineage (NCBI taxonomy): Eukaryota > Metazoa > Chordata > Mammalia > Artiodactyla > Balaenopteridae > Balaenoptera > Balaenoptera borealis. The sequence goes on along the minus strand of NW_028123966.1, from coordinate 1,512,068 downwards.
TAACCCTAACCCTAGGCTACCCTTGACTGCTTCTGCCTCCAATAGATTTCCTAAGCACTAGTGTTTTAAGGAACAGCTTAAAAAGAGAATCCTAATGTGATTTCTTTATAATGGGTGTGTTCCTTATCTTATCCTAGTGTCTAAACTCTTCTCCATGGCTGGACCCTCAAATAATATTCCTTTACGTGCTAAGGGGTATCTAGAGAGTGGGATAGGTTTAATAACTACCCTAACCCTAACGCGTACCCTAACCCTAACCCCTACCCTAACCCTAACACGTACCCTAATCCTAACCCGTACCCTAAACCGAGCCCTAACCCTAACACTAACCCTAAACCTAACCCTAACCCAAACCCTACGCCGTACCCGCACCCATACCCGAACCCGTACCCTAAGCCGTACCCTAAGCCGTACCCTAAGCCTAACCCTAACCCTAGGCTACCCTTGACTGCTTCTGCCTCCAATAGATTTCCTAAGCACTAGTGTTTTAAGGAACAGCTTAAAAAGAGAATCCTAAAGTGATTTCTTTATAATGGGTGTGTTCCTTATCTTATCCTAGTGTCTAAACTCTTCTCCATGGCTGCACCCCCAAATAATATTCCCTTACGTGCTAAGGGGTATCTAGAGAGTGGGATAGGTTTAATAACTACCCTAACCCTAACGCGTACCCTAACCCTAACCCCTACCCTAACCCTAACACGTACCCTAATCCTAACCCGTACCCTAAACCGAGCCCTAACCCGAACACTAACCCTAACCCTAACCCTAACCCATACCCTACACCGTACCCGCACCCCTCCCCGAACCCATTCCCCAAGCCGTACCCTAAACCTAACCCTAAGCCTAACCCTAACCCTAGGCTACCCTTGACTGCTTCTGCCTCCAATTGATTTCCTAAGCACTAGTGTTTTAAGGAACAGCTTAAAAAGAGAATCCTAAAGTGATTTCTTTATAATGGGTGTGTTCCTTATCTTATCCTAGTGTCTAAACTCTTCTCCATGGCTGGACCCCCAAATAATATTCATTTACGTGCTAAGGGGTATCTAGAGAGTGGGATAGGTTTACTAACTACCCTAGCCCTAACGCGTAACCTAACCCTAACCCCTACCCTAACCCTAACACGTACCCTAATCCTAACCCGTACCCTAAACCGAGCCCTAACCCTAACACTAACCCTAACCCTAACCCTAACCCATACCCTACGCTGTACCCGCACCCCTCCCCGAACCCGTACCCTAAGCCGTACACTAACCCTAACCCTAAGCCTAACCCCAACCCTAGGCTACCCTTGACTGCTTCTGCCTCCAATAGATTTCCTAAGCACTAGTGTTTTAAGGAACAGCTTAAAAAGAGAATCCTAATGTGATTTCTTTATAATGGGTGTGTTCCTTATCTTATCCTAGTGTCTAAACTCTTCTCCATGGCTGCACCCCCAAATAATATTCTTTTACGTGCTAAGGGGTATCTAGAGAGTGGGATAGGTTTAATAACTACCCTAACCCTAACGCGTACCCTAACCCTAACCCCTACCCTAAACCTAACACGTACCCTAATCCTAACCCGTACCCTAAACCGAGCCCTAACCCTAACACTAACCCTAACCCTAACCCTAACCCATACCCTACGCCGTACCCGAACCCCTCCCCGAACCCGTACCCTAAGCCGTACCCTAACCCTAACCCTAAGCCTAACCCTAACCCTAGGCTACCCTTGACTGCTTCTGCCTCCAATAGATTTCCTAAGCACTAGTGTTTTAAGGAACAGCTTAAAAAGAGAATCCTAATGTGATTTCTTTATAATCGGTGTGTTCCTTATCTTATCCTAGTGTCTAAACTCTTCTCCATGGCTGGACCCTCAAATAATATTCCTTTACGTGCTAAGGGGTATCTAGAGAGTGGGATAGGTTTAATAACTACCCTAACCCTAACGCGTACCCTAACCCTAACCCCTACCCTAACCCTAACACGTACCCTAATCCTATCCCGTACCCTAAACCGAGCCCTAACCCTAACACTAACCCTAACCATAACCCTAACCCATACCCTACGCCGTACCCGAACCCCTCCCCGAACCCATTCCCCAAGCCGTACCCTAAACCTAACCCTAAGCCTAACCCTAACACTAGGCTACCCTTGACTGCTTCTGCCTCCAATAGATTTCCTAAGCACTAGTGTTTTAAAGAACAGCTTAAAAAGAGAATCCTAAAGTGATTTCTTTATAATGGGTGTGTTCCTTATCTCATCCTAGTGTCTAAACTCTTCTCCATGGCTGGACCCCCAAATAATATTCCTTTACGTGCTAAGGGGTATCTAGAGAGTGGGATAGGTTTAATAACTACCCTAACCCTAACACGTACCCTAATCCTAACCCGTACCCTAAACCGAGCCCTAACCCTAACACTAACCCTAACCCTAACCCTAACCCATACCCTACGCCGTACCCACACCCCTCCCCGAACCCGTACCCTAAGCCGTACCCTAAGCCTAACCCTAAGCCTAACCCTAACCCTAGGCTACCCTTGACTGCTTCTGCCTCCAATAGATTTCCTAAGCACTAGTGTTTTAAGGAACAGCTTAAAAAGAGAATCCTAATGTGATTTCTTTATAATGGGTGTGTTCCTTATCTTATCCTAGTGTCTAAACTCTTCTCCATGGCTGCACCCCCAAATAATATTGCCTTACGTGCTAAGGGGTATCCAGAGAGTGGGATAGGTTTAATAACTACCCTAACCCTAACGCGTACCCTAACCCTAACCCCTACCCTAACCCTAACACGTACCCTAATCCTAACCCGTACCCTAAACCGAGCCCTAACCCTAACACTAACCCTAACCCTAACCCTAACCCATACCCTACGCCGTACCCGCACCCCTCCCCGAACCCGTACCCTAAGCCGTACCCTAAGCCGTACCCTAAGCCTAACCCTAACCCTAGGCTACCCTTGACTGCTTCTGCCTCCAATAGATTTCCTAAGCACTAGTGTTTTAAGGAAGAGCTTAAAAAGAGAATCCTAATGTGATTTCTTTATAATGGGTGTGTTCCTTATCTTATCCTAGTGTCTAAACTCTTCTCCATGGCTGCACCCCCAAATAATATTCCCTTACGTGCTAAGGGGTATCTAGAGAGTGGGATAGGTTTAATAACTACCCTAACCCTAACGCGTACCCTAACCCTAACCCCTACCCTAACCCTAACACGTACCCTAATCCTAACCTGTACCATAAACCGAGCCCTAACCCTAACACTAACCCTAACCCTAACCCTAACCCATACCCTACGCCGTACCCGCACCCCTCCCCGAACCCGTACCCTAAGCCATACCCTAAACCTAACCCTAAGCCTAACCCTAACCCTAGGCTCCCCTTGACTGCTTCGGCCTCCAATTGATTTCCTAAGCAGTAGTGTTTTAAGAAACAGCTTAAAAAGAGAATCCTAATGTGATTTCTTTATAATGGGTGTGTTCCTTATCTTATCCTAGTGTCTAAACTCTTCTCCATGGCTAGACCCCCAAATAATATTCCTTTACGTGCTAAGGGGGAGCTAGAGAGTGGGATAGGTTTACTAACTACCCTAGCCCTAACGCGTAACCTAACCCTAACCCCTACCCTAACCCTAACACGTACCCTAATCCTAACCTGTAACCTAAACCGAGCCCTAACCCTAACACTAACCCTAACCCTAACCCTAACCCATACCCTACGCCGTACCCGAACCGCTCCCCGAACCCATACCCCAAGCCGTACCCTAACCCTAACCCTAACCCTAACCCTAACCCGAACCCCTCCCCGAACCCATTCCCCAAGCCGTACCCTAAACCTAACCCTAAGCCTAACCCTAACACTAGGCTACCCTTGACTGCTTCTGCCTCCAATAGATTTCCTAAGCACTAGTGTTTTAAGGAACAGCTTAAAAAGAGAATCCTAAAGTGATTTCTTTATAATGGGTGTGTTCCTTATCTTATCCTAGTGTCTAAACTCTTCTCCATGGCTGCACCCCCAAATAATATTCCCTTACGTGCTAAGGGGTATCTAGAGAGTGGGATAGGTTTAATAACTACCCTAACCCTAACGCGTACCCTAACCCTAACCCCTACCCTAACCCTAACACGTACCCTAATCCTAACCCGTACCCTAAACCGAGCCCTAACCCGAACACTAACCCTAACCCTAACCCTAACCCATACCCTACACCGTACCCGCACCCCTCCCCGAACCCATTCCCCAAGCCGTACCCTAAACCTAACCCTAAGCCTAACCCTAACCCTAGGCTACCCTTGACTGCTTCTGCCTCCAATTGATTTCCTAAGCACTAGTGTTTTAAGGAACAGCTTAAAAAGAGAATCCTAAAGTGATTTCTTTATAATGGGTGTGTTCCTTATCTTATCCTAGTGTCTAAACTCTTCTCCATGGCTGGACCCCCAAATAATATTCATTTACGTGCTAAGGGGTATCTAGAGAGTGGGATAGGTTTACTAACTACCCTAGCCCTAACGCGTAACCTAACCCTAACCCCTACCCTAACCCTAACACGTACCCTAATCCTAACCCGTACCCTAAACCGAGCCCTAACCCTAACACTAACCCTAACCCTAACCCTAACCCATACCCTACGCTGTACCCGCACCCCTCCCCGAACCCGTACCCTAAGCCGTACCCTAACCCTAACCCTAAGCCTAACCCCAACCCTAGGCTACCCTTGACTGTTTCTGCCTCCAATAGATTTCCTAAGCACTAGTGTTTTAAGGAACAGCTTAAAAAGAGAATCCTAATGTGATTTCTTTATAATGGGTGTGTTCCTTATCTTATCCTAGTGTCTAAACTCTTCTCCATGGCTGCACCCCCAAATAATATTCCTTTACGTGCTAAGGGGTATCTAGAGAGTGGGATAGGTTTAATAACTACCCTAACCCTAACGCGTACCCTAACCCTAACCCCTACCCTAAACCTAACACGTACCCTAATCCTAACCCGTACCCTAAACCGAGCCCTAACCCTAACACTAACCCTAACCCTAACCCTAACCCATACCCTACGCCGTACCCGAACCCCTCCCCGAACCCGTACCCTAAGCCGTACCCTAACCCTAACCCTAAGCCTAACCCTAACCCTAGGCTACCCTTGACTGCTTCTGCCTCCAATAGATTTCCTAAGCACTAGTGTTTTAAGGAACAGCTTAAAAAGAGAATCCTAATGTGATTTCTTTATAATCGGTGTGTTCCTTATCTTATCCTAGTGTCTAAACTCTTCTCCATGGCTGGACCCTCAAATAATATTCCTTTACGTGCTAAGGGGTATCTAGAGAGTGGGATAGGTTTAATAACTACCCTAACCCTAACGCGTACCCTAACCCTAACCCCTACCCTAACCCTAACACGTACCCTAATCCTAACCCGTACCCTAAACCGAGCCCTAACCCTAACACTAACCCTAACCATAACCCTAACCCATACCCTACGCCGTACCCGAACCCCTCCCCGAACCCATTCCCCAAGCCGTACCCTAAACCTAACCCTAAGCCTAACCCTAACACTAGGCTACCCTTGACTGCTTCTGCCTCCAATAGATTTCCTAAGCACTAGTGTTTTAAGGAACAGCTTAAAAAGAGAATCCTAAAGTGATTTCTTTATAATGGGTGTGTTCCTTATCTTATCCTAGTGTCTAAACTCTTCTCCATGGCTGCACCCCCAAATAATATTCCCTTACGTGCTAAGGGGTATCTAGAGAGTGGGATAGGTTTAATAACTACCCTAACCCTAACGCGTACCCTAACCCTAACCCCTACCCTAACCCTAACACGTACCCTAATCCTAACCCGTACCCTAAACCGAGCCCTAACCCGAACACTAACCCTAACCCTAACCCTAACCCATACCCTACACCGTACCCGCACCCCTCCCCGAACCCATTCCCCAAGCCGTACCCTAAACCTAACCCTAAGCCTAACCCTAACCCTAGGCTACCCTTGACTGCTTCTGCCTCCAATTGATTTCCTAAGCACTAGTGTTTTAAGGAACAGCTTAAAAAGAGAATCCTAAAGTGATTTCTTTATAATGGGTGTGTTCCTTATCTTATCCTAGTGTCTAAACTCTTCTCCATGGCTGGACCCCCAAATAATATTCATTTACGTGCTAAGGGGTATCTAGAGAGTGGGATAGGTTTACTAACTACCCTAGCCCTAACGCGTAACCTAACCCTAACCCCTACCCTAACCCTAACACGTACCCTAATCCTAACCCGTACCCTAAACCGAGCCCTAACCCTAACACTAACCCTAACCCTAACCCTAACCCATACCCTACGCTGTACCCGCACCCCTCCCCGAACCCGTACCCTAAGCCGTACCCTAACCCTAACCCTAAGCCTAACCCCAACCCTAGGCTACCCTTGACTGCTTCTGCCTCCAATAGATTTCCTAAGCACTAGTGTTTTAAGGAACAGCTTAAAAAGAGAATCCTAATGTGATTTCTTTATAATGGGTGTGTTCCTTATCTTATCCTAGTGTCTAAACTCTTCTCCATGGCTGCACCCCCAAATAATATTCCTTTACGTGCTAAGGGGTATCTAGAGAGTGGGATAGGTTTAATAACTACCCTAACCCTAACGCGTACCCTAACCCTAACCCCTACCCTAAACCTAACACGTACCCTAATCCTAACCCGTACCCTAAACCGAGCCCTAACCCTAACACTAACCCTAACCCTAACCCTAACCCATACCCTACGCCGTACCCGAACCCCTCCCCGAACCCGTACCCTAAGCCGTACCCTAACCCTAACCCTAAGCCTAACCCTAACCCTAGGCTACCCTTGACTGCTTCTGCCTCCAATAGATTTCCTAAGCACTAGTGTTTTAAGGAACAGCTTAAAAAGAGAATCCTAATGTGATTTCTTTATAATCGGTGTGTTCCTTATCTTATCCTAGTGTCTAAACTCTTCTCCATGGCTGGACCCTCAAATAATATTCCTTTACGTGCTAAGGGGTATCTAGAGAGTGGGATAGGTTTAATAACTACCCTAACCCTAACGCGTACCCTAACCCTAACCCCTACCCTAACCCTAACACGTACCCTAATCCTATCCCGTACCCTAATCCGAGCCCTAACCCTAACACTAACCCTAACCATAACCCTAACCCATACCCTACGCCGTACCCGAACCCCTCCCCGAACCCATTCCCCAAGCCGTACCCTAAACCTAACCCTAAGCCTAACCCTAACACTAGGCTACCCTTGACTGCTTCTGCCTCCAATAGATTTCCTAAGCACTAGTGTTTTAAAGAACAGCTTAAAAAGAGAATCCTAAAGTGATTTCTTTATAATGGGTGTGTTCCTTATCTCATCCTAGTGTCTAAACTCTTCTCCATGGCTGGACCCCCAAATAATATTCCTTTACGTGCTAAGGGGTATCTAGAGAGTGGGATAGGTTTAATAACTACCCTAACCCTAACACGTACCCTAATCCTAACCCGTACCCTAAACCGAGCCCTAACCCTAACACTAACCCTAACCCTAACCCTAACCCATACCCTACGCCGTACCCACACCCCTCCCCGAACCCGTACCCTAAGCCGTACCCTAAGCCTAACCCTAAGCCTAACCCTAACCCTAGGCTACCCTTGACTGCTTCTGCCTCCAATAGATTTCCTAAGCACTAGTGTTTTAAGGAACAGCTTAAAAAGAGAATCCTAATGTGATTTCTTTATAATGGGTGTGTTCCTTATCTTATCCTAGTGTCTAAACTCTTCTCCATGGCTGCACCCCCAAATAATATTGCCTTACGTGCTAAGGGGTATCTAGAGAGTGGGATAGGTTTAATAACTACCCTAACCCTAACGCGTACCCTAACCCTAACCCCTACCCTAACCCTAACACGTACCCTAATCCTAACCCGTACCCTAAACCGAGCCCTAACCCTAACACTAACCCTAACCCTAACCCTAACCCATACCCTACGCCGTACCCGCACCCCTCCCCGAACCCGTACCCTAAGCCGTACCCTAAGCCGTACCCTAAGCCTAACCCTAACCCTAGGCTACCCTTGACTGCTTCTGCCTCCAATAGATTTCCTAAGCACTAGTGTTTTAAGGAAGAGCTTAAAAAGAGAATCCTAATGTGATTTCTTTATAATGGGTGTGTTCCTTATCTTATCCTAGTGTCTAAACTCTTCTCCATGGCTGCACCCCCAAATAATATTCCCTTACGTGCTAAGGGGTATCTAGAGAGTGGGATAGGTTTAATAACTATCCTAACCCTAACGCGTACCCTAACCCTAACCCCTACCCTAACCCTAACACGTACCCTAATCCTAACCTGTACCCTAAACCGAGCCCTAACCCTAACACTAACCCTAACCCTAACCCTAACCCATACCCTACGCCGTACCCGCACCCCTCCCCGAACCCGTACCCTAAGCCATACCCTAAACCTAACCCTAAGCCTAACCCTAACCCTAGGCTCCCCTTGACTGCTTCGGCCTCCAATTGATTTCCTAAGCAGTAGTGTTTTAAGAAACAGCTTAAAAAGAGAATCCTAATGTGATTTCTTTATAATGGGTGTGTTCCTTATCTTATCCTAGTGTCTAAACTCTTCTCCATGGCTAGACCCCCAAATAATATTCCTTTACGTGCTAAGGGGGAGCTAGAGAGTGGGATAGGTTTACTAACTACCCTAGCCCTAACGCGTAACCTAACCCTAACCCCTACCCTAACCCTAACACGTACCCTAATCCTAACCTGTAACCTAAACCGAGCCCTAACCCTAACACTAACCCTAACCCTAACCCTAACCCATACCCTACGCCGTACCCGAACCGCTCCCCGAACCCATACCCCAAGCCGTACCCTAACCCTAACCCTAAGCCTAACACTAACCCTAGGCTACCCTTGACTGCTTCTGCCTCCAATAGATTTCCTAAGCACTAGTGTTTTAAGGAACAGCTTAAAAAGAGAATCCTAATGTGATTTCTTTATAATGGGTGTGTTCCTTATCTTATCCTAGTGTCTAAACTCTTCTCCATGGCTGGACCCCCAAATAATATTCCTTTACGTGCTAAGGGGTATCTAGAGAGTGGGATAGGTTTAATAACTACCCTAACCCTAACGCGTACCTTAACCCTAACCCCTACCCTAACCCTAACACGTACCCTAATCCTAACCCGTACCCTAAACCGAGCCCTAACCCTAACACTAACCCTAACCCTAACCCTAACCCATACCCTACGCCGTACCCGAAACCCTCCCCGAACCCGTACCCTAAGCCGTACCCTAAGCCTATCCCTAAGCCTAACCCTAACCCTAGGCTACCCTTGACTGCTTCTGCCTCCAATAGATTTCCTAAGCACTAGTGTTTTAAGGAACAGCTTAAAAAGAGAATCCTAATGTGATTTCTTTATAATGGGTGTGTTCCTTATCTTATCCTAGTGTCTAAACTCTTCTCCATGGCTGCACCCCCAAATAATATTGCCTTACGTGCTAAGGGGTATCTAGAGAGTGGGATAGGTTTAATAACTACCCTAACCCTAACGCGTACCCTAACCCTAACCCCTACCCTAACCCTAACACGTACCCTAATCCTAACCCGTACCCTAAACCGAGCCCTAACCCTAACACTAACCCTAACCCTAACCCTAACCCATACCCTACGCCGTACCCGCACCCCTCCCCGAACCCGTACCCTAAGCCGTACCCTAAGCCGTACCCTAAGCCTAACCCTAACCCTAGGCTACCCTTGACTGCTTCTGCCTCCAATAGATTTCCTAAGCACTAGTGTTTTAAGGAAGAGCTTAAAAAGAGAATCCTAATGTGATTTCTTTATAATGGGTGTGTTCCTTATCTTATCCTAGTGTCTAAACTCTTCTCCATGGCTGCACCCCCAAATAATATTCCCTTACGTGCTAAGGGGTATCTAGAGAGTGGGATAGGTTTAATAACTACCCTAACCCTAACGCGTACCCTAACCCTAACCCCTACCCTAACCCTAACACGTACCCTAATCCTAACCTGTACCATAAACCGAGCCCTAACCCTAACACTAACCCTAACCCTAACCCTAACCCATACCCTACGCCGTACCCGCACCCCTCCCCGAACCCGTACCCTAAGCCATACCCTAAACCTAACCCTAAGCCTAACCCTAACCCTAGGCTCCCCTTGACTGCTTCGGCCTCCAATTGATTTCCTAAGCAGTAGTGTTTTAAGAAACAGCTTAAAAAGAGAATCCTAATGTGATTTCTTTATAATGGGTGTGTTCCTTATCTTATCCTAGTGTCTAAACTCTTCTCCATGGCTAGACCCCCAAATAATATTCCTTTACGTGCTAAGGGGGAGCTAGAGAGTGGGATAGGTTTACTAACTACCCTAGCCCTAACGCGTAACCTAACCCTAACCCCTACCCTAACCCTAACACGTACCCTAATCCTAACCTGTAACCTAAACCGAGCCCTAACCCTAACACTAACCCTAACCCTAACCCTAACCCATACCCTACGCCGTACCCGAACCGCTCCCCGAACCCATACCCCAAGCCGTACCCTAACCCTAACCCTAACCCTAACCCTAACCCGAACCCCTCCCCGAACCCATTCCCCAAGCCGTACCCTAAACCTAACCCTAAGCCTAACCCTAACACTAGGCTACCCTTGACTGCTTCTGCCTCCAATAGATTTCCTAAGCACTAGTGTTTTAAGGAACAGCTTAAAAAGAGAATCCTAAAGTGATTTCTTTATAATGGGTGTGTTCCTTATCTTATCCTAGTGTCTAAACTCTTCTCCATGGCTGCACCCCCAAATAATATTCCCTTACGTGCTAAGGGGTATCTAGAGAGTGGGATAGGTTTAATAACTACCCTAACCCTAACGCGTACCCTAACCCTAACCCCTACCCTAACCCTAACACGTACCCTAATCCTAACCCGTACCCTAAACCGAGCCCTAACCCGAACACTAACCCTAACCCTAACCCTAACCCATACCCTACACCGTACCCGCACCCCTCCCCGAACCCATTCCCCAAGCCGTACCCTAAACCTAACCCTAAGCCTAACCCTAACCCTAGGCTACCCTTGACTGCTTCTGCCTCCAATTGATTTCCTAAGCACTAGTGTTTTAAGGAACAGCTTAAAAAGAGAATCCTAAAGTGATTTCTTTATAATGGGTGTGTTCCTTATCTTATCCTAGTGTCTAAACTCTTCTCCATGGCTGGACCCCCAAATAATATTCATTTACGTGCTAAGGGGTATCTAGAGAGTGGGATAGGTTTACTAACTACCCTAGCCCTAACGCGTAACCTAACCCTAACCCCTACCCTAACCCTAACACGTACCCTAATCCTAACCCGTACCCTAAACCGAGCCCTAACCCTAACACTAACCCTAACCCTAACCCTAACCCATACCCTACGCTGTACCCGCACCCCTCCCCGAACCCGTACCCTAAGCCGTACCCTAACCCTAACCCTAAGCCTAACCCCAACCCTAGGCTACCCTTGACTGTTTCTGCCTCCAATAGATTTCCTAAGCACTAGTGTTTTAAGGAACAGCTTAAAAAGAGAATCCTAATGTGATTTCTTTATAATGGGTGTGTTCCTTATCTTATCCTAGTGTCTAAACTCTTCTCCATGGCTGCACCCCCAAATAATATTCCTTTACGTGCTAAGGGGTATCTAGAGAGTGGGATAGGTTTAATAACTACCCTAACCCTAACGCGTACCCTAACCCTAACCCCTACCCTAAACCTAACACGTACCCTAATCCTAACCCGTACCCTAAACCGAGCCCTAACCCTAACACTAACCCTAACCCTAACCCTAACCCATACCCTACGCCGTACCCGAACCCCTCCCCGAACCCGTACCCTAAGCCGTACCCTAACCCTAACCCTAAGCCTAACCCTAACCCTAGGCTACCCTTGACTGCTTCTGCCTCCAATAGATTTCCTAAGCACTAGTGTTTTAAGGAACAGCTTAAAAAGAGAATCCTAATGTGATTTCTTTATAATCGGTGTGTTCCTTATCTTATCCTAGTGTCTAAACTCTTCTCCATGGCTGGACCCTCAAATAATATTCCTTTACGTGCTAAGGGGTATCTAGAGAGTGGGATAGGTTTAATAACTACCCTAACCCTAACGCGTACCCTAACCCTAACCCCTACCCTAACCCTAACACGTACCCTAATCCTAACCCGTACCCTAAACCGAGCCCTAACCCTAACACTAACCCTAACCATAACCCTAACCCATACCCTACGCCGTACCCGAACCCCTCCCCGAACCCATTCCCCAAGCCGTACCCTAAACCTAACCCTAAGCCTAACCCTAACACTAGGCTACCCTTGACTGCTTCTGCCTCCAATAGATTTCCTAAGCACTAGTGTTTTAAGGAACAGCTTAAAAAGAGAATCCTAAAGTGATTTCTTTATAATGGGTGTGTTCCTTATCTTATCCTAGTGTCTAAACTCTTCTCCATGGCTGCACCCCCAAATAATATTCCCTTACGTGCTAAGGGGTATCTAGAGAGTGGGATAGGTTTAATAACTACCCTAACCCTAACGCGTACCCTAACCCTAACCCCTACCCTAACCCTAACACGTACCCTAATCCTAACCCGTACCCTAAACCGAGCCCTAACCCGAACACTAACCCTAACCCTAACCCTAACCCATACCCTACACCGTACCCGCACCCCTCCCCGAACCCATTCCCCAAGCCGTACCCTAAACCTAACCCTAAGCCTAACCCTAACCCTAGGCTACCCTTGACTGCTTCTGCCTCCAATTGATTTCCTAAGCACTAGTGTTTTAAGGAACAGCTTAAAAAGAGAATCCTAAAGTGATTTCTTTATAATGGGTGTGTTCCTTATCTTATCCTAGTGTCTAAACTCTTCTCCATGGCTGGACCCCCAAATAATATTCATTTACGTGCTAAGGGGTATCTAGAGAGTGGGATAGGTTTACTAACTACCCTAGCCCTAACGCGTAACCTAACCCTAACCCCTACCCTAACCCTAACACGTACCCTAATCCTAACCCGTACCCTAAACCGAGCCCTAACCCTAACACTAACCCTAACCCTAACCCTAACCCATACCCTACGCTGTACCCGCACCCCTCCCCGAACCCGTACCCTAAGCCGTACCCTAACCCTAACCCTAAGCCTAACCCCAACCCTAGGCTACCCTTGACTGCTTCTGCCTCCAATAGATTTCCTAAGCACTAGTGTTTTAAGGAACAGCTTAAAAAGAGAATCCTAATGTGATTTCTTTATAATGGGTGTGTTCCTTATCTTATCCTAGTGTCTAAACTCTTCTCCATGGCTGCACCCCCAAATAATATTCCTTTACGTGCTAAGGGGTATCTAGAGAGTGGGATAGGTTTAATAACTACCCTAACCCTAACGCGTACCCTAACCCTAACCCCTACCCTAAACCTAACACGTACCCTAATCCTAACCCGTACCCTAAACCGAGCCCTAACCCTAACACTAACCCTAACCCTAACCCTAACCCATACCCTACGCCGTACCCGAACCCCTCCCCGAACCCGTACCCTAAGCCGTACCCTAACCCTAACCCTAAGCCTAACCCTAACCCTAGGCTACCCTTGACTGCTTCTGCCTCCAATAGATTTCCTAAGCACTAGTGTTTTAAGGAACAGCTTAAAAAGAGAATCCTAATGTGATTTCTTTATAATCGGTGTGTTCCTTATCTTATCCTAGTGTCTAAACTCTTCTCCATGGCTGGACCCTCAAATAATATTCCTTTACGTGCTAAGGGGTATCTAGAGAGTGGGATAGGTTTAATAACTACCCTAACCCTAACGCGTACCCTAACCCTAACCCCTACCCTAACCCTAACACGTACCCTAATCCTATCCCGTACCCTAATCCGAGCCCTAACCCTAACACTAACCCTAACCATAACCCTAACCCATACCCTACGCCGTACCCGAACCCCTCCCCGAACCCATTCCCCAAGCCGTACCCTAAACCTAACCCTAAGCCTAACCCTAACACTAGGCTACCCTTGACTGCTTCTGCCTCCAATAGATTTCCTAAGCACTAGTGTTTTAAAGAACAGCTTAAAAAGAGAATCCTAAAGTGATTTCTTTATAATGGGTGTGTTCCTTATCTCATCCTAGTGTCTAAACTCTTCTCCATGGCTGGACCCCCAAATAATATTCCTTTACGTGCTAAGGGGTATCTAGAGAGTGGGATAGGTTTAATAACTACCCTAACCCTAACACGTACCCTAATCCTAACCCGTACCCTAAACCGAGCCCTAACCCTAACACTAACCCTAACCCTAACCCTAACCCATACCCTACGCCGTACCCACACCCCTCCCCGAACCCGTACCCTAAGCCGTACCCTAAGCCTAACCCTAAGCCTAACCCTAACCCTAGGCTACCCTTGACTGCTTCTGCCTCCAATAGATTTCCTAAGCACTAGTGTTTTAAGGAACAGCTTAAAAAGAGAATCCTAATGTGATTTCTTTATAATGGGTGTGTTCCTTATCTTATCCTAGTGTCTAAACTCTTCTCCATGGCTGCACCCCCAAATAATATTGCCTTACGTGCTAAGGGGTATCTAGAGAGTGGGATAGGTTTAATAACTACCCTAACCCTAACGCGTACCCTAACCCTAACCCCTACCCTAACCCTAACACGTACCCTAATCCTAACCCGTACCCTAAACCGAGCCCTAACCCTAACACTAACCCTAACCCTAACCCTAACCCATACCCTACGCCGTACCCGCACCCCTCCCCGAACCCGTACCCTAAGCCGTACCCTAAGCCGTACCCTAAGCCTAACCCTAACCCTAGGCTACCCTTGACTGCTTCTGCCTCCAATAGATTTCCTAAGCACTAGTGTTTTAAGGAAGAGCTTAAAAAGAGAATCCTAATGTGATTTCTTTATAATGGGTGTGTTCCTTATCTTATCCTAGTGTCTAAACTCTTCTCCATGGCTGCACCCCCAAATAATATTCCCTTACGTGCTAAGGGGTATCTAGAGAGTGGGATAGGTTTAATAACTATCCTAACCCTAACGCGTACCCTAACCCTAACCCCTACCCTAACCCTAACACGTACCCTAATCCTAACCTGTACCCTAAACCGAGCCCTAACCCTAACACTAACCCTAACCCTAACCCTAACCCATACCCTACGCCGTACCCGCACCCCTCCCCGAACCCGTACCCTAAGCCATACCCTAAACCTAACCCTAAGCCTAACCCTAACCCTAGGCTCCCCTTGACTGCTTCGGCCTCCAATTGATTTCCTAAGCAGTAGTGTTTTAAGAAACAGCTTAAAAAGAGAATCCTAATGTGATTTCTTTATAATGGGTGTGTTCCTTATCTTATCCTAGTGTCTAAACTCTTCTCCATGGCTAGACCCCCAAATAATATTCCTTTACGTGCTAAGGGGGAGCTAGAGAGTGGGATAGGTTTACTAACTACCCTAGCCCTAACGCGTAACCTAACCCTAACCCCTACCCTAACCCTAACACGTACCCTAATCCTAACCTGTAACCTAAACCGAGCCCTAACCCTAACACTAACCCTAACCCTAACCCTAACCCATACCCTACGCCGTACCCGAACCGCTCCCCGAACCCATACCCCAAGCCGTACCCTAACCCTAACCCTAAGCCTAACACTAACCCTAGGCTACCCTTGACTGCTTCTGCCTCCAATAGATTTCCTAAGCACTAGTGTTTTAAGGAACAGCTTAAAAAGAGAATCCTAATGTGATTTCTTTATAATGGGTGTGTTCCTTATCTTATCCTAGTGTCTAAACTCTTCTCCATGGCTGGACCCCCAAATAATATTCCTTTACGTGCTAAGGGGTATCTAGAGAGTGGGATAGGTTTAATAACTACCCTAACCCTAACGCGTACCTTAACCCTAACCCCTACCCTAACCCTAACACGTACCCTAATCCTAACCCGTACCCTAAACCGAGCCCTAACCCTAACACTAACCCTAACCCTAACCCTAACCCATACCCTACGCCGTACCCGAAACCCTCCCCGAACCCGTACCCTAAGCCGTACCCTAAGCCTATCCCTAAGCCTAACCCTAACCCTAGGCTACCCTTGACTGCTTCTGCCTCCAATAGATTTCCTAAGCACTAGTGTTTTAAGGAACAGCTTAAAAAGAGAATCCTAATGTGATTTCTTTATAATGGGTGTGTTCCTTATCTTATCCTAGTGTCTAAACTCTTCTCCATGGCTGGACCCTCAAATAATATTCCTTTACGTGCTAAGGGGTATCTAGAGAGTGGGATAGGTTTAATAACTACCCTAACCCTAACGCGTACCCTAACCCTAACCCCTACCCTAACCCTAACACGTACCCTAATCCTAACCCGTACCCTAAACCGAGCCCTAACCCTAACACTAACCCTAAACCTAACCCTAACCCAAACCCTACGCCGTACCCGCACCCATACCCGAACCCGTACCCTAAGCCGTACCCTAAGCCGTACCCTAAGCCTAACCCTAACCCTAGGCTACCCTTGACTGCTTCTGCCTCCAATAGATTTCCTAAGCACTAGTGTTTTAAGGAACAGCTTAAAAAGAGAATCCTAAAGTGATTTCTTTATAATGGGTGTGTTCCTTATCTTATCCTAGTGTCTAAACTCTTCTCCATGGCTGCACCCCCAAATAATATTCCCTTACGTGCTAAGGGGTATCTAGAGAGTGGGATAGGTTTAATAACTACCCTAACCCTAACGCGTACCCTAACCCTAACCCCTACCCTAACCCTAACACGTACCCTAATCCTAACCCGTACCCTAAACCGAGCCCTAACCCGAACACTAACCCTAACCCTAACCCTAACCCATACCCTACACCGTACCCGCACCCCTCCCCGAACCCATTCCCCAAGCCGTACCCTAAACCTAACCCTAAGCCTAACCCTAACCCTAGGCTACCCTTGACTGCTTCTGCCTCCAATTGATTTCCTAAGCACTAGTGTTTTAAGGAACAGCTTAAAAAGAGAATCCTAAAGTGATTTCTTTATAATGGGTGTGTTCCTTATCTTATCCTAGTGTCTAAACTCTTCTCCATGGCTGGACCCCCAAATAATATTCATTTACGTGCTAAGGGATATCTAGAGAGTGGGATAGGTTTACTAACTACCCTAGCCCTAACGCGTAACCTAACCCTAACCCCTACCCTAACCCTAACACGTACCCTAATCCTAACCCGTACCCTAAACCGAGCCCTAACCCTAACACTAACCCTAACCCTAACCCTAACCCATACCCTACGCTGTACCCGCACCCCTCCCCGAACCCGTACCCTAAGCCGTACCCTAACCCTAACCCTAAGCCTAACCCCAACCCTAGGCTACCCTTGACTGCTTCTGCCTCCAATAGATTTCCTAAGCACTAGTGTTTTAAGGAACAGCTTAAAAAGAGAATCCTAATGTGATTTCTTTATAATGGGTGTGTTCCTTATCTTATCCTAGTGTCTAAACTCTTCTCCATGGCTGCACCCCCAAATAATATTCCTTTACGTGCTAAGGGGTATCTAGAGAGTGGGATAGGTTTAATAACTACCCTAACCCTAACGCGTACCCTAACCCTAACCCCTACCCTAAACCTAACACGTACCCTAATCCTAACCCGTACCCTAAACCGAGCCCTAACCCTAACACTAACCCTAACCCTAACCCTAACCCATACCCTACGCCGTACCCGAACCCCTCCCCGAACCCGTACCCTAAGCCGTACCCTAACCCTAACCCTAAGCCTAACCCTAACCCTAGGCTACCCTTGACTGCTTCTGCCTCCAATAGATTTCCTAAGCACTAGTGTTTTAAGGAACAGCTTAAAAAGAGAATCCTAATGTGATTTCTTTATAATCGGTGTGTTCCTTATCTTATCCTAGTGTCTAAACTCTTCTCCATGGCTGGACCCTCAAATAATATTCCTTTACGAGCTAAGGGGTATCTAGAGAGTGGGATAGGTTTAATAACTACCCTAACCCTAACGCGTACCCTAACCCTAACCCCTACCCTAACCCTAACACGTACCCTAATCCTATCCCGTACCCTAAACCGAGCCCTAACCCTAACACTAACCCTAACCATAACCCTAACCCATACCCTACGCCGTACCCGAACCCCTCCCCGAACCCATTCCCCAAGCCGTACCCTAAACCTAACCCTAAGCCTAACCCTAACACTAGGCTACCCTTGACTGCTTCTGCCTCCAATAGATTTCCTAAGCACTAGTGTTTTAAAGAACAGCTTAA
This sequence comes from Balaenoptera borealis, assembly GCF_965194805.1. Lineage (NCBI taxonomy): Eukaryota > Metazoa > Chordata > Mammalia > Artiodactyla > Balaenopteridae > Balaenoptera > Balaenoptera borealis. Next base: position 1,493,817 of record NW_028123966.1, on the reverse strand, counting down.
AAAGAGAATCCTAAAGTGATTTCTTTATAATGGGTGTGTTCCTTATCTCATCCTAGTGTCTAAACTCTTCTCCATGGCTGGACCCCCAAATAATATTCCTTTACGTGCTAAGGGGTATCTAGAGAGTGGGATAGGTTTAATAACTACCCTAACCCTAACACGTACCCTAATCCTAACCCGTACCCTAAACCGAGCCCTAACCCTAACACTAACCCTAACCCTAACCCTAACCCATACCCTACGCCGTACCCACACCCCTCCCCGAACCCGTACCCTAAGCCGTACCCTAAGCCTAACCCTAAGCCTAACCCTAACCCTAGGCTACCCTTGACTGCTTCTGCCTCCAATAGATTTCCTAAGCACTAGTGTTTTAAGGAACAGCTTAAAAAGAGAATCCTAATGTGATTTCTTTATAATGGGTGTGTTCCTTATCTTATCCTAGTGTCTAAACTCTTCTCCATGGCTGCACCCCCAAATAATATTGCCTTACGTGCTAAGGGGTATCTAGAGAGTGGGATAGGTTTAATAACTACCCTAACCCTAACGCGTACCCTAACCCTAACCCCTACCCTAACCCTAACACGTACCCTAATCCTAACCCGTACCCTAAACCGAGCCCTAACCCTAACACTAACCCTAACCCTAACCCTAACCCATACCCTACGCCGTACCCGCACCCCTCCCCGAACCCGTACCCTAAGCCGTACCCTAAGCCGTACCCTAAGCCTAACCCTAACCCTAGGCTACCCTTGACTGCTTCTGCCTCCAATAGATTTCCTAAGCACTAGTGTTTTAAGGAAGAGCTTAAAAAGAGAATCCTAATGTGATTTCTTTATAATGGGTGTGTTCCTTATCTTATCCTAGTGTCTAAACTCTTCTCCATGGCTGCACCCCCAAATAATATTCCCTTACGTGCTAAGGGGTATCTAGAGAGTGGGATAGGTTTAATAACTACCCTAACCCTAACGCGTACCCTAACCCTAACCCCTACCCTAACCCTAACACGTACCCTAATCCTAACCTGTACCATAAACCGAGCCCTAACCCTAACACTAACCCTAACCCTAACCCTAACCCATACCCTACGCCGTACCCGCACCCCTCCCCGAACCCGTACCCTAAGCCATACCCTAAACCTAACCCTAAGCCTAACCCTAACCCTAGGCTCCCCTTGACTGCTTCGGCCTCCAATTGATTTCCTAAGCAGTAGTGTTTTAAGAAACAGCTTAAAAAGAGAATCCTAATGTGATTTCTTTATAATGGGTGTGTTCCTTATCTTATCCTAGTGTCTAAACTCTTCTCCATGGCTAGACCCCCAAATAATATTCCTTTACGTGCTAAGGGGGAGCTAGAGAGTGGGATAGGTTTACTAACTACCCTAGCCCTAACGCGTAACCTAACCCTAACCCCTACCCTAACCCTAACACGTACCCTAATCCTAACCTGTAACCTAAACCGAGCCCTAACCCTAACACTAACCCTAACCCTAACCCTAACCCATACCCTACGCCGTACCCGAACCGCTCCCCGAACCCATACCCCAAGCCGTACCCTAACCCTAACCCTAAGCCTAACCCTAACCCTAGGCTACCCTTGACTGCTTCTGCCTCCAATAGATTTCCTAAGCACTAGTGTTTTAAGGAACAGCTTAAAAAGAGAATCCTAATGTGATTTCTTTATAATGGGTGTGTTCCTTATCTTATCCTAGTGTCTAAACTCTTCTCCATGGCTGGACCCCCAAATAATATTCCTTTACGTGCTAAGGGGTATCTAGAGAGTGGGATAGGTTTAATAACTACCCTAACCCTAACGCGTACCTTAACCCTAACCCCTACCCTAACCCTAACACGTACCCTAATCCTAACCCGTACCCTAAACCGAGCCCTAACCCTAACACTAACCCTAACCCTAACCCTAACCCATACCCTACGCCGTACCCGAAACCCTCCCCGAACCCGTACCCTAAGCCGTACCCTAAGCCTATCCCTAAGCCTAACCCTAACCCTAGGCTACCCTTGACTGCTTCTGCCTCCAATAGATTTCCTAAGCACTAGTGTTTTAAGGAACAGCTTAAAAAGAGAATCCTAATGTGATTTCTTTATAATGGGTGTGTTCCTTATCTTATCCTAGTGTCTAAACTCTTCTCCATGGCTGGACCCTCAAATAATATTCCTTTACGTGCTAAGGGGTATCTAGAGAGTGGGATAGGTTTAATAACTACCCTAACCCTAACGCGTACCCTAACCCTAACCCCTACCCTAACCCTAACACGTACCCTAATCCTAACCCGTACCCTAAACCGAGCCCTAACCCTAACACTAACCCTAAACCTAACCCTAACCCAAACCCTACGCCGTACCCGCACCCATACCCGAACCCGTACCCTAAGCCGTACCCTAAGCCGTACCCTAAGCCTAACCCTAACCCTAGGCTACCCTTGACTGCTTCTGCCTCCAATAGATTTCCTAAGCACTAGTGTTTTAAGGAACAGCTTAAAAAGAGAATCCTAAAGTGATTTCTTTATAATGGGTGTGTTCCTTATCTTATCCTAGTGTCTAAACTCTTCTCCATGGCTGCACCCCCAAATAATATTCCCTTACGTGCTAAGGGGTATCTAGAGAGTGGGATAGGTTTAATAACTACCCTAACCCTAACGCGTACCCTAACCCTAACCCCTACCCTAACCCTAACACGTACCCTAATCCTAACCCGTACCCTAAACCGAGCCCTAACCCGAACACTAACCCTAACCCTAACCCTAACCCATACCCTACACCGTACCCGCACCCCTCCCCGAACCCATTCCCCAAGCCGTACCCTAAACCTAACCCTAAGCCTAACCCTAACCCTAGGCTACCCTTGACTGCTTCTGCCTCCAATTGATTTCCTAAGCACTAGTGTTTTAAGGAACAGCTTAAAAAGAGAATCCTAAAGTGATTTCTTTATAATGGGTGTGTTCCTTATCTTATCCTAGTGTCTAAACTCTTCTCCATGGCTGGACCCCCAAATAATATTCATTTACGTGCTAAGGGGTATCTAGAGAGTGGGATAGGTTTAATAACTACCCTAACCCTAACGCGTACCCTAACCCAAACCCCTACCCTAATCCTAAAACGTACCCTAATCCTAACCCGTACCCTAAACCGAGCCCTAACCCTAACACTAATCCTAACCCTAACCCTAACCCATACCCTACGCCGTACCCACACCCCTCCCCGAACCCGTACCCTAAGCCTAACCCTAAGCCTAACCGTAACCCTAGGCTACCCTTGACTGCTTCTGCCTCCAATAGATTTCCTAAGCACTAGTGTTTTAAGGAACAGCTTAAAAAGAGAATCCTAATGTGATTTCTTTATAATGGGTGTGTTCCTTATCTTATCCTAGTGTCTAAACTCTTCTCCATGGTTGGACCCCCAAATAATATTCCTCTACGTGCTAAGGGGTATCTAGAGAGTGGGATAGGTTTAATAACTACCCTAACCCTAACGCGTACCCTAACCCTAACCCCTACCCTAACCCTAACACGTACCCTAATCCTAACCCGTACCCTAAACCGAGCCCTAACCCTAACACTAACCCTAACCCTAACCCTAACCCATACCCTACACCGTACCCGAACCCCTCCCCGAACCCGTACCCTAAGCCGTACCCTAACCCTAACCCTAAGCCTAACCCTAACCCTAGGCTACCCTTGACTGCTTCTGCCTCCAATAGATTTCCTAAGCACTAGGGTTTTAAGGAAGAGCTTAAAAAGAGAATCCTAATGTGATTTCTTTATAATGGGTGTGTTCCTTATCTTATCTTAGTGTCTAAACTCTTCTCCATGGCTGCACCCCCAAATAATATTGCCTTACGTGCTAAGGGGTATCTAGAGAGTGGGATAGGTTTAATAACTACCCTAACCCTAACGCGTACCCTAACCCTAACCCCTACCCTAACCCTAACACGTACCCTAATCCTAACCTGTACCCTAAACCGAGCCCTAACCCGAACACTAACCCTAACCCTAACCCTAACCCATACCCTACGCGGTACCCGCACCCCTCCCCGAACCCGTACCCTAAGCCATACCCTAAACCTAACCCTAAGCCTAACCCTAACCCTAGGCTACCCTTGACTGCTTCTGCCTCCAATAGATTTCCTAAGCACTAGTGTTTTAAGGAACAGCTTAAAAAGAGAATCCTAAAGTGATTTCTTTATAATGGGTGTGTTCCTTATCTTATCCTAGTGTCTAAACTCTTCTCCATGGCTGGACCCCCAAATAATATTCCTTTACGTGCTAAGGGGTATCTAGAGAGTGGGATAGGTTTAATAACTACCCTAACCCTAACGCGTACCCTAACCCTAACCCCTACCCTAACCCTAACACGTACCCTAATCCTAACCCGTACCCTAAACCGAGCCCTAACCCTAACACTAACCCTAACCCTAACCCATACCCTACGCCGTACCCGAAACCCTCCCCGAACCCGTACCCTAAGCCGTACCCTAAGCCTATCCCTAAGCCTAACCCCAACCCTAGGCTACCCTTGACTGCTTCTGCCTCCAATAGATTTCCTAAGCACTAGTGTTTTAAGGAACAGCTTAAAAAGAGAATCCTAATGTGATTTCTTTATAATGGGTGTGTTCCTTATCTTATCCTAGTGTCTAAACTCTTCACCATGGCTGCAACCCGAAATAATATTCCCTTACGTGCTTAGGGGTATCTAGAGAGTGGGATAGGTTTAATAACTACCCTAAACCCTAACGCGTACCCTAACCCTAACCCCTACCCTAACCCTAACACGTACACTAATCCTAACCCGTACCCTAAACCGAGCCCTAACCCTAACACTAACCCTAACCCTAACCCTAACCCATACCCTACGCCGTACCCGAACCCCTCCCCGAACCCATACCCCAAGCCGTACCCTAACCCTAACCCTAAGCCTAACCCTAACCCTAGGCTACCCTTGACTGCTTCTGCCTCCAATAGATTTCCTAAGCACTAGTGTTTTAAGGAACAGCTTAAAAAGAGAATCCTAAAGTGATTTCTTTATAATGGGTGTGTTCCTTATCTTATCCTAGTGTCTAAACTCTTCTCCATGGCTGGACCCCCAAATAATATTCCTTTACGTGCTAAGGGGTATCTAGAGAGTGGGATAGGTTTAATAACTACCCTAAGCCTAACGCGTACCCTAACCCTAACCCCTACCCTAACCCTAACACGTACCCTAATCCTAACCTGTACCCTAAACCGAGCCCTAACCCTAACACTAACCCTAACCCTAACCCTAACCCATACCCTACGCCGTACCCGAAACCCTCCCCGAACCCGTACCCTAAGCCGTACCCTAAGCCTAACCCTAAGCCTAACCCTAACCCTAGGCTACCCTTGACTGCTTCTGCCTCCAATAGATTTCCTAAGCACTAGTGTTTTAAGGAACAGCTGAAAAAGAGAATCCTAATGTGATTTCTTTATAATGGGTGTGTTTCTTATCTTATCCTAGTGTCTAAACTATTCTCCATGGTTGGACCCCCAAATAATATTCCTTTACGTGCTAAGGGGTATCTAGAGAGTGGCATAGGTTTAATAACTACCCTAACCCTAACGCGTACCCTAACCCTAACCCCTACCCTAACCCTAACACGTACCCTAATCCTAACCCGTACCCTAAACCGAGCCCTAACCCTAACACTAACCCTAACCCTAACCCTAACCCATACCCTACGCCGTACCCGCACCCCTCCCCGAACCCGTACCCTAAGCCGAACCCTAAGCCTAACCCTACCCCTAGGCTACCCTTGACTGCTTCTGCCTCCAATAGATTTCCTAAGCACTAGTGTTTTAAGGAACAGCTTAAAAAGAGAATCCTAATGTGGTTTCTTTATAATGGGTGTGTTACTTATCTTATCCTAGTGTCTAAACTCATCTCCATGGTTGCACCCCCAAATAATATTCCCTTACGTGCTAAGGGGTATCTAGAGAGTGGGATAGGTTTAATAACTACCGAAACCCTAACGCGTACCCTTACCCTAACCCCTACCCTAACCCTAACCCGTACCCTAAACCGAGCCCTAACCCTAACACTAACCCTAACCCTAACCCTAACTCATACCCTACGCCGTACCCGCACCCCTCCCCGAACCCGTACCCTAACCCTAACCCTAAGCCTAACCCCAACCCTAGGCTACCCTTGACTGCTTCTGCCTCCAATAGATTTCCTAAGCACTAGTGTTTTAAGGAACAGCTTAAAAAGAGAATCCTAATGTGATTTCTTTATAATGGGTGTGTTCCTTATCTTATCCTAGTGTCTAAACTCTTCTCCATGGCTGCACCCCCAAATAATATTCCTTTACGTGCTAAGGGGTATCTAGAGAGTGGGATAGGTTTAATAACTACCCTAACCCTAACGCGTACCCTAACCCTAACCCCTACCCTAAACCTAACACGTACCCTAATCCTAACCCGTACCCTAAACCGAGCCCTAACCCTAACACTAACCCTAACCCTAACCCTAACCCATACCCTACGCCGTACCCGAACCCCTCCCCGAACCCGTACCCTAAGCCGTACCCTAACCCTAACCCTAAGCCTAACCCTAACCCTAGGCTACCCTTGACTGCTTCTGCCTCCAATAGATTTCCTAAGCACTAGTGTTTTAAGGAACAGCTTAAAAAGAGAATCCTAATGTGATTTCTTTATAATGGGTGTGTTCCTTATCTTATCCTAGTGTCTAAACTCTTCTCCATGGCTGGACCCTCAAATAATATTCCTTTACGTGCTAAGGGGTATCTAGAGAGTGGGATAGGTTTAATAACTACCCTAACCCTAACGCGTACCCTAACCCTAACCCCTACCCTAACCCTAACACGTACCCTAATCCTAACCCGTACCCTAAACCGAGCCCTAACCCGAACACTAACCCTAACCATAACCCTAACCCATACCCTACGCCGTACCCGAACCCCTCCCCGAACCCATTCCCCAAGCCGTACCCTAAACCTAACCCTAAGCCTAACCCTAACCCTAGGCTACCCTTGACTGCTTCTGCCTCCAATAGATTTCCTAAGCACTAGTGTTTTAAAGAACAGCTTAAAAAGAGAATCCTAAAGTGATTTCTTTATAATGGGTGTGTTCCTTATCTCATCCTAGTGTCTAAACTCTTCTCCATGGCTGGACCCCCAAATAATATTCCTTTACGTGCTAAGGGGTATCTAGAGAGTGGGATAGGTTTAATAACTACCCTAACCCTAACGCGTACCTTAACCCTAACCACTACCCTAACCCTAACACGTACCCTAATCCTAACCCGTACCCTAAACCGAGCCCTAACCCTAACACTAACCCTAACCCTAACCCTAACCCATACCCTACGCCGTACCCGAAACCCTCCCCGAACCCGTACCCTAAGCCGTACCCTAACCCTAACCCTAAGCCTACCCTTGACTGCTTCTGCCTCCAATAGATTTCCTAAGCACTAGTGTTTTAAGGAACAGCTTAAAAAGAGAATCCTAATGTGATTTCTTTATAATCGGTGTGTTCCTTATCTTATCCTAGTGTCTAAACTCTTCTCCATGGCTGGACCCTCAAATAATATTCCTTTACGTGCTAAGGGGTATCTAGAGAGTGGGATAGGTTTAATAACTACCCTAACCCTAACGCGTACCCTAACCCTAACCCCTACCCTAATCCTAACCCGTACCCTAAACCGAGCCCTAACCCTAACACTAACCCTAACCATAACCCTAACCCATACCCTACGCCGTACCCGAACCCCTCCCCGAACCCATTCCCCAAGCCGTACCCTAAACCTAACCCTAAGCCTAACCCTAACACTAGGCTACCCTTGACTGCTTCTGCCTCCAATAGATTTCCTAAGCACTAGTGTTTTAAAGAACAGCTTAAAAAGAGAATCCTAAAGTGATTTCTTTATAATGGGTGTGTTCCTTATCTCATCCTAGTGTCTAAACTCTTCTCCATGGCTGGACCCCCAAATAATATTCCTTTACGTGCTAAGGGGTATCTAGAGAGTGGGATAGGTTTAATAACTACCCTAACCCTAACGCGTACCTTAACCCTAACCCCTACCCTAACCCTAACACGTACCCTAATCCTAACCCGTACCCTAAACCGAGCCCTAACCCTAACACTAACCCTAACCCTAACCCTAACCCATACCCTACGCCGTACCCGAAACCCTCCCCGAACCCGTACCCTAAGCCGTACCCTAAGCCTATCCCTAAGCCTAACCCTAACCCTAGGCTACCCTTGACTGCTTCTGCCTCCAATAGATTTCCCAAGCACTAGTGTTTTAAGGAACAGCTTAAAAAGAGAATCCTAATGTGATTTCTTTATAATGGGTGTGTTCCTTATCTTATCCTAGTGTCTAAACTCTTCTCCATGGCTGGACCCTCAAATAATATTCCTTTACGTGCTAAGGGGTATCTAGAGAGTGGGATAGGTTTAATAACTACCCTAACCCTAACGCGTACCCTAACCCTAACCCCTACCCTAACCCTAACACGTACCCTAATCCTAACCCGTACCCTAAACCGAGCCCTAACCCTAACACTAACCCTAAACCTAACCCTAACCCATACCCTACGCCGTACCCGCACCCCTACCCGAACCCGTACCCTAAGCCGTACCCTAAGCCGTACCCTAAGCCTAACCCTAACCCTAGGCTACCCTTGACTGCTTCTGCCTCCAATAGATTTCCTAAGCACTAGTGTTTTAAGGAACAGCTTAAAAAGAGAATCCTAAAGTGATTTCTTTATAATGGGTGTGTTCCTTATCTTATCCTAGTGTCTAAACTCTTCTCCATGGTTGCACCCCCAAATAATATTCCCTTACGTGCTAAGGGGTATCTAGAGAGTGGGATAGGTTTAATAACTACCCTAACCCTAACGCGTACCCCAACCCTAACCCCTACCCTAACCCTAACACGTACCCTAATCCTAACCCGTACCCTAAACCGAGCCCTAACCCGAACACTAACCCTAACCCTAACCCTAACCCATACCCTACGCCGTACCCGCACCCCTCCCCGAACCCATTCCCCAAGCCGTACCCTAAACCTAACCCTAAGCCTAACCCTAACCCTAGGCTACCCTTGACTGCTTCTGCCTCCAATTGATTTCCTAAGCACTAGTGTTTTAAGGAACAGCTTAAAAAGAGAATCCTAAAGTGATTTCTTTATAATGGGTGTGTTCCTTATCTTATCCTAGTGTCTAAACTCTTCTCCATGGCTGGACCCCCAAATAATATTCATTTACGTGCTAAGGGGTATCTAGAGAGTGGGATAGGTTTAATAACTACCCTAACCCTAACGCGTACCCTAACCCAAACCCCTACCCTAATCCTAAAACGTACCCTAATCCTAACCCGTACCCTAAACCGAGCCCTAACCCTAACACTAATCCTAACCCTAACCCTAACCCATACCCTACGCCGTACCCACACCCCTCCCCGAACCCGTACCCTAAGCCTAACCCTAAGCCTAACCGTAACCCTAGGCTACCCTTGACTGCTTCTGCCTCCAATAGATTTCCTAAGCACTAGTGTTTTAAGGAACAGCTTAAAAAGAGAATCCTAATGTGATTTCTTTATAATGGGTGTGTTCCTTATCTTATCCTAGTGTCTAAACTCTTCTCCATGGTTGGACCCCCAAATAATATTCCTCTACGTGCTAAGGGGTATCTAGAGAGTGGGATAGGTTTAATAACTACCCTAACCCTAACGCGTACCCTAACCCTAACCCCTACCCTAACCCTAACACGTACCCTAATCCTAACCCGTACCCTAAACCGAGCCCTAACCCTAACACTAACCCTAACCCTAACCCTAACCCATACCCTACACCGTACCCGAACCCCTCCCCGAACCCGTACCCTAAGCCGTACCCTAACCCTAACCCTAAGCCTAACCCTAACCCTAGGCTACCCTTGACTGCTTCTGCCTCCAATAGATTTCCTAAGCACTAGGGTTTTAAGGAAGAGCTTAAAAAGAGAATCCTAATGTGATTTCTTTATAATGGGTGTGTTCCTTATCTTATCTTAGTGTCTAAACTCTTCTCCATGGCTGCACCCCCAAATAATATTGCCTTACGTGCTAAGGGGTATCTAGAGAGTGGGATAGGTTTAATAACTACCCTAACCCTAACGCGTACCCTAACCCTAACCCCTACCCTAACCCTAACACGTACCCTAATCCTAACCTGTACCCTAAACCGAGCCCTAACCCGAACACTAACCCTAACCCTAACCCTAACCCATACCCTACGCGGTACCCGCACCCCTCCCCGAACCCGTACCCTAAGCCATACCCTAAACCTAACCCTAAGCCTAACCCTAACCCTAGGCTACCCTTGACTGCTTCTGCCTCCAATAGATTTCCTAAGCACTAGTGTTTTAAGGAACAGCTTAAAAAGAGAATCCTAAAGTGATTTCTTTATAATGGGTGTGTTCCTTATCTTATCCTAGTGTCTAAACTCTTCTCCATGGCTGGACCCCCAAATAATATTCCTTTACGTGCTAAGGGGTATCTAGAGAGTGGGATAGGTTTAATAACTACCCTAACCCTAACGCGTACCCTAACCCTAACCCCTACCCTAACCCTAACACGTACCCTAATCCTAACCCGTACCCTAAACCGAGCCCTAACCCTAACACTAACCCTAACCCTAACCCATACCCTACGCCGTACCCGAAACCCTCCCCGAACCCGTACCCTAAGCCGTACCCTAAGCCTATCCCTAAGCCTAACCCCAACCCTAGGCTACCCTTGACTGCTTCTGCCTCCAATAGATTTCCTAAGCACTAGTGTTTTAAGGAACAGCTTAAAAAGAGAATCCTAATGTGATTTCTTTATAATGGGTGTGTTCCTTATCTTATCCTAGTGTCTAAACTATTCTCCATGGTTGGACCCCCAAATAATATTCCTTTACGTGCTAAGGGGTATCTAGAGAGTGGCATAGGTTTAATAACTACCCTAACCCTAACGCGTACCCTAACCCTAACCCCTACCCTAACCCTAACACGTACCCTAATCCTAACCCGTACCCTAAACCGAGCCCTAACCCTAACACTAACCCTAACCCTAACCCTAACCCATACCCTACGCCGTACCCGCACCCCTCCCCGAACCCGTACCCTAAGCCGAACCCTAAGCCTAACCCTACCCCTAGGCTACCCTTGACTGCTTCTGCCTCCAATAGATTTCCTAAGCACTAGTGTTTTAAGGAACAGCTTAAAAAGAGAATCCTAATGTGGTTTCTTTATAATGGGTGTGTTACTTATCTTATCCTAGTGTCTAAACTCATCTCCATGGTTGCACCCCGAAATAATATTCCCTTACGTGCTAAGGGGTATCTAGAGAGTGGGATAGGTTTAATAACTACCGAAACCCTAACGCGTACCCTTACCCTAACCCCTACCCTAACCCTAACCCGTACCCTAAACCGAGCCCTAACCCTAACACTAACCCTAACCCTAACCCTAACTCATACCCTACGCCGTACCCGCACCCCTCCCCGAACCCGTACCCTAACCCTAACCCTAAGCCTAACCCCAACCCTAGGCTACCCTTGACTGCTTCTGCCTCCAATTGATTTCCTAAGCACTAGTGTTTTAAGGAACAGCTTAAAAAGAGAATCCTAAAGTGATTTCTTTATAATGGGTGTGTTCCTTATCTTATCCTAGTGTCTAAACTCTTCTCCATGGCTGGACCCCCAAATAATATTCCTTTACGTGCTAAGGGGTATCTAGAGAGTGGGATAGGTTTAATAACTACCCTAACCCTAACGCGTACCCTAACCCTAACCCCTACCCTAACCCTAACACGTACCCTAATCCTAACCCGTACCCTAAACCGAGCCCTAACCCTAACACTAACCCTAACCCTAACCCATACCCTACGCCGTACCCGAAACCCTCCCCGAACCCGTACCCTAAGCCGTACCCTAAGCCTATCCCTAAGCCTAACCCCAACCCTAGGCTACCCTTGACTGCTTCTGCCTCCAATAGATTTCCTAAGCACTAGTGTTTTAAGGAACAGCTTAAAAAGAGAATCCTAATGTGATTTCTTTATAATGGGTGTGTTCCTTATCTTATCCTAGTGTCTAAACTCTTCACCATGGCTGCAACCCGAAATAATATTCCCTTACGTGCTTAGGGGTATCTAGAGAGTGGGATAGGTTTAATAACTACCCTAAACCCTAACGCGTACCCTAACCCTAACCCCTACCCTAACCCTAACACGTACACTAATCCTAACCCGTACCCTAAACCGAGCCCTAACCCTAACACTAACCCTAACCCTAACCCTAACCCATACCCTACGCCGTACCCGAACCCCTCCCCGAACCCATACCCCAAGCCGTACCCTAACCCTAACCCTAAGCCTAACCCTAACCCTAGGCTACCCTTGACTGCTTCTGCCTCCAATAGATTTCCTAAGCACTAGTGTTTTAAGGAACAGCTTAAAAAGAGAATCCTAAAGTGATTTCTTTATAATGGGTGTGTTCCTTATCTTATCCTAGTGTCTAAACTCTTCTCCATGGCTGGACCCCCAAATAATATTCCTTTACGTGCTAAGGGGTATCTAGAGAGTGGGATAGGTTTAATAACTACCCTAAGCCTAACGCGTACCCTAACCCTAACCCCTACCCTAACCCTAACACGTACCCTAATCCTAACCTGTACCCTAAACCGAGCCCTAACCCTAACACTAACCCTAACCCTAACCCTAACCCATACCCTACGCCGTACCCGAAACCCTCCCCGAACCCGTACCCTAAGCCGTACCCTAAGCCTAACCCTAAGCCTAACCCTAACCCTAGGCTACCCTTGACTGCTTCTGCCTCCAATAGATTTCCTAAGCACTAGTGTTTTAAGGAACAGCTGAAAAAGAGAATCCTAATGTGATTTCTTTATAATGGGTGTGTTTCTTATCTTATCCTAGTGTCTAAACTATTCTCCATGGTTGGACCCCCAAATAATATTCCTTTACGTGCTAAGGGGTATCTAGAGAGTGGCATAGGTTTAATAACTACCCTAACCCTAACGCGTACCCTAACCCTAACCCCTACCCTAACCCTAACACGTACCCTAATCCTAACCCGTACCCTAAACCGAGCCCTAACCCTAACACTAACCCTAACCCTAACCCTAACCCATACCCTACGCCGTACCCGCACCCCTCCCCGAACCCGTACCCTAAGCCGAACCCTAAGCCTAACCCTACCCCTAGGCTACCCTTGACTGCTTCTGCCTCCAATAGATTTCCTAAGCACTAGTGTTTTAAGGAACAGCTTAAAAAGAGAATCCTAATGTGGTTTCTTTATAATGGGTGTGTTACTTATCTTATCCTAGTGTCTAAACTCATCTCCATGGTTGCACCCCCAAATAATATTCCCTTACGTGCTAAGGGGTATCTAGAGAGTGGGATAGGTTTAATAACTACCGAAACCCTAACGCGTACCCTTACCCTAACCCCTACCCTAACCCTAACCCGTACCCTAAACCGAGCCCTAACCCTAACACTAACCCTAACCCTAACCCTAACTCATACCCTACGCCGTACCCGCACCCCTCCCCGAACCCGTACCCTAACCCTAACCCTAAGCCTAACCCCAACCCTAGGCTACCCTTGACTGCTTCTGCCTCCAATTGATTTCCTAAGCACTAGTGTTTTAAGGAACAGCTTAAAAAGAGAATCCTAAAGTGATTTCTTTATAATGGGTGTGTTCCTTATCTTATCCTAGTGTCTAAACTCTTCTCCATGGCTGGACCCCCAAATAATATTCCTTTACGTGCTAAGGGGTATCTAGAGAGTGGGATAGGTTTAATAACTACCCTAACCCTAACGCGTACCCTAACCCTAACCCCTACCCTAACCCTAACACGTACCCTAATCCTAACCCGTACCCTAAACCGAGCCCTAACCCTAACACTAACCCTAACCCTAACCCATACCCTACGCCGTACCCAAAACCCTCCCCGAACCCGTACCCTAAGCCGTACCCTAAGCCTATCCCTAAGCCTAACCCCAACCCTAGGCTACCCTTGACTGCTTCTGCCTCCAATAGATTTCCTAAGCACTAGTGTTTTAAGGAACAGCTTAAAAAGAGAATCCTAATGTGATTTCTTTATAATGGGTGTGTTCCTTATCTTATCCTAGTGTCTAAACTCTTCACCATGGCTGCAACCCGAAATAATATTCCCTTACGTGCTTAGGGGTATCTAGAGAGTGGGATAGGTTTAATAACTACCCTAAACCCTAACGCGTACCCTAACCCTAACCCCTACCCTAACCCTAACACGTACACTAATCCTAACCCGTACCCTAAACCGAGCCCTAACCCTAACACTAACCCTAACCCTAACCCTAACCCATACCCTACGCCGTACCCGAACCCCTCCCCGAACCCATACCCCAAGCCGTACCCTAACCCTAACCCTAAGCCTAACCCTAACCCTAGGCTACCCTTGACTGCTTCTGCCTCCAATAGATTTCCTAAGCACTAGTGTTTTAAGGAACAGCTTAAAAAGAGAATCCTAAAGTGATTTCTTTATAATGGGTGTGTTCCTTATCTTATCCTAGTGTCTAAACTCTTCTCCATGGCTGGACCCCCAAATAATATTCCTTTACGTGCTAAGGGGTATCTAGAGAGTGGGATAGGTTTAATAACTACCCTAAGCCTAACGCGTACCCTAACCCTAACCCCTACCCTAACCCTAACACGTACCCTAATCCTAACCTGTACCCTAAACCGAGCCCTAACCCTAACACTAACCCTAACCCTAACCCTAACCCATACCCTACGCCGTACCCGAAACCCTCCCCGAACCCGTACCCTAAGCCGTACCCTAAGCCTAACCCTAAGCCTAACCCTAACCCTAGGCTACCCTTGACTGCTTCTGCCTCCAATAGATTTCCTAAGCACTAGTGTTTTAAGGAACAGCTGAAAAAGAGAATCCTAATGTGATTTCTTTATAATGGGTGTGTTTCTTATCTTATCCTAGTGTCTAAACTATTCTCCATGGTTGGACCCCCAAATAATATTCCTTTACGTGCTAAGGGGTATCTAGAGAGTGGCATAGGTTTAATAACTACCCTAACCCTAACGCGTACCCTAACCCTAACCCCTACCCTAACCCTAACACGTACCCTAATCCTAACCCGTACCCTAAACCGAGCCCTAACCCTAACACTAACCCTAACCCTAACCCTAACCCATACCCTACGCCGTACCCGCACCCCTCCCCGAACCCGTACCCTAAGCCGAACCCTAAGCCTAACCCTACCCCTAGGCTACCCTTGACTGCTTCTGCCTCCAATAGATTTCCTAAGCACTAGTGTTTTAAGGAACAGCTTAAAAAGAGAATCCTAATGTGGTTTCTTTATAATGGGTGTGTTACTTATCTTATCCTAGTGTCTAAACTCATCTCCATGGTTGCACCCCCAAATAATATTCCCTTACGTGCTAAGGGGTATCTAGAGAGTGGGATAGGTTTAATAACTACCGAAACCCTAACGCGTACCCTTACCCTAACCCCTACCCTAACCCTAACCCGTACCCTAAACCGAGCCCTAACCCTAACACTAACCCTAACCCTAACCCTAACTCATACCCTACGCCGTACCCGCACCCCTCCCCGAACCCGTACCCTAACCCTAACCCTAAGCCTAACCCCAACCCTAGGCTACCCTTGACTGCTTCTGCCTCCAATAGATTTCCTAAGCACTAGTGTTTTAAGGAACAGCTTAAAAAGAGAATCCTAATGTGATTTCTTTATAATGGGTGTGTTCCTTATCTTATCCTAGTGTCTAAACTCTTCTCCATGGCTGCACCCCCAAATAATATTCCTTTACGTGCTAAGGGGTATCTAGAGAGTGGGATAGGTTTAATAACTACCCTAACCCTAACGCGTACCCTAACCCTAACCCCTACCCTAAACCTAACACGTACCCTAATCCTAACCCGTACCCTAAACCGAGCCCTAACCCTAACACTAACCCTAACCCTAACCCTAACCCATACCCTACGCCGTACCCGAACCCCTCCCCGAACCCGTACCCTAAGCCGTACCCTAACCCTAACCCTAAGCCTAACCCTAACCCTAGGCTACCCTTGACTGCTTCTGCCTCCAATAGATTTCCTAAGCACTAGTGTTTTAAGGAACAGCTTAAAAAGAGAATCCTAATGTGATTTCTTTATAATGGGTGTGTTCCTTATCTTATCCTAGTGTCTAAACTCTTCTCCATGGCTGGACCCTCAAATAATATTCCTTTACGTGCTAAGGGGTATCTAGAGAGTGGGATAGGTTTAATAACTACCCTAACCCTAACGCGTACCCTAACCCTAACCCCTACCCTAACCCTAACACGTACCCTAATCCTAACCCGTACCCTAAACCGAGCCCTAACCCGAACACTAACCCTAACCATAACCCTAACCCATACCCTACGCCGTACCCGAACCCCTCCCCGAACCCATTCCCCAAGCCGTACCCTAAACCTAACCCTAAGCCTAACCCTAACCCTAGGCTACCCTTGACTGCTTCTGCCTCCAATAGATTTCCTAAGCACTAGTGTTTTAAAGAACAGCTTAAAAAGAGAATCCTAAAGTGATTTCTTTATAATGGGTGTGTTCCTTATCTCATCCTAGTGTCTAAACTCTTCTCCATGGCTGGACCCCCAAATAATATTCCTTTACGTGCTAAGGGGTATCTAGAGAGTGGGATAGGTTTAATAACTACCCTAACCCTAACGCGTACCTTAACCCTAACCACTACCCTAACCCTAACACGTACCCTAATCCTAACCCGTACCCTAAACCGAGCCCTAACCCTAACACTAACCCTAACCCTAACCCTAACCCATACCCTACGCCGTACCCGAAACCCTCCCCGAACCCGTACCCTAAGCCGTACCCTAACCCTAACCCTAAGCCTACCCTTGACTGCTTCTGCCTCCAATAGATTTCCTAAGCACTAGTGTTTTAAGGAACAGCTTAAAAAGAGAATCCTAATGTGATTTCTTTATAATCGGTGTGTTCCTTATCTTATCCTAGTGTCTAAACTCTTCTCCATGGCTGGACCCTCAAATAATATTCCTTTACGTGCTAAGGGGTATCTAGAGAGTGGGATAGGTTTAATAACTACCCTAACCCTAACGCGTACCCTAACCCTAACCCCTACCCTAATCCTAACCCGTACCCTAAACCGAGCCCTAACCCTAACACTAACCCTAACCATAACCCTAACCCATACCCTACGCCGTACCCGAACCCCTCCCCGAACCCATTCCCCAAGCCGTACCCTAAACCTAACCCTAAGCCTAACCCTAACACTAGGCTACCCTTGACTGCTTCTGCCTCCAATAGATTTCCTAAGCACTAGTGTTTTAAAGAACAGCTTAAAAAGAGAATCCTAAAGTGATTTCTTTATAATGGGTGTGTTCCTTATCTCATCCTAGTGTCTAAACTCTTCTCCATGGCTGGACCCCCAAATAATATTCCTTTACGTGCTAAGGGGTATCTAGAGAGTGGGATAGGTTTAATAACTACCCTAACCCTAACGCGTACCTTAACCCTAACCCCTACCCTAACCCTAACACGTACCCTAATCCTAACCCGTACCCTAAACCGAGCCCTAACCCTAACACTAACCCTAACCCTAACCCTAACCCATACCCTACGCCGTACCCGAAACCCTCCCCGAACCCGTACCCTAAGCCGTACCCTAAGCCTATCCCTAAGCCTAACCCTAACCCTAGGCTACCCTTGACTGCTTCTGCCTCCAATAGATTTCCCAAGCACTAGTGTTTTAAGGAACAGCTTAAAAAGAGAATCCTAATGTGATTTCTTTATAATGGGTGTGTTCCTTATCTTATCCTAGTGTCTAAACTCTTCTCCATGGCTGGACCCTCAAATAATATTCCTTTACGTGCTAAGGGGTATCTAGAGAGTGGGATAGGTTTAATAACTACCCTAACCCTAACGCGTACCCTAACCCTAACCCCTACCCTAACCCTAACACGTACCCTAATCCTAACCCGTACCCTAAACCGAGCCCTAACCCTAACACTAACCCTAAACCTAACCCTAACCCATACCCTACGCCGTACCCGCACCCCTACCCGAACCCGTACCCTAAGCCGTACCCTAAGCCGTACCCTAAGCCTAACCCTAACCCTAGGCTACCCTTGACTGCTTCTGCCTCCAATAGATTTCCTAAGCACTAGTGTTTTAAGGAACAGCTTAAAAAGAGAATCCTAAAGTGATTTCTTTATAATGGGTGTGTTCCTTATCTTATCCTAGTGTCTAAACTCTTCTCCATGGTTGCACCCCCAAATAATATTCCCTTACGTGCTAAGGGGTATCTAGAGAGTGGGATAGGTTTAATAACTACCCTAACCCTAACGCGTACCCCAACCCTAACCCCTACCCTAACCCTAACACGTACCCTAATCCTAACCCGTACCCTAAACCGAGCCCTAACCCGAACACTAACCCTAACCCTAACCCTAACCCATACCCTACGCCGTACCCGCACCCCTCCCCGAACCCATTCCCCAAGCCGTACCCTAAACCTAACCCTAAGCCTAACCCTAACCCTAGGCTACCCTTGACTGCTTCTGCCTCCAATTGATTTCCTAAGCACTAGTGTTTTAAGGAACAGCTTAAAAAGAGAATCCTAAAGTGATTTCTTTATAATGGGTGTGTTCCTTATCTTATCCTAGTGTCTAAACTCTTCTCCATGGCTGGACCCCCAAATAATATTCATTTACGTGCTAAGGGGTATCTAGAGAGTGGGATAGGTTTAATAACTACCCTAACCCTAACGCGTACCCTAACCCAAACCCCTACCCTAATCCTAAAACGTACCCTAATCCTAACCCGTACCCTAAACCGAGCCCTAACCCTAACACTAATCCTAACCCTAACCCTAACCCATACCCTACGCCGTACCCACACCCCTCCCCGAACCCGTACCCTAAGCCTAACCCTAAGCCTAACCGTAACCCTAGGCTACCCTTGACTGCTTCTGCCTCCAATAGATTTCCTAAGCACTAGTGTTTTAAGGAACAGCTTAAAAAGAGAATCCTAATGTGATTTCTTTATAATGGGTGTGTTCCTTATCTTATCCTAGTGTCTAAACTCTTCTCCATGGTTGGACCCCCAAATAATATTCCTCTACGTGCTAAGGGGTATCTAGAGAGTGGGATAGGTTTAATAACTACCCTAACCCTAACGCGTACCCTAACCCTAACCCCTACCCTAACCCTAACACGTACCCTAATCCTAACCCGTACCCTAAACCGAGCCCTAACCCTAACACTAACCCTAACCCTAACCCTAACCCATACCCTACACCGTACCCGAACCCCTCCCCGAACCCGTACCCTAAGCCGTACCCTAACCCTAACCCTAAGCCTAACCCTAACCCTAGGCTACCCTTGACTGCTTCTGCCTCCAATAGATTTCCTAAGCACTAGGGTTTTAAGGAAGAGCTTAAAAAGAGAATCCTAATGTGATTTCTTTATAATGGGTGTGTTCCTTATCTTATCTTAGTGTCTAAACTCTTCTCCATGGCTGCACCCCCAAGTAATATTGCCTTACGTGCTAAGGGGTATCTAGAGAGTGGGATAGGTTTAATAACTACCCTAACCCTAACGCGTACCCTAACCCTAACCCCTACCCTAACCCTAACACGTACCCTAATCCTAACCTGTACCCTAAACCGAGCCCTAACCCGAACACTAACCCTAACCCTAACCCTAACCCATACCCTACGCGGTACCCGCACCCCTCCCCGAACCCGTACCCTAAGCCATACCCTAAACCTAACCCTAAGCCTAACCCTAACCCTAGGCTACCCTTGACTGCTTCTGCCTCCAATAGATTTCCTAAGCACTAGTGTTTTAAGGAACAGCTTAAAAAGAGAATCCTAAAGTGATTTCTTTATAATGGGTGTGTTCCTTATCTTATCCTAGTGTCTAAACTCTTCTCCATGGCTGGACCCCCAAATAATATTCCTTTACGTGCTAAGGGGTATCTAGAGAGTGGGATAGGTTTAATAACTACCCTAACCCTAACGCGTACCCTAACCCTAACCCCTACCCTAACCCTAACACGTACCCTAATCCTAACCCGTACCCTAAACCGAGCCCTAACCCTAACACTAACCCTAACCCTAACCCATACCCTACGCCGTACCCGAAACCCTCCCCGAACCCGTACCCTAAGCCGTACCCTAAGCCTAACCCTAAGCCTAACCCTAACCCTAGGCTACCCTTGACTGCTTCTGCCTCCAATAGATTTCCTAAGCACTAGTGTTTTAAGGAACAGCTGAAAAAGAGAATCCTAATGTGATTTCTTTATAATGGGTGTGTTTCTTATCTTATCCTAGTGTCTAAACTATTCTCCATGGTTGGACCCCCAAATAATATTCCTTTACGTGCTAAGGGGTATCTAGAGAGTGGCATAGGTTTAATAACTACCCTAACCCTAACGCGTACCCTAACCCTAACCCCTACCCTAACCCTAACACGTACCCTAATCCTAACCCGTACCCTAAACCGAGCCCTAACCCTAACACTAACCCTAACCCTAACCCTAACCCATACCCTACGCCGTACCCGCACCCCTCCCCGAACCCGTACCC
This sequence comes from Balaenoptera borealis, assembly GCF_965194805.1. NCBI lineage: Eukaryota > Metazoa > Chordata > Mammalia > Artiodactyla > Balaenopteridae > Balaenoptera > Balaenoptera borealis. Next base: position 1,473,165 of record NW_028123966.1, on the reverse strand, counting down.
TAAGCCGAACCCTAAGCCTAACCCTACCCCTAGGCTACCCTTGACTGCTTCTGCCTCCAATAGATTTCCTAAGCACTAGTGTTTTAAGGAACAGCTTAAAAAGAGAATCCTAATGTGGTTTCTTTATAATGGGTGTGTTACTTATCTTATCCTAGTGTCTAAACTCATCTCCATGGTTGCACCCCCAAATAATATTCCCTTACGTGCTAAGGGGTATCTAGAGAGTGGGATAGGTTTAATAACTACCGAAACCCTAACGCGTACCCTTACCCTAACCCCTACCCTAACCCTAACCCGTACCCTAAACCGAGCCCTAACCCTAACACTAACCCTAACCCTAACCCTAACTCATACCCTACGCCGTACCCGCACCCCTCCCCGAACCCGTACCCTAACCCTAACCCTAAGCCTAACCCCAACCCTAGGCTACCCTTGACTGCTTCTGCCTCCAATAGATTTCCTAAGCACTAGTGTTTTAAGGAACAGCTTAAAAAGAGAATCCTAATGTGATTTCTTTATAATGGGTGTGTTCCTTATCTTATCCTAGTGTCTAAACTCTTCTCCATGGCTGCACCCCCAAATAATATTCCTTTACGTGCTAAGGGGTATCTAGAGAGTGGGATAGGTTTAATAACTACCCTAACCCTAACGCGTACCCTAACCCTAACCCCTACCCTAAACCTAACACGTACCCTAATCCTAACCCGTACCCTAAACCGAGCCCTAACCCTAACACTAACCCTAACCCTAACCCTAACCCATACCCTACGCCGTACCCGAACCCCTCCCCGAACCCGTACCCTAAGCCGTACCCTAACCCTAACCCTAAGCCTAACCCTAACCCTAGGCTACCCTTGACTGCTTCTGCCTCCAATAGATTTCCTAAGCACTAGTGTTTTAAGGAACAGCTTAAAAAGAGAATCCTAATGTGATTTCTTTATAATGGGTGTGTTCCTTATCTTATCCTAGTGTCTAAACTCTTCTCCATGGCTGGACCCTCAAATAATATTCCTTTACGTGCTAAGGGGTATCTAGAGAGTGGGATAGGTTTAATAACTACCCTAACCCTAACGCGTACCCTAACCCTAACCCCTACCCTAACCCTAACACGTACCCTAATCCTAACCCGTACCCTAAACCGAGCCCTAACCCGAACACTAACCCTAACCATAACCCTAACCCATACCCTACGCCGTACCCGAACCCCTCCCCGAACCCATTCCCCAAGCCGTACCCTAAACCTAACCCTAAGCCTAACCCTAACCCTAGGCTACCCTTGACTGCTTCTGCCTCCAATAGATTTCCTAAGCACTAGTGTTTTAAAGAACAGCTTAAAAAGAGAATCCTAAAGTGATTTCTTTATAATGGGTGTGTTCCTTATCTCATCCTAGTGTCTAAACTCTTCTCCATGGCTGGACCCCCAAATAATATTCCTTTACGTGCTAAGGGGTATCTAGAGAGTGGGATAGGTTTAATAACTACCCTAACCCTAACGCGTACCTTAACCCTAACCACTACCCTAACCCTAACACGTACCCTAATCCTAACCCGTACCCTAAACCGAGCCCTAACCCTAACACTAACCCTAACCCTAACCCTAACCCATACCCTACGCCGTACCCGAAACCCTCCCCGAACCCGTACCCTAAGCCGTACCCTAACCCTAACCCTAAGCCTACCCTTGACTGCTTCTGCCTCCAATAGATTTCCTAAGCACTAGTGTTTTAAGGAACAGCTTAAAAAGAGAATCCTAATGTGATTTCTTTATAATCGGTGTGTTCCTTATCTTATCCTAGTGTCTAAACTCTTCTCCATGGCTGGACCCTCAAATAATATTCCTTTACGTGCTAAGGGGTATCTAGAGAGTGGGATAGGTTTAATAACTACCCTAACCCTAACGCGTACCCTAACCCTAACCCCTACCCTAATCCTAACCCGTACCCTAAACCGAGCCCTAACCCTAACACTAACCCTAACCATAACCCTAACCCATACCCTACGCCGTACCCGAACCCCTCCCCGAACCCATTCCCCAAGCCGTACCCTAAACCTAACCCTAAGCCTAACCCTAACACTAGGCTACCCTTGACTGCTTCTGCCTCCAATAGATTTCCTAAGCACTAGTGTTTTAAAGAACAGCTTAAAAAGAGAATCCTAAAGTGATTTCTTTATAATGGGTGTGTTCCTTATCTCATCCTAGTGTCTAAACTCTTCTCCATGGCTGGACCCCCAAATAATATTCCTTTACGTGCTAAGGGGTATCTAGAGAGTGGGATAGGTTTAATAACTACCCTAACCCTAACGCGTACCTTAACCCTAACCCCTACCCTAACCCTAACACGTACCCTAATCCTAACCCGTACCCTAAACCGAGCCCTAACCCTAACACTAACCCTAACCCTAACCCTAACCCATACCCTACGCCGTACCCGAAACCCTCCCCGAACCCGTACCCTAAGCCGTACCCTAAGCCTATCCCTAAGCCTAACCCTAACCCTAGGCTACCCTTGACTGCTTCTGCCTCCAATAGATTTCCCAAGCACTAGTGTTTTAAGGAACAGCTTAAAAAGAGAATCCTAATGTGATTTCTTTATAATGGGTGTGTTCCTTATCTTATCCTAGTGTCTAAACTCTTCTCCATGGCTGGACCCTCAAATAATATTCCTTTACGTGCTAAGGGGTATCTAGAGAGTGGGATAGGTTTAATAACTACCCTAACCCTAACGCGTACCCTAACCCTAACCCCTACCCTAACCCTAACACGTACCCTAATCCTAACCCGTACCCTAAACCGAGCCCTAACCCTAACACTAACCCTAAACCTAACCCTAACCCATACCCTACGCCGTACCCGCACCCCTACCCGAACCCGTACCCTAAGCCGTACCCTAAGCCGTACCCTAAGCCTAACCCTAACCCTAGGCTACCCTTGACTGCTTCTGCCTCCAATAGATTTCCTAAGCACTAGTGTTTTAAGGAACAGCTTAAAAAGAGAATCCTAAAGTGATTTCTTTATAATGGGTGTGTTCCTTATCTTATCCTAGTGTCTAAACTCTTCTCCATGGTTGCACCCCCAAATAATATTCCCTTACGTGCTAAGGGGTATCTAGAGAGTGGGATAGGTTTAATAACTACCCTAACCCTAACGCGTACCCCAACCCTAACCCCTACCCTAACCCTAACACGTACCCTAATCCTAACCCGTACCCTAAACCGAGCCCTAACCCGAACACTAACCCTAACCCTAACCCTAACCCATACCCTACGCCGTACACGCACCCCTCCCCGAACCCATTCCCCAAGCCGTACCCTAAACCTAACCCTAAGCCTAACCCTAACCCTAGGCTACCCTTGACTGCTTCTGCCTCCAATTGATTTCCTAAGCACTAGTGTTTTAAGGAACAGCTTAAAAAGAGAATCCTAAAGTGATTTCTTTATAATGGGTGTGTTCCTTATCTTATCCTAGTGTCTAAACTCTTCTCCATGGCTGGACCCCCAAATAATATTCATTTACGTGCTAAGGGGTATCTAGAGAGTGGGATAGGTTTAATAACTACCCTAACCCTAACGCGTACCCTAACCCAAACCCCTACCCTAACCCTAAAACGTACCCTAATCCTAACCCGTACCCTAAACCGAGCCCTAACCCTAACACTAACCCTAACCCTAACCCTAACCCATACCCTACGCCGTACCCACACCCCTCCCCGAACCCGTACCCTAAGCCTAACCCTAAGCCTAACCGTAACCCTAGGCTACCCTTGACTGCTTCTGCCTCCAATAGATTTCCTAAGCACTAGTGTTTTAAGGAACAGCTTAAAAAGAGAATCCTAATGTGATTTCTTTATAATGGGTGTGTTCCTTATCTTATCCTAGTGTCTAAACTCTTCTCCATGGTTGGACCCCCAAATAATATTCCTCTACGTGCTAAGGGGTATCTAGAGAGTGGGATAGGTTTAATAACTACCCTAACCCTAACGCGTACCCTAACCCTAACCCCTACCCTAACCCTAACACGTACCCTAATCCTAACCCGTACCCTAAACCGAGCCCTAACCCTAACACTAACCCTAACCCTAACCCTAACCCATACCCTACACCGTACCCGAACCCCTCCCCGAACCCGTACCCTAAGCCGTACCCTAACCCTAACCCTAAGCCTAACCCTAACCCTAGGCTACCCTTGACTGCTTCTGCCTCCAATAGATTTCCTAAGCACTAGGATTTTAAGGAACAGCTTAAAAAGAGAATCCTAATGTGATTTCTTTATAATGGGTGTGTTCCTTATCTTATCTTAGTGTCTAAACTCTTCTCCATGGCTGCACCCCCAAATAATATTGCCTTACGTGCTAAGGGGTATCTAGAGAGTGGGATAGGTTTAATAACTACCCTAACCCTAACGCGTACCCTAACCCTAACCCCTACCCTAACCCTAACACGTACCCTAATCCTAACCTGTACCCTAAACCGAGCCCTAACCCGAACACTAACCCTAACCCTAACCCTAACCCATACCCTACGCCGTACCCGCACCCCTCCCCGAACCCGTACCCTAAGCCATACCCTAAACCTAACCCTAAGCCTAACCCTAACCCTAGGCTACCCTTGACTGCTTCTGCCTCCAATAGATTTCCTAAGCACTAGTGTTTTAAGGAACAGCTTAAAAAGAGAATCCTAAAGTGATTTCTTTATAATGGGTGTGTTCCTTATCTTATCCTAGTGTCTAAACTCTTCTCCATGGCTGGACCCCCAAATAATATTCCTTTACGTGCTAAGGGGTATCTAGAGAGTGGGATACGTTTAATAACTACCCTAACCCTAACGCGTACCCTAACCCTAACACCTACCCTAACCCTAACACGTACCCTAATCCTAACCCGTACCCTAAACCGAGCCCTAACCCTAACACTAACCCTAACCCTAACCCATATCCTACGCCGTACCCGAAACCCTCCCCGAACCCGTACCCTAAGCCGTACCCTAAGCCTATCCCTAAGCCTAACCACAACCCTAGGCTACCCTTGACTGCTTCTGCCTCCAATAGATTTCCTAAGCACTAGTGTTTTAAGGAACAGCTTAAAAAGAGAATCCTAATGTGATTTCTTTATAATGGGTGTGTTCCTTATCTTATCCTAGTGTCTAAACTCTTCTCCATGGCTGCAACCCGAAATAATATTCCCTTACGTGCTTAGGGGTATCTAGAGAGTGGGATAGGTTTAATAACTACCCTAAACCCTAACGCGTACCCTAACCCTAACCCCTACCCTAACCCTAACACGTACACTAATCCTAACCCGTACCCTAAACCGAGCCCTAACCCTAACACTAACCCTAACCCTAACCCTAACCCATACCCTACGCCGTACCCGAACCCCTCCCCGAACCCATACCCCAAGCCGTACCCTAACCCTAACCCTAAGCCTAACCCTAACCCTAGGCTACCCTTGACTGCTTCTGCCTCCAATAGATTTCCTAAGCACTAGTGTTTTAAGGAACAGCTTAAAAAGAGAATCCTAAAGTGATTTCTTTATAATGGGTGTGTTCCTTATCTTATCCTAGTGTCTAAACTCTTCTCCATGGCTGGACCCCCAAATAATATTCCTTTACGTGCTAAGGGGTATCTAGAGAGTGGGATAGGTTTAATAACTACCCTAAGCCTAACGCGTACCATAACCCTAACCCCTACCCTAACCCTAACACGTACCCTAATCCTAACCTGTACCCTAAACCGAGCCCTAACCCTAACACTAACCCTAACCCTAACCCTAACCCATACCCTACGCCATACCCGAAACCCTCCCCGAACCCGTACCCTAAGCCGTACCCTAAGCCTAACCCTAAGGCTAACCCTAACCCTAGGCTACCCTTGACTGCTTCTGCCTCCAGTAGATTTCCTAAGCACTAGTGTTTTAAGGAACAGCTGAAAAAGAGAATCCTAATGTGATTTCTTTATAATGGGTGTGTTCCTTATCTTATCCTAGTGTCTAAACTCTTCTCCATGGTTGGACCCCCAAATAATATTCCTTTACGTGCTAAGGGGTATCTAGAGAGTGGCATAGGTTTAATAACTACCCTAACCCTAACGCGTACCCTAACCCTAACCCCTACCCTAACCCTAACACGTACCCTAATCCTAACCCGTACCCTAAACCGAGCCCTAACCCTAACCCTAACCCTAACCCATACCCTACGCCGTACCCGCACCCCTCCCCGAACCCGTACCCTAAGCCGAACCCTAAGCCTAACCCTACCCCTAGGCTACCCTTGACTGCTTCTGCCTCCAATAGATTTCCTAAGCACTAGTGTTTTAAGGAACAGCTTAAAAAGAGAATCCTAATGTGGTTTCTTTATAATGGGTGTGTTCCTTATCTTATCCTAGTGTCTAAACTCATCTCCATGGTTGCACCCCCAAATAATATTCCCTTACGTGCTAAGGGGTATCTAGAGAGTGGGATAGGTTTAATAACTACCGTAACCCTAACGCGTACCCTTACCCTAACCCCTACCCTAACCCTAACCCGTACCCTAAACCGAGCCCTAACCCTAACAGTAACCCTAACCCTAACCCTAACTCATACCCTACGCCGTACCCGCACCCCTCCCCGAACCCATACCCTAACCCTAACCCTAAGCCTAACCCCAACCCTAGGCTACCCTTGACTGCTTCTGCCTCCAATAGATTTCCTAAGCACTAGTGTTTTAAAGAACAGCTTAAAAAGAGAATCCTAAAGTGATTTCTTTATAATGGGTGTGTTCCTTATCTCATCCTAGTGTCTAAACTCTTCTCCATGGCTGGACCCCCAAATAATATTCCTTTACGTGCTAAGGGGTATCTAGAGAGTGGGATAGGTTTAATAACTACCCTAACCCTAACACGTACCCTAATCCTAACCCGTACCCTAAACCGAGCCCTAACCCTAACACTAACCCTAACCCTAACCCTAACCCTAACCCTAACCCTAACCCTAACCCTAACCCTAACCCTAACCCTAACCCTAACCCTAAGCACTAGTGTTTTAAGGAACAGCTTAAAAAGAGAATCCTAAAGTGATTTCTTTATAATGGGTGTGTTCCTTATCTTATCCTAGTGTCTAAACTCTTCTCCATGGCTGGACCCCCAAATAATATTCCTTTACGTGCTAAGGGGTATCTAGAGAGTGGGATAGGTTTAATAACTACCCTAACCCTAACGCGTACCCTAACCCTAACCCCTACCCTAACCCTAACACGTACCCTAATCCTAACCCGTACCCTAAACCGAGCCCTAACCCTAACACTAACCCTAACCCTAACCCTAACCCATACCCTACGCCGTACCCGAAACCCTCCCCGAACCCGTACCCTAAGCCGTACCCTAAGCCGAACCCTAAGCCTAACCCTAACCCTAGGCTACCCTTGACTGCTTCTGCCTCCAATAGATTTCCTAAGCACTAGTGTTTTAAGGAACAGCTGAAAAAGAGAATCCTAATGTGATTTCTTTATAATGGGTGTGTTCCTTATCTTATCCTAGTGTCTAAACTCTTCTCCATGGCTGCACCCCCAAATAATATTCCTTTACGAGCTAAGGGGTATCTAGAGAGTGGGATAGGTTTAATAACTACCCTAACCCTAACGCGTACCCTAACCCTAACCCCTACCCTAAACCTAACACGTACCCTAATCCTAACCCGTACCCTAAACCGAGCCCTAACCCTAACACTAACCCTAACCCTAACCCTAACCCATACCCTACGCCGTACCCGAACCCCTCCCCGAACCCGTACCCTAAGCCGTACCCTAACCCTAACCCTAAGCCTAACCCTAACCCTAGGCTACCCTTGACTGCTTCTGCCTCCAATAGATTTCCTAAGCACTAGTGTTTTAAGGAACAGCTTAAAAAGAGAATCCTAATGTGATTTCTTTATAATGGGTGTGTTCCTTATCTTATCCTAGTGTCTAAATTCTTCTCCATGGCTGGACCCCCAAATAATATTCCTTTACGTGCTAAGGGGTATCTAGAGAGTGGGATAGGTTTACTAACTACCGTAAACCTAACGCATACCCTAACCCTAACCCCTACCCTAAACCTAACACGTACCCTAATCCTAACCGTACCCTAAACCGAGCCCTAACCCTAACACTAACCCTAACCCTAACCCTAACCCATACCCTACGCCGTACCCGCACCCCTCCCCGAACCCGTACCCTAAGCCGTACCCTAACCCTAACCCTAAGCCTAACCCTAACCCTAGGCTACCCTTGACTGCTTCTGCCTCCAATAGATTTCCTAAGCACTAGTGTTTTAAGGAACAGCTTAAAAAGAGAATCCTAATGTGATTTCTTTATAATGGGTGTGTTCCTTATATTATCCTAGTGTCTAAACTCTTCTCCATGGCTGCAACCCGAAATAATATTCCCTTACGTGCTAAGGGGTATCTAGAGAGTGGGATAGGTTTAATAACTACCCTAAACCCTAACGCGTACCCTAACCCTAACCCCTACCCTAACCCTAACACGTACACTAATCCTAACCCGTACCCTAAACCGAGCCCTAACCATAACACTAACCCTAACCCTAACCCTAACCCATACCCTACGCCGTACCCGAACCCCTCCCCAAACCCATACCCCAAGACGTACCCTAACCCTAACCCTAAGCCTAACCCTAACCCTAGGCTACCCTTGACTGCTTCTGCCTCCAATAGATTTCCTAAGCACTAGTGTTTTAAGGAACAGCTTAAAAAGAGAATCCTAAAGTGATTTCTTTATAATGGGTGTGTTCCTTATCTTATCCTAGTGTCTAAACTCTTCTCCATGGCTGGACCCCCAAATAATATTCCTTTACGTGCTAAGGGGTATCTAGAGAGTGGGATAGGTTTAATAACTACCCTAACCCTAACGCGTACCCTAACCCTAACCCCTACCCTAACCCTAACACGTACCCTAATCCTAACCCGTACCCTAAACCGAGCCCTAACCCGAACACTAACCCTAACCCTAACCCTAACCCATACCCTACGCCGTACCCGAAACCCTCCCCGAACCCGTACCCTAAGCCGTACCCTAAGCCTAACCCTAAGCCTATCCCTAACCCTAGGCTACCCTTGACTGCTTCTGCCTCCAATAGATTTCCTAAGCACTAGTGTTTTAAGGAACAGCTGAAAAAGAGAATCCTAATGTGATTTCTTTATAATGGGTGTGTTCCTTATCTTATCCTAGTGTCTAAACTCTTCTCCATGGTTGGACCCCCAAATAATATTCCTTTACGTGCTAAGGGGTATCTAGAGAGTGGCATAGGTTTAATAACTACCCTAACCCTAACGCGTACCCTAACCCTAACCCCTACCCTAACCCTAACACGTACCCTAATCCTAACCCGTACCCTAAACCGAGCCCTAACCCTAACACTAACCCTAACCCTAACCCTAACCCATACCCTACGCCGTACCCGCACCCCTCCCCGAACCCGTACCCTAAGCCGAACCCTAAGCCTAACCCTACCCCTAGGCTACCCTTGACTGCTTCTGCCTCCAATAGATTTCCTAAGCACTAGTGTTTTAAGGAACAGCTTAAAAAGAGAATCCTAATGTGGTTTCTTTATAATGGGTGTGTTCCTTATCTTATCCTAGTGTCTAAACTCATCTCCATGGTTGCACCCCCAAATAATATTCCCTTACGTGCTAAGGGGTATCTAGAGAGTGGGATAGGTTTAATAACTACCGTAACCCTAACGCGTACCCTTACCCTAACCCCTACCCTAACCCTAACCCGTACCCTAAACCGAGCCCTAACCCTAACACTAACCCTAACCCTAACCCTAACTCATACCCTACGCCGTACCCGCACCCCTCCCCGAACCCGTACCCTAAGCCGTACCCTAACCCTAACCCTAAGCCTAACCCTAACCCTAGGCTACCCTTGACTGCTTCTGCCTCCAATAGATTTCCTAAGCACTAGTGTTTTAAGGAACAGCTTAAAAAGAGAATCCTAATGTGATTTCTTTATAATGGGTGTGTTCCTTATCTTATCCTAGTGTCTAAACTCTTCTCCATGGCTGGACCCCCAAATAATATTCCCTTACGTGCTAAGGGGTATCTAGAGAGTGGGATAGGTTTACTAACTACCCTAACCCTAACGCGTACCCTAACCCTAACTCCTACCCTAACCCTAACACGTACCCTAATCCTAAACCGTACCCTAAACCGAGCCCTAACCCTAACACTAACCCTAACCCTAACCCATACCCTACGCCGTACCCGCACCCCTCCCCGAACCCGTACCCTAAGCCGTACCCTAAGCCTAACCCTAAGCCTAACCCTAACCCTAGGCTACCCTTGACTGTTTCTGCCTCCAATAGATATCCTAAGCACTAGTGTTTTAAGGAACAGCTTAAAAAGAGAATCCTAATGTGATTTCTTTATAATGGGTGTGTTCCTTATCTTATCCTAGTGTCTAAACTCGTCTCCATGGCTGGACCCCCAAATAATATTCATTTACGTGCTAAGGGGTATCTAGAGAGTGGGATAGGTTTAATAACTACCCTAACCCTAACGCGTACCCTAACCCTAACCCCTACCCTAACCCTAACACGTACCCTAATCCTAACCCGTACCCTAAAGCGAGCCCTAACCCTAACACTAACCCTAACCCTAACCCTAACCCATACCCTACGCCGTACCCGCACCCCTCCCCGAACCCGTACCCTAAGCCGTACCCTAATCCTAACCCTAAACCTAACCCTAACCCTGGGCTACCCTTGACTGCTTCTGCCTCCAATAGATTTCCTAAGCACTAGTGTTTTAAGGAACAGCTTAAAAAGAGAATCCTAATGTGATTTCTTTATAATGGGTGTGTTCCTTATCTTATCCTAGTGTCTAAACTCTTCTCCATGGCTGGACCCCCAAATAATATTCCCTTACGTGCTAAGGGGTATCTAGAGAGTGGGATAGGTTTAATAACTACCCTAACCCTAACGCGTACCCTAACCCTAACCCCTACCCTAACCCTAACACGTACCCTAATCCTAACCCGTACCCTAAACCGAGCCCTAACCCTAACACTAACCCTAACCCTAACCCTAACCCATACCCTACGCCGTACCTGCACCCCTCCCCGAACCCGTACCCTAAGCCGTACCCTAAGCCTAACCCTAAGCCTAACCCTAACCCTAGGCTACCCTTGACTGCTTCTGCCTCCAATAGATTTCCTAAGCACTAGTGTTTTAAGGAACAGCTTAAAAAGAGAATCCTAATGTGATTTCTTTATAATGGGTGTGTTCCTTATCTTATCCTAGTGTCTAAACTCTTCTCCATGGCTGCACCCCCAAATAATATTCCCTTACGTGCTAAGGGGTATCTAGAGAGTGGGATAGGTTTAATAACTACCCTAACCCTAACGCGTACCCTAACCCTAACCCCTACCCTAACCCTAACACGTACCCTAATCCTAACCTGTACCCTAAACCGAGCCCTAACCCTAACACTAACACTAACCCTAACCCTAACCCATACCCTACGCCATACCGGCACCCCTCCCCGAACCCGTACCCTAAGCCATACCCTAAACCTAACCCTAAGCCTAACCCTAACCCTAGGCTCCCCTTGACTGCTTCTGCCTCCAATTGTTTTCCCAAGCAGTAGTGTTTTAAGAAACAGCTTAAAGAGAGAATCCTAATGTGATTTCTTTATAATGGGTGTGTTCCTTATCTTATCCTAGTGTCTAAACTCTTCTCCATGGCTGGACCCCCAAATAATATTCCTTTACGTGCTAAGGGGGAGCTAGAGAGTGGGATAGGTTTACTAACTACCCTAGCCCTAACGCGTAACCTAACCCTAACCCCTACCCTAACCCTAACACGTACCCTAATCCTAACCCGTACCCTAAACCGAGCCCTAACCCTAACACTAACCCTAACCCTAACCCTAACCCATACCCTACGCTGTACCCGCACCCCTCCCCGAACCCGTACCCTAAGCCGTACCCTAACCCTAACCCTAAGCCTAACCCCAACCCTAGGCTACCCTTGACTGCTTCTGCCTCCAATAGATTTCCTAAGCACTAGTGTTTTAAGGAACAGCTTAAAAAGAGAATCCTAATGTGATTTCTTTATAATGGGTGTGTTCCTTATCTTATCCTAGTGTCTAAACTCTTCTCCATGGCTGCACCCCCAAATAATATTCCTTTACGTGCTAAGGGGTATCTAGAGAGTGGGATAGGTTTAATAACTACCCTAACCCTAACGCGTACCCTAACCCTAACCCCTACCCTAAACCTAACACGTACCCTAATCCTAACCCGTACCCTAAACCGAGCCCTAACCCTAACACTAACCCTAACCCTAACCCTAACCCATACCCTACGCCGTACCCGAACCCCTCCCCGAACCCATACCCTAAGCCGTACCCTAACCCTAACCCTAAGCCTAACCCTAACCCTAGGCTACCCTTGACTGCTTCTGCCTCCAATAGATTTCCTAAGCACTAGTGTTTTAAGGAACAGCTTAAAAAGAGAATCCTAATGTGATTTCTTTATAATGGGTGTGTTCCTTATCTTATCCTAGTGTCTAAACTCTTCTCCATGGCTGGACCCTCAAATAATATTCCTTTACGTGCTAAGGGGTATCTAGAGAGTGGGATAGGTTTAATAACTACCCTAACCCTAACGCGTACCCTAACCCTAACCCCTACCCTAACCCTAACACGTACCCTAATCCTAACCCGTACCCTAAACCGAGCCCTAACCCTAACACTAACCCTAACCCTAACCCTAACCCATACCCTACGCCGTACCCGAACCCCTCCCCGAACCCATTCCCCAAGCCGTACCCTAAACCTAACCCTAAGCCTAACCCTAACCCTAGGCTACCCTTGACTGCTTCTGCCTCCAATAGATTTCCTAAGCACTAGTGTTTTAAAGAACAGCTTAAAAAGAGAATCCTAAAGTGATTTCTTTATAATGGGTGTGTTCCTTATCTCATCCTAGTGTCTAAACTCTTCTCCATGGCTGGACCCCCAAATAATATTCCTTTACGTGCTAAGGGGTATCTAGAGAGTGGGATAGGTTTAATAACTACCCTAACCCTAACACGTACCCTAATCCTAACCCGTACCCTAAACCGAGCCCTAACCCTAACCCTAACCCTAACCCATACCCTACGCCGTACCCGCACCCCTCCCCGAACCCGTACCCTAAGCCGAACCCTAAGCCTAACCCTACCCCTAGGCTACCCTTGACTGCTTCTGCCTCCAATAGATTTCCTAAGCACTAGTGTTTTAAGGAACAGCTTAAAAAGAGAATCCTAATGTGGTTTCTTTATAATGGGTGTGTTCCTTATCTTATCCTAGTGTCTAAACTCATCTCCATGGTTGCACCCCCAAATAATATTCCCTTACGTGCTAAGGGGTATCTAGAGAGTGGGATAGGTTTAATAACTACCGTAACCCTAACGCGTACCCTTACCCTAACCCCTACCCTAACCCTAACCCGTACCCTAAACCGAGCCCTAACCCTAACACTAACCCTAACCCTAACCCTAACTCATACCCTACGCCGTACCCGCACCCCTCCCCGAACCCGTACCCTAAGCCGTACCCTAACCCTAACCCTAAGCCTAACCCTAACCCTAGGCTACCCTTGACTGCTTCTGCCACCAATAGATTTCCTAAGCACTAGTGTTTTAAGGAACAGCTTAAAAAGAGAATCCTAATGTGATTTCTTTATAATGGGTGTGTTCCTTATCTTATCCTAGTGTCTAAACTCTTCTCCATGGCTGGACCCCCAAATAATATTCCCTTACGTGCTAAGGGGTATCTAGAGAGTGGGATAGGTTTACTAACTACCCTAACCCTAACGCGTACCCTAACCCTAACTCCTACCCTAACCCTAACACGTACCCTAATCCTAAACCGTACCCTAAACCGAGCCCTAACCCTAACACTAACCCTAACCCTAACCCATACCCTACGCCGTACCCGCACCCCTCCCCGAACCCGTACCCTAAGCCGTACCCTAAGCCTAACCCTAAGCCTAACCCTAACCCTAGGCTACCCTTGACTGTTTCTGCCTCCAATAGATATCCTAAGCCCTAGTGTTTTAAGGAACAGCTTAAAAAGAGAATCCTAATGTGATTTCTTTATAATGGGTGTGTTCCTTATCTTATCCTAGTGTCTAAACTCGTCTCCATGGCTGGACCCCCAAATAATATTCATTTACGTGCTAAGGGGTATCTAGAGAGTGGGATAGGTTTAATAACTACCCTAACCCTAACGCGTACCCTAACCCTAACCCCTACCCTAACCCTAACACGTACCCTAATCCTAACCCGTACCCTAAAGCGAGCCCTAACCCTAACACTAACCCTAACCCTAACCCTAACCCATACCCTACGCCGTACCCGCACCCCTCCGCGAACCCGTACCCTAAGCCATACCCTAAACCTAACCCTAAGCCTAACCCTAACCCTAGGCTACCCTTGACTGCTTCTGCCTCCAATTGTTTTCCCAAGCAGTAGTGTTTTAAGAAACAGCTTAAAGAGAGAATCCTAATGTGATTTCTTTATAATGGGTGTGTTCCTTATCTTATCCTAGTGTCTAAACTCTTCTCCATGGCTGGACCCCCAAATAATATTCCTTTACGTGCTAAGGGGGAGCTAGAGAGTGGGATAGGTTTACTAACTACCCTAGCCCTAACGCGTACCCTAACCCTAACCCCTACCCTAACCCTAACACGTACCCTAATCCTAACCTGTACCCTAAACCGAGCCCTAACCCTAACACTAACCCTAACACTAACCCTAACCCATACCCTATGCCGTACCCGAACCCCTCCCCGAACCCGTACCCTAAGCCGTACCCTAACCCTAACCCTAAGCCTAACCCTAACCCTAGGCTACCCTTGACTGCTTCTGCCTCCAATAGATTTCCTAAGCACTAGTGTTTTAAGGAACAGCTTAAAAAGAGAATCCTAATGTGATTTCTTTATAATGGGTGTGTTCCTTATCTTATCCTAGTGTCTAAACTCTTCTCCATGGCTGGACCCTCAAATAATATTCCTTTACGTGCTAAGGGGTATCTAGAGAGTGGGATAGGTTTAATAACTACCCTAACCCTAACGCGTACCCTAACCCTAACCCCTACCCTAACCCTAACACGTACCCTAATCCTAACCCGTACCCTAAACCGAGCCCTAACCCTAACACTAACCCTAACCCTAACCCTAACCCATACCCTACGCCGTACCCGCACCCCTCCCCGAACCCGTACCCTAAGCCGTACCCTAAGCCGTACCCTAAGCCTAACCCTAACCCTAGGCTACCCTTGACTGCTTCTGCCTCCAATAGATTTCCTAAGCACTAGTGTTTTAAGGAAGAGCTTAAAAAGAGAATCCTAATGTGATTTCTTTATAATGGGTGTGTTCCTTATCTTATCCTAGTGTCTAAACTCTTCTCCATGGCTGCACCCCCAAATAATATTCCCTTACGTGCTAAGGGGTATCTAGAGAGTGGGATAGGTTTAATAACTACCCTAACCCTAACGCGTACCCTAACCCTAACCCCTACCCTAACCCTAACACGTACCCTAATCCTAACCTGTACCCTAAACCGAGCCCTAACCCTAACACTAACCCTAACCCTAACCCTAACCCATACCCTACGCCGTACCCGCACCCCTCCCCGAACCCGTACCCTAAGCCATACCCTAAACCTAACCCTAAGCCTAACCCTAACCCTAGGCTCCCCTTGACTGCTTCGGCCTCCAATTGATTTCCTAAGCAGTAGTGTTTTAAGAAACAGCTTAAAAAGAGAATCCTAATGTGATTTCTTTATAATGGGTGTGTTCCTTATCTTATCCTAGTGTCTAAACTCTTCTCCATGGCTAGACCCCCAAATAATATTCCTTTACGTGCTAAGGGGGAGCTAGAGAGTGGGATAGGTTTACTAACTACCCTAGCCCTAACGCGTAACCTAACCCTAACCCCTACCCTAACCCTAACACGTACCCTAATCCTAACCTGTAACCTAAACCGAGCCCTAACCCTAACACTAACCCTAACCCTAACCCTAACCCATACCCTACGCCGTACCCGAACCGCTCCCCGAACCCATACCCCAAGCCGTACCCTAACCCTAACCCTAAGCCTAACCCTAACCCTAGGCTACCCTTGACTGCTTCTGCCTCCAATAGATTTCCTAAGCACTAGTGTTTTAAGGAACAGCTTAAAAAGAGAATCCTAATGTGATTTCTTTATAATGGGTGTGTTCCTTATCTTATCCTAGTGTCTAAACTCTTCTCCATGGCTGGACCCCCAAATAATATTCCTTTACGTGCTAAGGGGTATCTAGAGAGTGGGATAGGTTTAATAACTACCCTAACCCTAACGCGTACCTTAACCCTAACCCCTACCCTAACCCTAACACGTACCCTAATCCTAACCCGTACCCTAAACCGAGCCCTAACCCTAACACTAACCCTAACCCTAACCCTAACCCATACCCTACGCCGTACCCGAAACCCTCCCCGAACCCGTACCCTAAGCCGTACCCTAAGCCTATCCCTAAGCCTAACCCTAACCCTAGGCTACCCTTGACTGCTTCTGCCTCCAATAGATTTCCTAAGCACTAGTGTTTTAAGGAACAGCTTAAAAAGAGAATCCTAATGTGATTTCTTTATAATGGGTGTGTTCCTTATCTTATCCTAGTGTCTAAACTCTTCTCCATGGCTGGACCCTCAAATAATATTCCTTTACGTGCTAAGGGGTATCTAGAGAGTGGGATAGGTTTAATAACTACCCTAAACCTAACGCGTACCCTAACCCTAACCCCTACCCTAACCCTAACACGTACCCTAATCCTAACCCGTACCCTAAACCGAGCCCTAACCCTAACACTAACCCTAAACCTAACCCTAACCCAAACCCTACGCCGTACCCGCACCCATACCCGAACCCGTACCCTAAGCCGTACCCTAAGCCGTACCCTAAGCCTAACCCTAACCCTAGGCTACCCTTGACTGCTTCTGCCTCCAATAGATTTCCTAAGCACTAGTGTTTTAAGGAACAGCTTAAAAAGAGAATCCTAAAGTGATTTCTTTATAATGGGTGTGTTCCTTATCTTATCCTAGTGTCTAAACTCTTCTCCATGGCTGCACCCCCAAATAATATTCCCTTACGTGCTAAGGGGTATCTAGAGAGTGGGATAGGTTTAATAACTACCCTAACCCTAACGCGTACCCTAACCCTAACCCCTACCCTAACCCTAACACGTACCCTAATCCTAACCCGTACCCTAAACCGAGCCCTAACCCGAACACTAACCCTAACCCTAACCCTAACCCATACCCTACACCGTACCCGCACCCCTCCCCGAACCCATTCCCCAAGCCGTACCCTAACCCTAACCCTAAGCCTAACCCTAACCCTAGGCTACCCTTGACTGCTTCTGCCACCAATAGATTTCCTAAGCACTAGTGTTTTAAGGAACAGCTTAAAAAGAGAATCCTAATGTGATTTCTTTATAATGGGTGTGTTCCTTATCTTATCCTAGTGTCTAAACTCTTCTCCATGGCTGGACCCCCAAATAATATTCCCTTACGTGCTAAGGGGTATCTAGAGAGTGGGATAGGTTTACTAACTACCCTAACCCTAACGCGTACCCTAACCCTAACTCCTACCCTAACCCTAACACGTACCCTAATCCTAAACCGTACCCTAAACCGAGCCCTAACCCTAACACTAACCCTAACCCTAACCCATACCCTACGCCGTACCCGCACCCCTCCCCGAACCCGTACCCTAAGCCGTACCCTAAGCCTAACCCTAAGCCTAACCCTAACCCTAGGCTACCCTTGACTGTTTCTGCCTCCAATAGATATCCTAAGCCCTAGTGTTTTAAGGAACAGCTTAAAAAGAGAATCCTAATGTGATTTCTTTATAATGGGTGTGTTCCTTATCTTATCCTAGTGTCTAAACTCGTCTCCATGGCTGGACCCCCAAATAATATTCATTTACGTGCTAAGGGGTATCTAGAGAGTGGGATAGGTTTAATAACTACCCTAACCCTAACGCGTACCCTAACCCTAACCCCTACCCTAACCCTAACACGTACCCTAATCCTAACCCGTACCCTAAAGCGAGCCCTAACCCTAACACTAACCCTAACCCTAACCCTAACCCATACCCTACGCCGTACCCGCACCCCTCCGCGAACCCGTACCCTAAGCCATACCCTAAACCTAACCCTAAGCCTAACCCTAACCCTAGGCTACCCTTGACTGCTTCTGCCTCCAATTGTTTTCCCAAGCAGTAGTGTTTTAAGAAACAGCTTAAAGAGAGAATCCTAATGTGATTTCTTTATAATGGGTGTGTTCCTTATCTTATCCTAGTGTCTAAACTCTTCTCCATGGCTGGACCCCCAAATAATATTCCTTTACGTGCTAAGGGGGAGCTAGAGAGTGGGATAGGTTTACTAACTACCCTAGCCCTAACGCGTACCCTAACCCTAACCCCTACCCTAACCCTAACACGTACCCTAATCCTAACCTGTACCCTAAACCGAGCCCTAACCCTAACACTAACCCTAACACTAACCCTAACCCATACCCTATGCCGTACCCGAACCCCTCCCCGAACCCGTACCCTAAGCCGTACCCTAACCCTAACCCTAAGCCTAACCCTAACCCTAGGCTACCCTTGACTGCTTCTGCCTCCAATAGATTTCCTAAGCACTAGTGTTTTAAGGAACAGCTTAAAAAGAGAATCCTAATGTGATTTCTTTATAATGGGTGTGTTCCTTATCTTATCCTAGTGTCTAAACTCTTCTCCATGGCTGGACCCTCAAATAATATTCCTTTACGTGCTAAGGGGTATCTAGAGAGTGGGATAGGTTTAATAACTACCCTAACCCTAACGCGTACCCTAACCCTAACCCCTACCCTAACCCTAACACGTACCCTAATCCTAACCCGTACCCTAAACCGAGCCCTAACCCTAACACTAACCCTAACCCTAACCCTAACCCATACCCTACGCCGTACCCGCACCCCTCCCCGAACCCGTACCCTAAGCCGTACCCTAAGCCGTACCCTAAGCCTAACCCTAACCCTAGGCTACCCTTGACTGCTTCTGCCTCCAATAGATTTCCTAAGCACTAGTGTTTTAAGGAAGAGCTTAAAAAGAGAATCCTAATGTGATTTCTTTATAATGGGTGTGTTCCTTATCTTATCCTAGTGTCTAAACTCTTCTCCATGGCTGCACCCCCAAATAATATTCCCTTACGTGCTAAGGGGTATCTAGAGAGTGGGATAGGTTTAATAACTACCCTAACCCTAACGCGTACCCTAACCCTAACCCCTACCCTAACCCTAACACGTACCCTAATCCTAACCTGTACCCTAAACCGAGCCCTAACCCTAACACTAACCCTAACCCTAACCCTAACCCATACCCTACGCCGTACCCGCACCCCTCCCCGAACCCGTACCCTAAGCCATACCCTAAACCTAACCCTAAGCCTAACCCTAACCCTAGGCTCCCCTTGACTGCTTCGGCCTCCAATTGATTTCCTAAGCAGTAGTGTTTTAAGAAACAGCTTAAAAAGAGAATCCTAATGTGATTTCTTTATAATGGGTGTGTTCCTTATCTTATCCTAGTGTCTAAACTCTTCTCCATGGCTAGACCCCCAAATAATATTCCTTTACGTGCTAAGGGGGAGCTAGAGAGTGGGATAGGTTTACTAACTACCCTAGCCCTAACGCGTAACCTAACCCTAACCCCTACCCTAACCCTAACACGTACCCTAATCCTAACCTGTAACCTAAACCGAGCCCTAACCCTAACACTAACCCTAACCCTAACCCTAACCCATACCCTACGCCGTACCCGAACCGCTCCCCGAACCCATACCCCAAGCCGTACCCTAACCCTAACCCTAAGCCTAACCCTAACCCTAGGCTACCCTTGACTGCTTCTGCCTCCAATAGATTTCCTAAGCACTAGTGTTTTAAGGAACAGCTTAAAAAGAGAATCCTAATGTGATTTCTTTATAATGGGTGTGTTCCTTATCTTATCCTAGTGTCTAAACTCTTCTCCATGGCTGGACCCCCAAATAATATTCCTTTACGTGCTAAGGGGTATCTAGAGAGTGGGATAGGTTTAATAACTACCCTAACCCTAACGCGTACCTTAACCCTAACCCCTACCCTAACCCTAACACGTACCCTAATCCTAACCCGTACCCTAAACCGAGCCCTAACCCTAACACTAACCCTAACCCTAACCCTAACCCATACCCTACGCCGTACCCGAAACCCTCCCCGAACCCGTACCCTAAGCCGTACCCTAAGCCTATCCCTAAGCCTAACCCTAACCCTAGGCTACCCTTGACTGCTTCTGCCTCCAATAGATTTCCTAAGCACTAGTGTTTTAAGGAACAGCTTAAAAAGAGAATCCTAATGTGATTTCTTTATAATGGGTGTGTTCCTTATCTTATCCTAGTGTCTAAACTCTTCTCCATGGCTGGACCCTCAAATAATATTCCTTTACGTGCTAAGGGGTATCTAGAGAGTGGGATAGGTTTAATAACTACCCTAAACCTAACGCGTACCCTAACCCTAACCCCTACCCTAACCCTAACACGTACCCTAATCCTAACCCGTACCCTAAACCGAGCCCTAACCCTAACACTAACCCTAAACCTAACCCTAACCCAAACCCTACGCCGTACCCGCACCCATACCCGAACCCGTACCCTAAGCCGTACCCTAAGCCGTACCCTAAGCCTAACCCTAACCCTAGGCTACCCTTGACTGCTTCTGCCTCCAATAGATTTCCTAAGCACTAGTGTTTTAAGGAACAGCTTAAAAAGAGAATCCTAAAGTGATTTCTTTATAATGGGTGTGTTCCTTATCTTATCCTAGTGTCTAAACTCTTCTCCATGGCTGCACCCCCAAATAATATTCCCTTACGTGCTAAGGGGTATCTAGAGAGTGGGATAGGTTTAATAACTACCCTAACCCTAACGCGTACCCTAACCCTAACCCCTACCCTAACCCTAACACGTACCCTAATCCTAACCCGTACCCTAAACCGAGCCCTAACCCGAACACTAACCCTAACCCTAACCCTAACCCATACCCTACACCGTACCCGCACCCCTCCCCGAACCCATTCCCCAAGCCGTACCCTAAACCTAACCCTAAGCCTAACCCTAACCCTAGGCTACCCTTGACTGCTTCTGCCTCCAATTGATTTCCTAAGCACTAGTGTTTTAAGGAACAGCTTAAAAAGAGAATCCTAAAGTGATTTCTTTATAATGGGTGTGTTCCTTATCTTATCCTAGTGTCTAAACTCTTCTCCATGGCTGGACCCCCAAATAATATTCATTTACGTGCTAAGGGGTATCTAGAGAGTGGGATAGGTTTACTAACTACCCTAGCCCTAACGCGTAACCTAACCCTAACCCCTACCCTAACCCTAACACGTACCCTAATCCTAACCCGTACCCTAAACCGAGCCCTAACCCTAACACTAACCCTAACCCTAACCCTAACCCATACCCTACGCTGTACCCGCACCCCTCCCCGAAACCGTACCCTAAGCCGTACCCTAACCCTAACCCTAAGCCTAACCCCAACCCTAGGCTACCCTTGACTGCTTCTGCCTCCAATAGATTTCCTAAGCACTAGTGTTTTAAGGAACAGCTTAAAAAGAGAATCCTAATGTGATTTCTTTATAATGGGTGTGTTCCTTATCTTATCCTAGTGTCTAAACTCTTCTCCATGGCTGCACCCCCAAATAATATTCCTTTACGTGCTAAGGGGTATCTAGAGAGTGGGATAGGTTTAATAACTACCCTAACCCTAACGCGTACCCTAACCCTAACCCCTACCCTAAACCTAACACGTACCCTAATCCTAACCCGTACCCTAAACCGAGCCCTAACCCTAACACTAACCCTAACCCTAACCCTAACCCATACCCTACGCCGTACCCGAACCCCTCCCCGAACCCATACCCTAAGCCGTACCCTAACCCTAACCCTAAGCCTAACCCTAACCCTAGGCTACCCTTGACTGCTTCTGCCTCCAATAGATTTCCTAAGCACTAGTGTTTTAAGGAACAGCTTAAAAAGAGAATCCTAATGTGATTTCTTTATAATGGGTGTGTTCCTTATCTTATCCTAGTGTCTAAACTCTTCTCCATGGCTGGACCCTCAAATAATATTCCTTTACGTGCTAAGGGGTATCTAGAGAGTGGGATAGGTTTAATAACTACCCTAACCCTAACGCGTACCCTAACCCTAACCCCTACCCTAACCCTAACACGTACCCTAATCCTAACCCGTACCCTAAACCGAGCCCTAACCCTAACACTAACCCTAACCCTAACCCTAACCCATACCCTACGCCGTACCCGAACCCCTCCCCGAACCCATTCCCCAAGCCGTACCCTAAACCTAACCCTAAGCCTAACCCTAACCCTAGGCTACCCTTGACTGCTTCTGCCTCCAATAGATTTCCTAAGCACTAGTGTTTTAAAGAACAGCTTAAAAAGAGAATCCTAAAGTGATTTCTTTATAATGGGTGTGTTCCTTATCTCATCCTAGTGTCTAAACTCTTCTCCATGGCTGGACCCCCAAATAATATTCCTTTACGTGCTAAGGGGTATCTAGAGAGTGGGATAGGTTTAATAACTACCCTAACCCTAACACGTACCCTAATCCTAACCCGTACCCTAAACCGAGCCCTAACCCTAACCCTAACCCTAACCCATACCCTACGCCGTACCCGCACCCCTCCCCGAACCCGTACCCTAAGCCGAACCCTAAGCCTAACCCTACCCCTAGGCTACCCTTGACTGCTTCTGCCTCCAATAGATTTCCTAAGCACTAGTGTTTTAAGGAACAGCTTAAAAAGAGAATCCTAATGTGGTTTCTTTATAATGGGTGTGTTCCTTATCTTATCCTAGTGTCTAAACTCATCTCCATGGTTGCACCCCCAAATAATATTCCCTTACGTGCTAAGGGGTATCTAGAGAGTGGGATAGGTTTAATAACTACCGTAACCCTAACGCGTACCCTTACCCTAACCCCTACCCTAACCCTAACCCGTACCCTAAACCGAGCCCTAACCCTAACACTAACCCTAACCCTAACCCTAACTCATACCCTACGCCGTACCCGCACCCCTCCCCGAACCCGTACCCTAAGCCGTACCCTAACCCTAACCCTAAGCCTAACCCTAACCCTAGGCTACCCTTGACTGCTTCTGCCACCAATAGATTTCCTAAGCACTAGTGTTTTAAGGAACAGCTTAAAAAGAGAATCCTAATGTGATTTCTTTATAATGGGTGTGTTCCTTATCTTATCCTAGTGTCTAAACTCTTCTCCATGGCTGGACCCCCAAATAATATTCCCTTACGTGCTAAGGGGTATCTAGAGAGTGGGATAGGTTTACTAACTACCCTAACCCTAACGCGTACCCTAACCCTAACTCCTACCCTAACCCTAACACGTACCCTAATCCTAAACCGTACCCTAAACCGAGCCCTAACCCTAACACTAACCCTAACCCTAACCCATACCCTACGCCGTACCCGCACCCCTCCCCGAACCCGTACCCTAAGCCGTACCCTAAGCCTAACCCTAAGCCTAACCCTAACCCTAGGCTACCCTTGACTGTTTCTGCCTCCAATAGATATCCTAAGCCCTAGTGTTTTAAGGAACAGCTTAAAAAGAGAATCCTAATGTGATTTCTTTATAATGGGTGTGTTCCTTATCTTATCCTAGTGTCTAAACTCGTCTCCATGGCTGGACCCCCAAATAATATTCATTTACGTGCTAAGGGGTATCTAGAGAGTGGGATAGGTTTAATAACTACCCTAACCCTAACGCGTACCCTAACCCTAACCCCTACCCTAACCCTAACACGTACCCTAATCCTAACCCGTACCCTAAAGCGAGCCCTAACCCTAACACTAACCCTAACCCTAACCCTAACCCATACCCTACGCCGTACCCGCACCCCTCCGCGAACCCGTACCCTAAGCCATACCCTAAACCTAACCCTAAGCCTAACCCTAACCCTAGGCTACCCTTGACTGCTTCTGCCTCCAATTGTTTTCCCAAGCAGTAGTGTTTTAAGAAACAGCTTAAAGAGAGAATCCTAATGTGATTTCTTTATAATGGGTGTGTTCCTTATCTTATCCTAGTGTCTAAACTCTTCTCCATGGCTGGACCCCCAAATAATATTCCTTTACGTGCTAAGGGGGAGCTAGAGAGTGGGATAGGTTTACTAACTACCCTAGCCCTAACGCGTACCCTAACCCTAACCCCTACCCTAACCCTAACACGTACCCTAATCCTAACCTGTACCCTAAACCGAGCCCTAACCCTAACACTAACCCTAACACTAACCCTAACCCATACCCTATGCCGTACCCGAACCCCTCCCCGAACCCGTACCCTAAGCCGTACCCTAACCCTAACCCTAAGCCTAACCCTAACCCTAGGCTACCCTTGACTGCTTCTGCCTCCAATAGATTTCCTAAGCACTAGTGTTTTAAGGAACAGCTTAAAAAGAGAATCCTAATGTGATTTCTTTATAATGGGTGTGTTCCTTATCTTATCCTAGTGTCTAAACTCTTCTCCATGGCTGGACCCTCAAATAATATTCCTTTACGTGCTAAGGGGTATCTAGAGAGTGGGATAGGTTTAATAACTACCCTAACCCTAACGCGTACCCTAACCCTAACCCCTACCCTAACCCTAACACGTACCCTAATCCTAACCCGTACCCTAAACCGAGCCCTAACCCTAACACTAACCCTAACCCTAACCCTAACCCATACCCTACGCCGTACCCGCACCCCTCCCCGAACCCGTACCCTAAGCCGTACCCTAAGCCGTACCCTAAGCCTAACCCTAACCCTAGGCTACCCTTGACTGCTTCTGCCTCCAATAGATTTCCTAAGCACTAGTGTTTTAAGGAAGAGCTTAAAAAGAGAATCCTAATGTGATTTCTTTATAATGGGTGTGTTCCTTATCTTATCCTAGTGTCTAAACTCTTCTCCATGGCTGCACCCCCAAATAATATTCCCTTACGTGCTAAGGGGTATCTAGAGAGTGGGATAGGTTTAATAACTACCCTAACCCTAACGCGTACCCTAACCCTAACCCCTACCCTAACCCTAACACGTACCCTAATCCTAACCTGTACCCTAAACCGAGCCCTAACCCTAACACTAACCCTAACCCTAACCCTAACCCATACCCTACGCCGTACCCGCACCCCTCCCCGAACCCGTACCCTAAGCCATACCCTAAACCTAACCCTAAGCCTAACCCTAACCCTAGGCTCCCCTTGACTGCTTCGGCCTCCAATTGATTTCCTAAGCAGTAGTGTTTTAAGAAACAGCTTAAAAAGAGAATCCTAATGTGATTTCTTTATAATGGGTGTGTTCCTTATCTTATCCTAGTGTCTAAACTCTTCTCCATGGCTAGACCCCCAAATAATATTCCTTTACGTGCTAAGGGGGAGCTAGAGAGTGGGATAGGTTTACTAACTACCCTAGCCCTAACGCGTAACCTAACCCTAACCCCTACCCTAACCCTAACACGTACCCTAATCCTAACCTGTAACCTAAACCGAGCCCTAACCCTAACACTAACCCTAACCCTAACCCTAACCCATACCCTACGCCGTACCCGAACCGCTCCCCGAACCCATACCCCAAGCCGTACCCTAACCCTAACCCTAAGCCTAACCCTAACCCTAGGCTACCCTTGACTGCTTCTGCCTCCAATAGATTTCCTAAGCACTAGTGTTTTAAGGAACAGCTTAAAAAGAGAATCCTAATGTGATTTCTTTATAATGGGTGTGTTCCTTATCTTATCCTAGTGTCTAAACTCTTCTCCATGGCTGGACCCCCAAATAATATTCCTTTACGTGCTAAGGGGTATCTAGAGAGTGGGATAGGTTTAATAACTACCCTAACCCTAACGCGTACCTTAACCCTAACCCCTACCCTAACCCTAACACGTACCCTAATCCTAACCCGTACCCTAAACCGAGCCCTAACCCTAACACTAACCCTAACCCTAACCCTAACCCATACCCTACGCCGTACCCGAAACCCTCCCCGAACCCGTACCCTAAGCCGTACCCTAAGCCTATCCCTAAGCCTAACCCTAACCCTAGGCTACCCTTGACTGCTTCTGCCTCCAATAGATTTCCTAAGCACTAGTGTTTTAAGGAACAGCTTAAAAAGAGAATCCTAATGTGATTTCTTTATAATGGGTGTGTTCCTTATCTTATCCTAGTGTCTAAACTCTTCTCCATGGCTGGACCCTCAAATAATATTCCTTTACGTGCTAAGGGGTATCTAGAGAGTGGGATAGGTTTAATAACTACCCTAAACCTAACGCGTACCCTAACCCTAACCCCTACCCTAACCCTAACACGTACCCTAATCCTAACCCGTACCCTAAACCGAGCCCTAACCCTAACACTAACCCTAAACCTAACCCTAACCCAAACCCTACGCCGTACCCGCACCCATACCCGAACCCGTACCCTAAGCCGTACCCTAAGCCGTACCCTAAGCCTAACCCTAACCCTAGGCTACCCTTGACTGCTTCTGCCTCCAATAGATTTCCTAAGCACTAGTGTTTTAAGGAACAGCTTAAAAAGAGAATCCTAAAGTGATTTCTTTATAATGGGTGTGTTCCTTATCTTATCCTAGTGTCTAAACTCTTCTCCATGGCTGCACCCCCAAATAATATTCCCTTACGTGCTAAGGGGTATCTAGAGAGTGGGATAGGTTTAATAACTACCCTAACCCTAACGCGTACCCTAACCCTAACCCCTACCCTAACCCTAACACGTACCCTAATCCTAACCCGTACCCTAAACCGAGCCCTAACCCGAACACTAACCCTAACCCTAACCCTAACCCATACCCTACACCGTACCCGCACCCCTCCCCGAACCCATTCCCCAAGCCGTACCCTAAACCTAACCCTAAGCCTAACCCTAACCCTAGGCTACCCTTGACTGCTTCTGCCTCCAATTGATTTCCTAAGCACTAGTGTTTTAAGGAACAGCTTAAAAAGAGAATCCTAAAGTGATTTCTTTATAATGGGTGTGTTCCTTATCTTATCCTAGTGTCTAAACTCTTCTCCATGGCTGGACCCCCAAATAATATTCATTTACGTGCTAAGGGGTATCTAGAGAGTGGGATAGGTTTACTAACTACCCTAGCCCTAACGCGTAACCTAACCCTAACCCCTACCCTAACCCTAACACGTACCCTAATCCTAACCCGTACCCTAAACCGAGCCCTAACCCTAACACTAACCCTAACCCTAACCCTAACCCATACCCTACGCTGTACCCGCACCCCTCCCCGAAACCGTACCCTAAGCCGTACCCTAACCCTAACCCTAAGCCTAACCCCAACCCTAGGCTACCCTTGACTGCTTCTGCCTCCAATAGATTTCCTAAGCACTAGTGTTTTAAGGAACAGCTTAAAAAGAGAATCCTAATGTGATTTCTTTATAATGGGTGTGTTCCTTATCTTATCCTAGTGTCTAAACTCTTCTCCATGGCTGCACCCCCAAATAATATTCCTTTACGTGCTAAGGGGTATCTAGAGAGTGGGATAGGTTTAATAACTACCCTAACCCTAACGCGTACCCTAACCCTAACCCCTACCCTAAACCTAACACGTACCCTAATCCTAACCCGTACCCTAAACCGAGCCCTAACCCTAACACTAACACTAACCCTAACCCTAACCCATACCCTACGCCGTACCCGAACCCCTCCCCGAACCCGTACCCTAAGCCGTACCCTAACCCTAACCCTAAGCCTAACCCTAACCCTAGGCTACCCTTGACTGCTTCTGCCTCCAATAGATTTCCTAAGCACTAGTGTTTTAAGGAACAGCTTAAAAAGAGAATCCTAATGTGATTTCTTTATAATGGGTGTGTTCCTTATCTTATCCTAGTGTCTAAACTCTTCTCCATGGCTGGACCCTCAAATAATATTCCTTTACGTGCTAAGGGGTATCTAGAGAGTGGGATAGGTTTAATAACTACCCTAACCCTAACGCGTACCCTAACCCTAACCCCTACCCTAACCGTAACACGTACCCTAATCCTAACCCGTACCCTAAACCGAGCCCTAACCCTAACACTAACCCTAACCATAACCCTAACCCATACCCTACGCCGTACCCGAACCCCTCCCCGAACCCATTCCCCAAGCCGTACCCTAAACCTAACCCTAAGCCTAACCCTAACACTAGGCTACCCTTGACTGCTTCTGCCTCCAATAGATTTCCTAAGCACTAGTGTTTTAAGGAACAGCTTAAAAAGAGAATCCTAAAGTGATTTCTTTATAATGGGTGTGTTCCTTATCTTATCCTAGTGTCTAAACTCTTCTCCATGGCTGCACCCCCAAATAATATTCCCTTACGTGCTAAGGGGTATCTAGAGAGTGGGATAGGTTTAATAACTACCCTAACCCTAACGCGTACCCTAACCCTAACCCCTACCCTAACCCTAACACGTACCCTAATCCTAACCCGTACCCTAAACCGAGCCCTAACCCGAACACTAACCCTAACCCTAACCCTAACCCATACCCTACACCGTACCCGCACCCCTCCCCGAACCCATTCCCCAAGCCGTACCCTAAACCTAACCCTAAGCCTAACCCTAACCCTAGGCTACCCTTGACTGCTTCTGCCTCCAATTGATTTCCTAAGCACTAGTGTTTTAAGGAACAGCTTAAAAAGAGAATCCTAAAGTGATTTCTTTATAATGGGTGTGTTCCTTATCTTATCCTAGTGTCTAAACTCTTCTCCATGGCTGGACCCCCAAATAATATTCATTTACGTGCTAAGGGGTATCTAGAGAGTGGGATAGGTTTACTAACTACCCTAGCCCTAACGCGTAACCTAACCCTAACCCCTACCCTAACCCTAACACGTACCCTAATCCTAACCCGTACCCTAAACCGAGCCCTAACCCTAACACTAACCCTAACCCTAACCCTAACCCATACCCTACGCTGTACCCGCACCCCTCCCCGAACCCGTACCCTAAGCCGTACCCTAACCCTAACCCTAAGCCTAACCCCAACCCTAGGCTACCCTTGACTGCTTCTGCCTCCAATAGATTTCCTAAGCACTAGTGTTTTAAGGAACAGCTTAAAAAGAGAATCCTAATGTGATTTCTTTATAATCGGTGTGTTCCTTATCTTATCCTAGTGTCTAAACTCTTCTCCATGGCTGGACCCTCAAATAATATTCCTTTACGTGCTAAGGGGTATCTAGAGAGTGGGATAGGTTTAATAACTACCCTAACCCTAACGCGTACCCTAACCCTAACCCCTACCCTAACCCTAACACGTACCCTAATCCTATCCCGTACCCTAAACCGAGCCCTAACCCTAACACTAACCCTAACCATAACCCTAACCCATACCCTACGCCGTACCCGAACCCCTCCCCGAACCCATTCCCCAAGCCGTACCCTAAACCTAACCCTAAGCCTAACCCTAACACTAGGCTACCCTTGACTGCTTCTGCCTCCAATAGATTTCCTAAGCACTAGTGTTTTAAAGAACAGCTTAAAAAGAGAATCCTAAAGTGATTTCTTTATAATGGGTGTGTTCCTTATCTCATCCTAGTGTCTAAACTCTTCTCCATGGCTGGACCCCCAAATAATATTCCTTTACGTGCTAAGGGGTATCTAGAGAGTGGGATAGGTTTAATAACTACCCTAACCCTAACACGTACCCTAATCCTAACCCGTACCCTAAACCGAGCCCTAACCCTAACACTAACCCTAACCCTAACCCTAACCCATACCCTACGCCGTACCCACACCCCTCCCCGAACCCGTACCCTAAGCCGTACCCTAAGCCTAACCCTAAGCCTAACCCTAACCCTAGGCTACCCTTGACTGCTTCTGCCTCCAATAGATTTCCTAAGCACTAGTGTTTTAAGGAACAGCTTAAAAAGAGAATCCTAATGTGATTTCTTTATAATGGGTGTGTTCCTTATCTTATCCTAGTGTCTAAACTCTTCTCCATGGCTGCACCCCCAAATAATATTGCCTTACGTGCTAAGGGGTATCTAGAGAGTGGGATAGGTTTAATAACTACCCTAACCCTAACGCGTACCCTAACCCTAACCCCTACCCTAACCCTAACACGTACCCTAATCCTAACCCGTACCCTAAACCGAGCCCTAACCCTAACACTAACCCTAACCCTAACCCTAACCCATACCCTACGCCGTACCCGCACCCCTCCCCGAACCCGTACCCTAAGCCGTACCCTAAGCCGTACCCTAAGCCTAACCCTAACCCTAGGCTACCCTTGACTGCTTCTGCCTCCAATAGATTTCCTAAGCACTAGTGTTTTAAGGAAGAGCTTAAAAAGAGAATCCTAATGTGATTTCTTTATAATGGGTGTGTTCCTTATCTTATCCTAGTGTCTAAACTCTTCTCCATGGCTGCACCCCCAAATAATATTCCCTTACGTGGTAAGGGGTATCTAGAGAGTGGGATAGGTTTAATAACTACCCTAACCCTAACGCGTACCCTAACCCTAACCCCTACCCTAACCCTAACACGTACCCTAATCCTAACCTGTACCCTAAACCGAGCCCTAACCCTAACACTAACCCTAACCCTAACCCTAACCCATACCCTACGCCGTACCCGCACCCCTCCCCGAACCCGTACCCTAAGCCATACCCTAAACCTAACCCTAAGCCTAACCCTAACCCTAGGCTCCCCTTGACTGCTTCGGCCTCCAATTGATTTCCTAAACAGTAGTGTTTTAAGAAACAGCTTAAAAAGAGAATCCTAATGTGATTTCTTTATAATGGGTGTGTTCCTTATCTTATCCTAGTGTCTAAACTCTTCTCCATGGCTAGACCCCCAAATAATATTCCTTTACGTGCTAAGGGGGAGCTAGAGAGTGGGATAGGTTTACTAACTACCCTAGCCCTAACGCGTAACCTAACCCTAACCCCTACCCTAACCCTAACACGTACCCTAATCCTAACCTGTAACCTAAACCGAGCCCTAACCCTAACACTAACCCTAACCCTAACCCTAACCCATACCCTACGTCGTACCCGAACCGCTCCCCGAACCCATACCCCAAGCCGTACCCTAACCCTAACCCTAAGCCTAACCCTAACCCTAGGCTACCCTTGACTGCTTCTGCCTCCAATAGATTTCCTAAGCACTAGTGTTTTAAGGAACAGCTTAAAAAGAGAATCCTAATGTGATTTCTTTATAATGGGTGTGTTCCTTATCTTATCCTAGTGTCTAAACTCTTCTCCATGGCTGGACCCCCAAATAATATTCCTTTACGTGCTAAGGGGTATCTAGAGAGTGGGATAGGTTTAATAACTACCCTAACCCTAACGCGTACCTTAACCCTAACCCCTACCCTAACCCTAACACGTACCCTAATCCTAACCCGTACCCTAAACCGAGCCCTAACCCTAACACTAACCCTAACCCTAACCCTAACCCATACCCTACGCCGTACCCGAAACCCTCCCCGAACCCGTACCCTAAGCCGTACCCTAAGCCTATCCCTAAGCCTAACCCTAACCCTAGGCTACCCTTGACTGCTTCTGCCTCCAATAGATTTCCTAAGCACTAGTGTTTTAAGGAACAGCTTAAAAAGAGAATCCTAATGTGATTTCTTTATAATGGGTGTGTTCCTTATCTTATCCTAGTGTCTAAACTCTTCTCCATGGCTGGACCCTCAAATAATATTCCTTTACGTGCTAAGGGGTATCTAGAGAGTGGGATAGGTTTAATAACTACCCTAACCCTAACGCGTACCCTAACCCTAACCCCTACCCTAACCCTAACACGTACCCTAATCCTAACCCGTACCCTAAACCGAGCCCTAACCCGAACACTAACCCTAACCCTAACCCTAACCCATACCCTACACCGTACCCGCACCCCTCCCCGAACCCATTCCCCAACCCGTACCCTAAACCTAACCCTAAGCCTAACCCTAACCCTAGGCTACCCTTGACTGCTTCTGCCTCCAATTGATTTCCTAAGCACTAGTGTTTTAAGGAACAGCTTAAAAAGAGAATCCTAAAGTGATTTCTTTATAATGGGTGTGTTCCTTATCTTATCCTAGTGTCTAAACTCTTCTCCATGGCTGGACCCCCAAATAATATTCATTTACGTGCTAAGGGGTATCTAGAGAGTGGGATAGGTTTACTAACTACCCTAGCCCTAACGCGTAACCTAACCCTAACCCCTACCCTAACCCTAACACGTACCCTAATCCTAACCCGTACCCTAAACCGAGCCCTAACCCTAACACTAACCCTAACCCTAACCCTAACCCATACCCTACGCTGTACCCGCACCCCTCCCCGAACCCGTACCCTAAGCCGTACCCTAACCCTAACCCTAAGCCTAACCCCAACCCTAGGCTACCCTTGACTGCTTCTGCCTCCAATAGATTTCCTAAGCACTAGTGTTTTAAGGAACAGCTTAAAAAGAGAATCCTAATGTGATTTCTTTATAATGGGTGTGTTCCTTATCTTATCCTAGTGTCTAAACTCTTCTCCATGGCTGCACCCCCAAATAATATTCCTTTACGTGCTAAGGGGTATCTAGAGAGTGGGATAGGTTTAATAACTACCCTAACCCTAACGCGTACCCTAAACCTAACCCCTACCCTAAACCTAACACGTACCCTAATCCTAACCCGTACCCTAAACCGAGCCCTAACCCTAACACTAACCCTAACCCTAACCCTAACCCATACCCTACGCCGTACCCGAACCCCTCCCCGAACCCGTACCCTAAGCCGTACCCTAACCCTAACCCTAAGCCTAACCCTAACCCTAGGCTACCCTTGACTGCTTCTGCCTCCAATAGATTTCCTAAGCACTAGTGTTTTAAGGAACAGCTTAAAAAGAGAATCCTAATGTGATTTCTTTATAATCGGTGTGTTCCTTATCTTATCCTAGTGTCTAAACTCTTCTCCATGGCTGGACCCTCAAATAATATTCCTTTACGTGCTAAGGGGTATCTAGAGAGTGGGATAGGTTTAATAACTACCCTAACCCTAACGCGTACCCTAACCCTAACCCCTACCCTAACCCTAACACGTACCCTAATCCTATCCCGTACCCTAAACCGAGCCCTAACCCTAACACTAACCCTAACCATAACCCTAACCCATACCCTACGCCGTACCCGAACCCCTCCCCGAACCCATTCCCCAAGCCGTACCCTAAACCTAACCCTAAGCCTAACCCTAACACTAGGCTACCCTTGACTGCTTCTGCCTCCAATAGATTTCCTAAGCACTAGTGTTTTAAAGAACAGCTTAAAAAGAGAATCCTAAAGTGATTTCTTTATAATGGGTGTGTTCCTTATCTCATCCTAGTGTCTAAACTCTTCTCCATGGCTGGACCCCCAAATAATATTCCTTTACGTGCTAAGGGGTATCTAGAGAGTGGGATAGGTTTAATAACTACCCTAACCCTAACACGTACCCTAATCCTAACCCGTACCCTAAACCGAGCCCTAACCCTAACACTAACCCTAACCCTAACCCATACCCTACGCCGTACCCACACCCCTCCCCGAACCCGTACCCTAAGCCGTACCCTAAGCCTAACCCTAAGCCTAACCCTAACCCTAGGCTACCCTTGACTGCTTCTGCCTCCAATAGATTTCCTAAGCACTAGTGTTTTAAGGAACAGCTTAAAAAGAGAATCCTAATGTGATTTCTTTATAATGGGTGTGTTCCTTATCTTATCCTAGTGTCTAAACTCTTCTCCATGGCTGCACCCCCAAATAATATTGCCTTACGTGCTAAGGGGTATCTAGAGAGTGGGATAGGTTTAATAACTACCCTAACCCTAACGCGTACCCTAACCCTAACCCCTACCCTAACCCTAACACGTACCCTAATCCTAACCCGTACCCTAAACCGAGCCCTAACCCTAACACTAACCCTAACCCTAACCCTAACCCATACCCTACGCCGTACCCGCACCCCTCCCCGAACCCGTACCCTAAGCCGTACCCTAAGCCGTACCCTAAGCCTAACCCTAACCCTAGGCTACCCTTGACTGCTTCTGCCTCCAATAGATTTCCTAAGCACTAGTGTTTTAAGGAAGAGCTTAAAAAGAGAATCCTAATGTGATTTCTTTATAATGGGTGTGTTCCTTATCTTATCCTAGTGTCTAAACTCTTCTCCATGGCTGCACCCCCAAATAATATTCCCTTACGTGCTAAGGGGTATCTAGAGAGTGGGATAGGTTTAATAACTACCCTAACCCTAACGCGTACCCTAACCCTAACCCCTACCCTAACCCTAACACGTACCCTAATCCTAACCTGTACCCTAAACCGAGCCCTAACCCTAACACTAACCCTAACCCTAACCCTAACCCATACCCTACGCCGTACCCGCACCCCTCCCCGAACCCGTACCCTAAGCCATACCCTAAACCTAACCCTAAGCCTAACCCTAACCCTAGGCTCCCCTTGACTGCTTCGGCCTCCAATTGATTTCCTAAACAGTAGTGTTTTAAGAAACAGCTTAAAAAGAGAATCCTAATGTGATTTCTTTATAATGGGTGTGTTCCTTATCTTATCCTAGTGTCTAAACTCTTCTCCATGGCTAGACCCCCAAATAATATTCCTTTACGTGCTAAGGGGGAGCTAGAGAGTGGGATAGGTTTACTAACTACCCTAGCCCTAACGCGTAACCTAACCCTAACCCCTACCCTAACCCTAACACGTACCCTAATCCTAACCTGTAACCTAAACCGAGCCCTAACCCTAACACTAACCCTAACCCTAACCCTAACCCATACCCTACGCCGTACCCGAACCGCTCCCCGAACCCATACCCCAAGCCGTACCCTAACCCTAACCCTAAGCCTAACCCTAACCCTAGGCTACCCTTGACTGCTTCTGCCTCCAATAGATTTCCTAAGCACTAGTGTTTTAAGGAACAGCTTAAAAAGAGAATCCTAATGTGATTTCTTTATAATGGGTGTGTTCCTTATCTTATCCTAGTGTCTAAACTCTTCTCCATGGCTGGACCCCCAAATAATATTCCTTTACGTGCTAAGGGGTATCTAGAGAGTGGGATAGGTTTAATAACTACCCTAACCCTAACGCGTACCTTAACCCTAACCCCTACCCTAACCCTAACACGTACCCTAATCCTAACCCGTACCCTAAACCGAGCCCTAACCCTAACACTAACCCTAACCCTAACCCTAACCCATACCCTACGCCGTACCCGAAACCCTCCCCGAACCCGTACCCTAAGCCGTACCCTAAGCCTATCCCTAAGCCTAACCCTAACCCTAGGCTACCCTTGACTGCTTCTGCCTCCAATAGATTTCCTAAGCACTAGTGTTTTAAGGAACAGCTTAAAAAGAGAATCCTAATGTGATTTCTTTATAATGGGTGTGTTCCTTATCTTATCCTAGTGTCTAAACTCTTCTCCATGGCTGGACCCTCAAATAATATTCCTTTACGTGCTAAGGGGTATCTAGAGAGTGGGATAGGTTTAATAACTACCCTAACCCTAACGCGTACCCTAACCCTAACCCCTACCCTAACCCTAACACGTACCCTAATCCTAACCCGTACCCTAAACCGAGCCCTAACCCGAACACTAACCCTAACCCTAACCCTAACCCATACCCTACACCGTACCCGCACCCCTCCCCGAACCCATTCCCCAACCCGTACCCTAAACCTAACCCTAAGCCTAACCCTAACCCTAGGCTACCCTTGACTGCTTCTGCCTCCAATTGATTTCCTAAGCACTAGTGTTTTAAGGAACAGCTTAAAAAGAGAATCCTAAAGTGATTTCTTTATAATGGGTGTGTTCCTTATCTTATCCTAGTGTCTAAACTCTTCTCCATGGCTGGACCCCCAAATAATATTCATTTACGTGCTAAGGGGTATCTAGAGAGTGGGATAGGTTTACTAACTACCCTAGCCCTAACGCGTAACCTAACCCTAACCCCTACCCTAACCCTAACACGTACCCTAATCCTAACCCGTACCCTAAACCGAGCCCTAACCCTAACACTAACCCTAACCCTAACCCTAACCCATACCCTACGCTGTACCCGCACCCCTCCCCGAACCCGTACCCTAAGCCGTACCCTAACCCTAACCCTAAGCCTAACCCCAACCCTAGGCTACCCTTGACTGCTTCTGCCTCCAATAGATTTCCTAAGCACTAGTGTTTTAAGGAACAGCTTAAAAAGAGAATCCTAATGTGATTTCTTTATAATGGGTGTGTTCCTTATCTTATCCTAGTGTCTAAACTCTTCTCCATGGCTGCACCCCCAAATAATATTCCTTTACGTGCTAAGGGGTATCTAGAGAGTGGGATAGGTTTAATAACTACCCTAACCCTAACGCGTACCCTAAACCTAACCCCTACCCTAAACCTAACACGTACCCTAATCCTAACCCGTACCCTAAACCGAGCCCTAACCCTAACACTAACCCTAACCCTAACCCTAACCCATACCCTACGCCGTACCCGAACCCCTCCCCGAACCCGTACCCTAAGCCGTACCCTAACCCTAACCCTAAGCCTAACCCTAACCCTAGGCTACCCTTGACTGCTTCTGCCTCCAATAGATTTCCTAAGCACTAGTGTTTTAAGGAACAGCTTAAAAAGAGAATCCTAATGTGATTTCTTTATAATCGGTGTGTTCCTTATCTTATCCTAGTGTCTAAACTCTTCTCCATGGCTGGACCCTCAAATAATATTCCTTTACGTGCTAAGGGGTATCTAGAGAGTGGGATAGGTTTAATAACTACCCTAACCCTAACGCGTACCCTAACCCTAACCCCTACCCTAACCCTAACACGTACCCTAATCCTATCCCGTACCCTAAACCGAGCCCTAACCCTAACACTAACCCTAACCATAACCCTAACCCATACCCTACGCCGTACCCGAACCCCTCCCCGAACCCATTCCCCAAGCCGTACCCTAAACCTAACCCTAAGCCTAACCCTAACACTAGGCTACCCTTGACTGCTTCTGCCTCCAATAGATTTCCTAAGCACTAGTGTTTTAAAGAACAGCTTAAAAAGAGAATCCTAAAGTGATTTCTTTATAATGGGTGTGTTCCTTATCTCATCCTAGTGTCTAAACTCTTCTCCATGGCTGGACCCCCAAATAATATTCCTTTACGTGCTAAGGGGTATCTAGAGAGTGGGATAGGTTTAATAACTACCCTAACCCTAACACGTACCCTAATCCTAACCCGTACCCTAAACCGAGCCCTAACCCTAACACTAACCCTAACCCTAACCCTAACCCATACCCTACGCCGTACCCACACCCCTCCCCGAACCCGTACCCTAAGCCGTACCCTAAGCCTAACCCTAAGCCTAACCCTAACCCTAGGCTACCCTTGACTGCTTCTGCCTCCAATAGATTTCCTAAGCACTAGTGTTTTAAGGAACAGCTTAAAAAGAGAATCCTAATGTGATTTCTTTATAATGGGTGTGTTCCTTATCTTATCCTAGTGTCTAAACTCTTCTCCATGGCTGCACCCCCAAATAATATTGCCTTACGTGCTAAGGGGTATCTAGAGAGTGGGATAGGTTTAATAACTACCCTAACCCTAACGCGTACCCTAACCCTAACCCCTACCCTAACCCTAACACGTACCCTAATCCTAACCCGTACCCTAAACCGAGCCCTAACCCTAACACTAACCCTAACCCTAACCCTAACCCATACCCTACGCCGTACCCGCACCCCTCCCCGAACCCGTACCCTAAGCCGTACCCTAAGCCGTACCCTAAGCCTAACCCTAACCCTAGGCTACCCTTGACTGCTTCTGCCTCCAATAGATTTCCTAAGCACTAGTGTTTTAAGGAAGAGCTTAAAAAGAGAATCCTAATGTGATTTCTTTATAATGGGTGTGTTCCTTATCTTATCCTAGTGTCTAAACTCTTCTCCATGGCTGCACCCCCAAATAATATTCCCTTACGTGGTAAGGGGTATCTAGAGAGTGGGATAGGTTTAATAACTACCCTAACCCTAACGCGTACCCTAACCCTAACCCCTACCCTAACCCTAACACGTACCCTAATCCTAACCTGTACCCTAAACCGAGCCCTAACCCTAACACTAACCCTAACCCTAACCCTAACCCATACCCTACGCCGTACCCGCACCCCTCCCCGAACCCGTACCCTAAGCCATACCCTAAACCTAACCCTAAGCCTAACCCTAACCCTAGGCTCCCCTTGACTGCTTCGGCCTCCAATTGATTTCCTAAACAGTAGTGTTTTAAGAAACAGCTTAAAAAGAGAATCCTAATGTGATTTCTTTATAATGGGTGTGTTCCTTATCTTATCCTAGTGTCTAAACTCTTCTCCATGGCTAGACCCCCAAATAATATTCCTTTACGTGCTAAGGGGGAGCTAGAGAGTGGGATAGGTTTACTAACTACCCTAGCCCTAACGCGTAACCTAACCCTAACCCCTACCCTAACCCTAACACGTACCCTAATCCTAACCTGTAACCTAAACCGAGCCCTAACCCTAACACTAACCCTAACCCTAACCCTAACCCATACCCTACGTCGTACCCGAACCGCTCCCCGAACCCATACCCCAAGCCGTACCCTAACCCTAACCCTAAGCCTAACCCTAACCCTAGGCTACCCTTGACTGCTTCTGCCTCCAATAGATTTCCTAAGCACTAGTGTTTTAAGGAACAGCTTAAAAAGAGAATCCTAATGTGATTTCTTTATAATGGGTGTGTTCCTTATCTTATCCTAGTGTCTAAACTCTTCTCCATGGCTGGACCCCCAAATAATATTCCTTTACGTGCTAAGGGGTATCTAGAGAGTGGGATAGGTTTAATAACTACCCTAACCCTAACGCGTACCTTAACCCTAACCCCTACCCTAACCCTAACACGTACCCTAATCCTAACCCGTACCCTAAACCGAGCCCTAACCCTAACACTAACCCTAACCCTAACCCTAACCCATACCCTACGCCGTACCCGAAACCCTCCCCGAACCCGTACCCTAAGCCGTACCCTAAGCCTATCCCTAAGCCTAACCCTAACCCTAGGCTACCCTTGACTGCTTCTGCCTCCAATAGATTTCCTAAGCACTAGTGTTTTAAGGAACAGCTTAAAAAGAGAATCCTAATGTGATTTCTTTATAATGGGTGTGTTCCTTATCTTATCCTAGTGTCTAAACTCTTCTCCATGGCTGGACCCTCAAATAATATTCCTTTACGTGCTAAGGGGTATCTAGAGAGTGGGATAGGTTTAATAACTACCCTAACCCTAACGCGTACCCTAACCCTAACCCCTACCCTAACCCTAACACGTACCCTAATCCTAACCCGTACCCTAAACCGAGCCCTAACCCGAACACTAACCCTAACCCTAACCCTAACCCATACCCTACACCGTACCCGCACCCCTCCCCGAACCCATTCCCCAACCCGTACCCTAAACCTAACCCTAAGCCTAACCCTAACCCTAGGCTACCCTTGACTGCTTCTGCCTCCAATTGATTTCCTAAGCACTAGTGTTTTAAGGAACAGCTTAAAAAGAGAATCCTAAAGTGATTTCTTTATAATGGGTGTGTTCCTTATCTTATCCTAGTGTCTAAACTCTTCTCCATGGCTGGACCCCCAAATAATATTCATTTACGTGCTAAGGGGTATCTAGAGAGTGGGATAGGTTTACTAACTACCCTAGCCCTAACGCGTAACCTAACCCTAACCCCTACCCTAACCCTAACACGTACCCTAATCCTAACCCGTACCCTAAACCGAGCCCTAACCCTAACACTAACCCTAACCCTAACCCTAACCCATACCCTACGCTGTACCCGCACCCCTCCCCGAACCCGTACCCTAAGCCGTACCCTAACCCTAACCCTAAGCCTAACCCCAACCCTAGGCTACCCTTGACTGCTTCTGCCTCCAATAGATTTCCTAAGCACTAGTGTTTTAAGGAACAGCTTAAAAAGAGAATCCTAATGTGATTTCTTTATAATGGGTGTGTTCCTTATCTTATCCTAGTGTCTAAACTCTTCTCCATGGCTGCACCCCCAAATAATATTCCTTTACGTGCTAAGGGGTATCTAGAGAGTGGGATAGGTTTAATAACTACCCTAACCCTAACGCGTACCCTAAACCTAACCCCTACCCTAAACCTAACACGTACCCTAATCCTAACCCGTACCCTAAACCGAGCCCTAACCCTAACACTAACCCTAACCCTAACCCTAACCCATACCCTACGCCGTACCCGAACCCCTCCCCGAACCCGTACCCTAAGCCGTACCCTAACCCTAACCCTAAGCCTAACCCTAACCCTAGGCTACCCTTGACTGCTTCTGCCTCCAATAGATTTCCTAAGCACTAGTGTTTTAAGGAACAGCTTAAAAAGAGAATCCTAATGTGATTTCTTTATAATCGGTGTGTTCCTTATCTTATCCTAGTGTCTAAACTCTTCTCCATGGCTGGACCCTCAAATAATATTCCTTTACGTGCTAAGGGGTATCTAGAGAGTGGGATAGGTTTAATAACTACCCTAACCCTAACGCGTACCCTAACCCTAACCCCTACCCTAACCCTAACACGTACCCTAATCCTATCCCGTACCCTAAACCGAGCCCTAACCCTAACACTAACCCTAACCATAACCCTAACCCATACCCTACGCCGTACCCGAACCCCTCCCCGAACCCATTCCCCAAGCCGTACCCTAAACCTAACCCTAAGCCTAACCCTAACACTAGGCTACCCTTGACTGCTTCTGCCTCCAATAGATTTCCTAAGCACTAGTGTTTTAAAGAACAGCTTAAAAAGAGAATCCTAAAGTGATTTCTTTATAATGGGTGTGTTCCTTATCTCATCCTAGTGTCTAAACTCTTCTCCATGGCTGGACCCCCAAATAATATTCCTTTACGTGCTAAGGGGTATCTAGAGAGTGGGATAGGTTTAATAACTACCCTAACCCTAACACGTACCCTAATCCTAACCCGTACCCTAAACCGAGCCCTAACCCTAACACTAACCCTAACCCTAACCCATACCCTACGCCGTACCCACACCCCTCCCCGAACCCGTACCCTAAGCCGTACCCTAAGCCTAACCCTAAGCCTAACCCTAACCCTAGGCTACCCTTGACTGCTTCTGCCTCCAATAGATTTCCTAAGCACTAGTGTTTTAAGGAACAGCTTAAAAAGAGAATCCTAATGTGATTTCTTTATAATGGGTGTGTTCCTTATCTTATCCTAGTGTCTAAACTCTTCTCCATGGCTGCACCCCCAAATAATATTGCCTTACGTGCTAAGGGGTATCTAGAGAGTGGGATAGGTTTAATAACTACCCTAA
The DNA here is from genome assembly GCF_965194805.1 of Balaenoptera borealis. NCBI lineage: Eukaryota > Metazoa > Chordata > Mammalia > Artiodactyla > Balaenopteridae > Balaenoptera > Balaenoptera borealis. The sequence continues at coordinate 1,431,743 of NW_028123966.1, read as the reverse complement.
CCCTAACGCGTACCCTAACCCTAACCCCTACCCTAACCCTAACACGTACCCTAATCCTAACCCGTACCCTAAACCGAGCCCTAACCCTAACACTAACCCTAACCCTAACCCTAACCCATACCCTACGCCGTACCCGCACCCCTCCCCGAACCCGTACCCTAAGCCGTACCCTAAGCCGTACCCTAAGCCTAACCCTAACCCTAGGCTACCCTTGACTGCTTCTGCCTCCAATAGATTTCCTAAGCACTAGTGTTTTAAGGAAGAGCTTAAAAAGAGAATCCTAATGTGATTTCTTTATAATGGGTGTGTTCCTTATCTTATCCTAGTGTCTAAACTCTTCTCCATGGCTGCACCCCCAAATAATATTCCCTTACGTGCTAAGGGGTATCTAGAGAGTGGGATAGGTTTAATAACTACCCTAACCCTAACGCGTACCCTAACCCTAACCCCTACCCTAACCCTAACACGTACCCTAATCCTAACCTGTACCCTAAACCGAGCCCTAACCCTAACACTAACCCTAACCCTAACCCTAACCCATACCCTACGCCGTACCCGCACCCCTCCCCGAACCCGTACCCTAAGCCATACCCTAAACCTAACCCTAAGCCTAACCCTAACCCTAGGCTCCCCTTGACTGCTTCGGCCTCCAATTGATTTCCTAAACAGTAGTGTTTTAAGAAACAGCTTAAAAAGAGAATCCTAATGTGATTTCTTTATAATGGGTGTGTTCCTTATCTTATCCTAGTGTCTAAACTCTTCTCCATGGCTAGACCCCCAAATAATATTCCTTTACGTGCTAAGGGGGAGCTAGAGAGTGGGATAGGTTTACTAACTACCCTAGCCCTAACGCGTAACCTAACCCTAACCCCTACCCTAACCCTAACACGTACCCTAATCCTAACCTGTAACCTAAACCGAGCCCTAACCCTAACACTAACCCTAACCCTAACCCTAACCCATACCCTACGCCGTACCCGAACCGCTCCCCGAACCCATACCCCAAGCCGTACCCTAACCCTAACCCTAAGCCTAACCCTAACCCTAGGCTACCCTTGACTGCTTCTGCCTCCAATAGATTTCCTAAGCACTAGTGTTTTAAGGAACAGCTTAAAAAGAGAATCCTAATGTGATTTCTTTATAATGGGTGTGTTCCTTATCTTATCCTAGTGTCTAAACTCTTCTCCATGGCTGGACCCCCAAATAATATTCCTTTACGTGCTAAGGGGTATCTAGAGAGTGGGATAGGTTTAATAACTACCCTAACCCTAACGCGTACCTTAACCCTAACCCCTACCCTAACCCTAACACGTACCCTAATCCTAACCCGTACCCTAAACCGAGCCCTAACCCTAACACTAACCCTAACCCTAACCCTAACCCATACCCTACGCCGTACCCGAAACCCTCCCCGAACCCGTACCCTAAGCCGTACCCTAAGCCTATCCCTAAGCCTAACCCTAACCCTAGGCTACCCTTGACTGCTTCTGCCTCCAATAGATTTCCTAAGCACTAGTGTTTTAAGGAACAGCTTAAAAAGAGAATCCTAATGTGATTTCTTTATAATGGGTGTGTTCCTTATCTTATCCTAGTGTCTAAACTCTTCTCCATGGCTGGACCCTCAAATAATATTCCTTTACGTGCTAAGGGGTATCTAGAGAGTGGGATAGGTTTAATAACTACCCTAACCCTAACGCGTACCCTAACCCTAACCCCTACCCTAACCCTAACACGTACCCTAATCCTAACCCGTACCCTAAACCGAGCCCTAACCCGAACACTAACCCTAACCCTAACCCTAACCCATACCCTACACCGTACCCGCACCCCTCCCCGAACCCATTCCCCAACCCGTACCCTAAACCTAACCCTAAGCCTAACCCTAACCCTAGGCTACCCTTGACTGCTTCTGCCTCCAATTGATTTCCTAAGCACTAGTGTTTTAAGGAACAGCTTAAAAAGAGAATCCTAAAGTGATTTCTTTATAATGGGTGTGTTCCTTATCTTATCCTAGTGTCTAAACTCTTCTCCATGGCTGGACCCCCAAATAATATTCATTTACGTGCTAAGGGGTATCTAGAGAGTGGGATAGGTTTACTAACTACCCTAGCCCTAACGCGTAACCTAACCCTAACCCCTACCCTAACCCTAACACGTACCCTAATCCTAACCCGTACCCTAAACCGAGCCCTAACCCTAACACTAACCCTAACCCTAACCCTAACCCATACCCTACGCTGTACCCGCACCCCTCCCCGAACCCGTACCCTAAGCCGTACCCTAACCCTAACCCTAAGCCTAACCCCAACCCTAGGCTACCCTTGACTGCTTCTGCCTCCAATAGATTTCCTAAGCACTAGTGTTTTAAGGAACAGCTTAAAAAGAGAATCCTAATGTGATTTCTTTATAATGGGTGTGTTCCTTATCTTATCCTAGTGTCTAAACTCTTCTCCATGGCTGCACCCCCAAATAATATTCCTTTACGTGCTAAGGGGTATCTAGAGAGTGGGATAGGTTTAATAACTACCCTAACCCTAACGCGTACCCTAAACCTAACCCCTACCCTAAACCTAACACGTACCCTAATCCTAACCCGTACCCTAAACCGAGCCCTAACCCTAACACTAACCCTAACCCTAACCCTAACCCATACCCTACGCCGTACCCGAACCCCTCCCCGAACCCGTACCCTAAGCCGTACCCTAACCCTAACCCTAAGCCTAACCCTAACCCTAGGCTACCCTTGACTGCTTCTGCCTCCAATAGATTTCCTAAGCACTAGTGTTTTAAGGAACAGCTTAAAAAGAGAATCCTAATGTGATTTCTTTATAATCGGTGTGTTCCTTATCTTATCCTAGTGTCTAAACTCTTCTCCATGGCTGGACCCTCAAATAATATTCCTTTACGTGCTAAGGGGTATCTAGAGAGTGGGATAGGTTTAATAACTACCCTAACCCTAACGCGTACCCTAACCCTAACCCCTACCCTAACCCTAACACGTACCCTAATCCTATCCCGTACCCTAAACCGAGCCCTAACCCTAACACTAACCCTAACCATAACCCTAACCCATACCCTACGCCGTACCCGAACCCCTCCCCGAACCCATTCCCCAAGCCGTACCCTAAACCTAACCCTAAGCCTAACCCTAACACTAGGCTACCCTTGACTGCTTCTGCCTCCAATAGATTTCCTAAGCACTAGTGTTTTAAAGAACAGCTTAAAAAGAGAATCCTAAAGTGATTTCTTTATAATGGGTGTGTTCCTTATCTCATCCTAGTGTCTAAACTCTTCTCCATGGCTGGACCCCCAAATAATATTCCTTTACGTGCTAAGGGGTATCTAGAGAGTGGGATAGGTTTAATAACTACCCTAACCCTAACACGTACCCTAATCCTAACCCGTACCCTAAACCGAGCCCTAACCCTAACACTAACCCTAACCCTAACCCATACCCTACGCCGTACCCACACCCCTCCCCGAACCCGTACCCTAAGCCGTACCCTAAGCCTAACCCTAAGCCTAACCCTAACCCTAGGCTACCCTTGACTGCTTCTGCCTCCAATAGATTTCCTAAGCACTAGTGTTTTAAGGAACAGCTTAAAAAGAGAATCCTAATGTGATTTCTTTATAATGGGTGTGTTCCTTATCTTATCCTAGTGTCTAAACTCTTCTCCATGGCTGCACCCCCAAATAATATTGCCTTACGTGCTAAGGGGTATCTAGAGAGTGGGATAGGTTTAATAACTACCCTAACCCTAACGCGTACCCTAACCCTAACCCCTACCCTAACCCTAACACGTACCCTAATCCTAACCCGTACCCTAAACCGAGCCCTAACCCTAACACTAACCCTAACCCTAACCCTAACCCATACCCTACGCCGTACCCGCACCCCTCCCCGAACCCGTACCCTAAGCCGTACCCTAAGCCGTACCCTAAGCCTAACCCTAACCCTAGGCTACCCTTGACTGCTTCTGCCTCCAATAGATTTCCTAAGCACTAGTGTTTTAAGGAAGAGCTTAAAAAGAGAATCCTAATGTGATTTCTTTATAATGGGTGTGTTCCTTATCTTATCCTAGTGTCTAAACTCTTCTCCATGGCTGCACCCCCAAATAATATTCCCTTACGTGCTAAGGGGTATCTAGAGAGTGGGATAGGTTTAATAACTACCCTAACCCTAACGCGTACCCTAACCCTAACCCCTACCCTAACCCTAACACGTACCCTAATCCTAACCTGTACCCTAAACCGAGCCCTAACCCTAACACTAACCCTAACCCTAACCCTAACCCATACCCTACGCCGTACCCGCACCCCTCCCCGAACCCGTACCCTAAGCCATACCCTAAACCTAACCCTAAGCCTAACCCTAACCCTAGGCTCCCCTTGACTGCTTCGGCCTCCAATTGATTTCCTAAACAGTAGTGTTTTAAGAAACAGCTTAAAAAGAGAATCCTAATGTGATTTCTTTATAATGGGTGTGTTCCTTATCTTATCCTAGTGTCTAAACTCTTCTCCATGGCTAGACCCCCAAATAATATTCCTTTACGTGCTAAGGGGGAGCTAGAGAGTGGGATAGGTTTACTAACTACCCTAGCCCTAACGCGTAACCTAACCCTAACCCCTACCCTAACCCTAACACGTACCCTAATCCTAACCTGTAACCTAAACCGAGCCCTAACCCTAACACTAACCCTAACCCTAACCCTAACCCATACCCTACGCCGTACCCGAACCGCTCCCCGAACCCATACCCCAAGCCGTACCCTAACCCTAACCCTAAGCCTAACCCTAACCCTAGGCTACCCTTGACTGCTTCTGCCTCCAATAGATTTCCTAAGCACTAGTGTTTTAAGGAACAGCTTAAAAAGAGAATCCTAATGTGATTTCTTTATAATGGGTGTGTTCCTTATCTTATCCTAGTGTCTAAACTCTTCTCCATGGCTGGACCCCCAAATAATATTCCTTTACGTGCTAAGGGGTATCTAGAGAGTGGGATAGGTTTAATAACTACCCTAACCCTAACGCGTACCTTAACCCTAACCCCTACCCTAACCCTAACACGTACCCTAATCCTAACCCGTACCCTAAACCGAGCCCTAACCCTAACACTAACCCTAACCCTAACCCTAACCCATACCCTACGCCGTACCCGAAACCCTCCCCGAACCCGTACCCTAAGCCGTACCCTAAGCCTATCCCTAAGCCTAACCCTAACCCTAGGCTACCCTTGACTGCTTCTGCCTCCAATAGATTTCCTAAGCACTAGTGTTTTAAGGAACAGCTTAAAAAGAGAATCCTAATGTGATTTCTTTATAATGGGTGTGTTCCTTATCTTATCCTAGTGTCTAAACTCTTCTCCATGGCTGGACCCTCAAATAATATTCCTTTACGTGCTAAGGGGTATCTAGAGAGTGGGATAGGTTTAATAACTACCCTAACCCTAACGCGTACCCTAACCCTAACCCCTACCCTAACCCTAACACGTACCCTAATCCTAACCCGTACCCTAAACCGAGCCCTAACCCGAACACTAACCCTAACCCTAACCCTAACCCATACCCTACACCGTACCCGCACCCCTCCCCGAACCCATTCCCCAACCCGTACCCTAAACCTAACCCTAAGCCTAACCCTAACCCTAGGCTACCCTTGACTGCTTCTGCCTCCAATTGATTTCCTAAGCACTAGTGTTTTAAGGAACAGCTTAAAAAGAGAATCCTAAAGTGATTTCTTTATAATGGGTGTGTTCCTTATCTTATCCTAGTGTCTAAACTCTTCTCCATGGCTGGACCCCCAAATAATATTCATTTACGTGCTAAGGGGTATCTAGAGAGTGGGATAGGTTTACTAACTACCCTAGCCCTAACGCGTAACCTAACCCTAACCCCTACCCTAACCCTAACACGTACCCTAATCCTAACCCGTACCCTAAACCGAGCCCTAACCCTAACACTAACCCTAACCCTAACCCTAACCCATACCCTACGCTGTACCCGCACCCCTCCCCGAACCCGTACCCTAAGCCGTACCCTAACCCTAACCCTAAGCCTAACCCCAACCCTAGGCTACCCTTGACTGCTTCTGCCTCCAATAGATTTCCTAAGCACTAGTGTTTTAAGGAACAGCTTAAAAAGAGAATCCTAATGTGATTTCTTTATAATGGGTGTGTTCCTTATCTTATCCTAGTGTCTAAACTCTTCTCCATGGCTGCACCCCCAAATAATATTCCTTTACGTGCTAAGGGGTATCTAGAGAGTGGGATAGGTTTAATAACTACCCTAACCCTAACGCGTACCCTAAACCTAACCCCTACCCTAAACCTAACACGTACCCTAATCCTAACCCGTACCCTAAACCGAGCCCTAACCCTAACACTAACCCTAACCCTAACCCTAACCCATACCCTACGCCGTACCCGAACCCCTCCCCGAACCCGTACCCTAAGCCGTACCCTAACCCTAACCCTAAGCCTAACCCTAACCCTAGGCTACCCTTGACTGCTTCTGCCTCCAATAGATTTCCTAAGCACTAGTGTTTTAAGGAACAGCTTAAAAAGAGAATCCTAATGTGATTTCTTTATAATCGGTGTGTTCCTTATCTTATCCTAGTGTCTAAACTCTTCTCCATGGCTGGACCCTCAAATAATATTCCTTTACGTGCTAAGGGGTATCTAGAGAGTGGGATAGGTTTAATAACTACCCTAACCCTAACGCGTACCCTAACCCTAACCCCTACCCTAACCCTAACACGTACCCTAATCCTATCCCGTACCCTAAACCGAGCCCTAACCCTAACACTAACCCTAACCATAACCCTAACCCATACCCTACGCCGTACCCGAACCCCTCCCCGAACCCATTCCCCAAGCCGTACCCTAAACCTAACCCTAAGCCTAACCCTAACACTAGGCTACCCTTGACTGCTTCTGCCTCCAATAGATTTCCTAAGCACTAGTGTTTTAAAGAACAGCTTAAAAAGAGAATCCTAAAGTGATTTCTTTATAATGGGTGTGTTCCTTATCTCATCCTAGTGTCTAAACTCTTCTCCATGGCTGGACCCCCAAATAATATTCCTTTACGTGCTAAGGGGTATCTAGAGAGTGGGATAGGTTTAATAACTACCCTAACCCTAACACGTACCCTAATCCTAACCCGTACCCTAAACCGAGCCCTAACCCTAACACTAACCCTAACCCTAACCCATACCCTACGCCGTACCCACACCCCTCCCCGAACCCGTACCCTAAGCCGTACCCTAAGCCTAACCCTAAGCCTAACCCTAACCCTAGGCTACCCTTGACTGCTTCTGCCTCCAATAGATTTCCTAAGCACTAGTGTTTTAAGGAACAGCTTAAAAAGAGAATCCTAATGTGATTTCTTTATAATGGGTGTGTTCCTTATCTTATCCTAGTGTCTAAACTCTTCTCCATGGCTGCACCCCCAAATAATATTGCCTTACGTGCTAAGGGGTATCTAGAGAGTGGGATAGGTTTAATAACTACCCTAACCCTAACGCGTACCCTAACCCTAACCCCTACCCTAACCCTAACACGTACCCTAATCCTAACCCGTACCCTAAACCGAGCCCTAACCCTAACACTAACCCTAACCCTAACCCTAACCCATACCCTACGCCGTACCCGCACCCCTCCCCGAACCCGTACCCTAAGCCGTACCCTAAGCCGTACCCTAAGCCTAACCCTAACCCTAGGCTACCCTTGACTGCTTCTGCCTCCAATAGATTTCCTAAGCACTAGTGTTTTAAGGAAGAGCTTAAAAAGAGAATCCTAATGTGATTTCTTTATAATGGGTGTGTTCCTTATCTTATCCTAGTGTCTAAACTCTTCTCCATGGCTGCACCCCCAAATAATATTCCCTTACGTGCTAAGGGGTATCTAGAGAGTGGGATAGGTTTAATAACTACCCTAACCCTAACGCGTACCCTAACCCTAACCCCTACCCTAACCCTAACACGTACCCTAATCCTAACCTGTACCCTAAACCGAGCCCTAACCCTAACACTAACCCTAACCCTAACCCTAACCCATACCCTACGCCGTACCCGCACCCCTCCCCGAACCCGTACCCTAAGCCATACCCTAAACCTAACCCTAAGCCTAACCCTAACCCTAGGCTCCCCTTGACTGCTTCGGCCTCCAATTGATTTCCTAAGCAGTAGTGTTTTAAGAAACAGCTTAAAAAGAGAATCCTAATGTGATTTCTTTATAATGGGTGTGTTCCTTATCTTATCCTAGTGTCTAAACTCTTCTCCATGGCTAGACCCCCAAATAATATTCCTTTACGTGCTAAGGGGGAGCTAGAGAGTGGGATAGGTTTACTAACTACCCTAGCCCTAACGCGTAACCTAACCCTAACCCCTACCCTAACCCTAACACGTACCCTAATCCTAACCTGTAACCTAAACCGAGCCCTAACCCTAACACTAACCCTAACCCTAACCCTAACCCATACCCTACGCCGTACCCGAACCGCTCCCCGAACCCATACCCCAAGCCGTACCCTAACCCTAACCCTAAGCCTAACCCTAACCCTAGGCTACCCTTGACTGCTTCTGCCTCCAATAGATTTCCTAAGCACTAGTGTTTTAAGGAACAGCTTAAAAAGAGAATCCTAATGTGATTTCTTTATAATGGGTGTGTTCCTTATCTTATCCTAGTGTCTAAACTCTTCTCCATGGCTGGACCCCCAAATAATATTCCTTTACGTGCTAAGGGGTATCTAGAGAGTGGGATAGGTTTAATAACTACCCTAACCCTAACGCGTACCCTAACCCTAACCCCTACCCTAACCGTAACACGTACCCTAATCCTAACCCGTACCCTAAACCGAGCCCTAACCCTAACACTAACCCTAACCATAACCCTAACCCATACCCTACGCCGTACCCGAACCCCTCCCCGAACCCATTCCCCAAGCCGTACCCTAAACCTAACCCTAAGCCTAACCCTAACACTAGGCTACCCTTGACTGCTTCTGCCTCCAATAGATTTCCTAAGCACTAGTGTTTTAAGGAACAGCTTAAAAAGAGAATCCTAAAGTGATTTCTTTATAATGGGTGTGTTCCTTATCTTATCCTAGTGTCTAAACTCTTCTCCATGGCTGCACCCCCAAATAATATTCCCTTACGTGCTAAGGGGTATCTAGAGAGTGGGATAGGTTTAATAACTACCCTAACCCTAACGCGTACCCTAACCCTAACCCCTACCCTAACCCTAACACGTACCCTAATCCTAACCCGTACCCTAAACCGAGCCCTAACCCGAACACTAACCCTAACCCTAACCCTAACCCATACCCTACACCGTACCCGCACCCCTCCCCGAACCCATTCCCCAAGCCGTACCCTAAACCTAACCCTAAGCCTAACCCTAACCCTAGGCTACCCTTGACTGCTTCTGCCTCCAATTGATTTCCTAAGCACTAGTGTTTTAAGGAACAGCTTAAAAAGAGAATCCTAAAGTGATTTCTTTATAATGGGTGTGTTCCTTATCTTATCCTAGTGTCTAAACTCTTCTCCATGGCTGGACCCCCAAATAATATTCATTTACGTGCTAAGGGGTATCTAGAGAGTGGGATAGGTTTACTAACTACCCTAGCCCTAACGCGTAACCTAACCCTAACCCCTACCCTAACCCTAACACGTACCCTAATCCTAACCCGTACCCTAAACCGAGCCCTAACCCTAACACTAACCCTAACCCTAACCCTAACCCATACCCTACGCTGTACCCGCACCCCTCCCCGAACCCGTACCCTAAGCCGTACCCTAACCCTAACCCTAAGCCTAACCCCAACCCTAGGCTACCCTTGACTGCTTCTGCCTCCAATAGATTTCCTAAGCACTAGTGTTTTAAGGAACAGCTTAAAAAGAGAATCCTAATGTGATTTCTTTATAATCGGTGTGTTCCTTATCTTATCCTAGTGTCTAAACTCTTCTCCATGGCTGGACCCTCAAATAATATTCCTTTACGTGCTAAGGGGTATCTAGAGAGTGGGATAGGTTTAATAACTACCCTAACCCTAACGCGTACCCTAACCCTAACCCCTACCCTAACCCTAACACGTACCCTAATCCTATCCCGTACCCTAAACCGAGCCCTAACCCTAACACTAACCCTAACCATAACCCTAACCCATACCCTACGCCGTACCCGAACCCCTCCCCGAACCCATTCCCCAAGCCGTACCCTAAACCTAACCCTAAGCCTAACCCTAACACTAGGCTACCCTTGACTGCTTCTGCCTCCAATAGATTTCCTAAGCACTAGTGTTTTAAAGAACAGCTTAAAAAGAGAATCCTAAAGTGATTTCTTTATAATGGGTGTGTTCCTTATCTCATCCTAGTGTCTAAACTCTTCTCCATGGCTGGACCCCCAAATAATATTCCTTTACGTGCTAAGGGGTATCTAGAGAGTGGGATAGGTTTAATAACTACCCTAACCCTAACACGTACCCTAATCCTAACCCGTACCCTAAACCGAGCCCTAACCCTAACACTAACCCTAACCCTAACCCTAACCCATACCCTACGCCGTACCCACACCCCTCCCCGAACCCGTACCCTAAGCCGTACCCTAAGCCTAACCCTAAGCCTAACCCTAACCCTAGGCTACCCTTGACTGCTTCTGCCTCCAATAGATTTCCTAAGCACTAGTGTTTTAAGGAACAGCTTAAAAAGAGAATCCTAATGTGATTTCTTTATAATGGGTGTGTTCCTTATCTTATCCTAGTGTCTAAACTCTTCTCCATGGCTGCACCCCCAAATAATATTGCCTTACGTGCTAAGGGGTATCTAGAGAGTGGGATAGGTTTAATAACTACCCTAACCCTAACGCGTACCCTAACCCTAACCCCTACCCTAACCCTAACACGTACCCTAATCCTAACCCGTACCCTAAACCGAGCCCTAACCCTAACACTAACCCTAACCCTAACCCTAACCCATACCCTACGCCGTACCCGCACCCCTCCCCGAACCCGTACCCTAAGCCGTACCCTAAGCCGTACCCTAAGCCTAACCCTAACCCTAGGCTACCCTTGACTGCTTCTGCCTCCAATAGATTTCCTAAGCACTAGTGTTTTAAGGAAGAGCTTAAAAAGAGAATCCTAATGTGATTTCTTTATAATGGGTGTGTTCCTTATCTTATCCTAGTGTCTAAACTCTTCTCCATGGCTGCACCCCCAAATAATATTCCCTTACGTGCTAAGGGGTATCTAGAGAGTGGGATAGGTTTAATAACTACCCTAACCCTAACGCGTACCCTAACCCTAACCCCTACCCTAACCCTAACACGTACCCTAATCCTAACCTGTACCCTAAACCGAGCCCTAACCCTAACACTAACCCTAACCCTAACCCTAACCCATACCCTACGCCGTACCCGCACCCCTCCCCGAACCCGTACCCTAAGCCATACCCTAAACCTAACCCTAAGCCTAACCCTAACCCTAGGCTCCCCTTGACTGCTTCGGCCTCCAATTGATTTCCTAAACAGTAGTGTTTTAAGAAACAGCTTAAAAAGAGAATCCTAATGTGATTTCTTTATAATGGGTGTGTTCCTTATCTTATCCTAGTGTCTAAACTCTTCTCCATGGCTAGACCCCCAAATAATATTCCTTTACGTGCTAAGGGGGAGCTAGAGAGTGGGATAGGTTTACTAACTACCCTAGCCCTAACGCGTAACCTAACCCTAACCCCTACCCTAACCCTAACACGTACCCTAATCCTAACCTGTAACCTAAACCGAGCCCTAACCCTAACACTAACCCTAACCCTAACCCTAACCCATACCCTACGCCGTACCCGAACCGCTCCCCGAACCCATACCCCAAGCCGTACCCTAACCCTAACCCTAAGCCTAACCCTAACCCTAGGCTACCCTTGACTGCTTCTGCCTCCAATAGATTTCCTAAGCACTAGTGTTTTAAGGAACAGCTTAAAAAGAGAATCCTAATGTGATTTCTTTATAATGGGTGTGTTCCTTATCTTATCCTAGTGTCTAAACTCTTCTCCATGGCTGGACCCCCAAATAATATTCCTTTACGTGCTAAGGGGTATCTAGAGAGTGGGATAGGTTTAATAACTACCCTAACCCTAACGCGTACCTTAACCCTAACCCCTACCCTAACCCTAACACGTACCCTAATCCTAACCCGTACCCTAAACCGAGCCCTAACCCTAACACTAACCCTAACCCTAACCCTAACCCATACCCTACGCCGTACCCGAAACCCTCCCCGAACCCGTACCCTAAGCCGTACCCTAAGCCTATCCCTAAGCCTAACCCTAACCCTAGGCTACCCTTGACTGCTTCTGCCTCCAATAGATTTCCTAAGCACTAGTGTTTTAAGGAACAGCTTAAAAAGAGAATCCTAATGTGATTTCTTTATAATGGGTGTGTTCCTTATCTTATCCTAGTGTCTAAACTCTTCTCCATGGCTGGACCCTCAAATAATATTCCTTTACGTGCTAAGGGGTATCTAGAGAGTGGGATAGGTTTAATAACTACCCTAACCCTAACGCGTACCCTAACCCTAACCCCTACCCTAACCCTAACACGTACCCTAATCCTAACCCGTACCCTAAACCGAGCCCTAACCCGAACACTAACCCTAACCCTAACCCTAACCCATACCCTACACCGTACCCGCACCCCTCCCCGAACCCATTCCCCAACCCGTACCCTAAACCTAACCCTAAGCCTAACCCTAACCCTAGGCTACCCTTGACTGCTTCTGCCTCCAATTGATTTCCTAAGCACTAGTGTTTTAAGGAACAGCTTAAAAAGAGAATCCTAAAGTGATTTCTTTATAATGGGTGTGTTCCTTATCTTATCCTAGTGTCTAAACTCTTCTCCATGGCTGGACCCCCAAATAATATTCATTTACGTGCTAAGGGGTATCTAGAGAGTGGGATAGGTTTACTAACTACCCTAGCCCTAACGCGTAACCTAACCCTAACCCCTACCCTAACCCTAACACGTACCCTAATCCTAACCCGTACCCTAAACCGAGCCCTAACCCTAACACTAACCCTAACCCTAACCCTAACCCATACCCTACGCTGTACCCGCACCCCTCCCCGAACCCGTACCCTAAGCCGTACCCTAACCCTAACCCTAAGCCTAACCCCAACCCTAGGCTACCCTTGACTGCTTCTGCCTCCAATAGATTTCCTAAGCACTAGTGTTTTAAGGAACAGCTTAAAAAGAGAATCCTAATGTGATTTCTTTATAATGGGTGTGTTCCTTATCTTATCCTAGTGTCTAAACTCTTCTCCATGGCTGCACCCCCAAATAATATTCCTTTACGTGCTAAGGGGTATCTAGAGAGTGGGATAGGTTTAATAACTACCCTAACCCTAACGCGTACCCTAAACCTAACCCCTACCCTAAACCTAACACGTACCCTAATCCTAACCCGTACCCTAAACCGAGCCCTAACCCTAACACTAACCCTAACCGTAACCCTAACCCATACCCTACGCCGTACCCGAACCCCTCCCCGAACCCGTACCCTAAGCCGTACCCTAACCCTAACCCTAAGCCTAACCCTAACCCTAGGCTACCCTTGACTGCTTCTGCCTCCAATAGATTTCCTAAGCACTAGTGTTTTAAGGAACAGCTTAAAAAGAGAATCCTAATGTGATTTCTTTATAATCGGTGTGTTCCTTATCTTATCCTAGTGTCTAAACTCTTCTCCATGGCTGGACCCTCAAATAATATTCCTTTACGTGCTAAGGGGTATCTAGAGAGTGGGATAGGTTTAATAACTACCCTAACCCTAACGCGTACCCTAACCCTAACCCCTACCCTAACCCTAACACGTACCCTAATCCTATCCCGTACCCTAAACCGAGCCCTAACCCTAACACTAACCCTAACCATAACCCTAACCCATACCCTACGCCGTACCCGAACCCCTCCCCGAACCCATTCCCCAAGCCGTACCCTAAACCTAACCCTAAGCCTAACCCTAACACTAGGCTACCCTTGACTGCTTCTGCCTCCAATAGATTTCCTAAGCACTAGTGTTTTAAAGAACAGCTTAAAAAGAGAATCCTAAAGTGATTTCTTTATAATGGGTGTGTTCCTTATCTCATCCTAGTGTCTAAACTCTTCTCCATGGCTGGACCCCCAAATAATATTCCTTTACGTGCTAAGGGGTATCTAGAGAGTGGGATAGGTTTAATAACTACCCTAACCCTAACACGTACCCTAATCCTAACCCGTACCCTAAACCGAGCCCTAACCCTAACACTAACCCTAACCCTAACCCATACCCTACGCCGTACCCACACCCCTCCCCGAACCCGTACCCTAAGCCGTACCCTAAGCCTAACCCTAAGCCTAACCCTAACCCTAGGCTACCCTTGACTGCTTCTGCCTCCAATAGATTTCCTAAGCACTAGTGTTTTAAGGAACAGCTTAAAAAGAGAATCCTAATGTGATTTCTTTATAATGGGTGTGTTCCTTATCTTATCCTAGTGTCTAAACTCTTCTCCATGGCTGCACCCCCAAATAATATTGCCTTACGTGCTAAGGGGTATCTAGAGAGTGGGATAGGTTTAATAACTACCCTAACCCTAACGCGTACCCTAACCCTAACCCCTACCCTAACCCTAACACGTACCCTAATCCTAACCCGTACCCTAAACCGAGCCCTAACCCTAACACTAACCCTAACCCTAACCCTAACCCATACCCTACGCCGTACCCGCACCCCTCCCCGAACCCGTACCCTAAGCCATACCCTAAACCTAACCCTAAGCCTAACCCTAACCCTAGGCTCCCCTTGACTGCTTCGGCCTCCAATTGATTTCCTAAGCAGTAGTGTTTTAAGAAACAGCTTAAAAAGAGAATCCTAATGTGATTTCTTTATAATGGGTGTGTTCCTTATCTTATCCTAGTGTCTAAACTCTTCTCCATGGCTAGACCCCCAAATAATATTCCTTTACGTGCTAAGGGGGAGCTAGAGAGTGGGATAGGTTTACTAACTACCCTAGCCCTAACGCGTAACCTAACCCTAACCCCTACCCTAACCCTAACACGTACCCTAATCCTAACCTGTAACCTAAACCGAGCCCTAACCCTAACACTAACCCTAACCCTAACCCTAACCCATACCCTACGCCGTACCCGAACCGCTCCCCGAACCCATACCCCAAGCCGTACCCTAACCCTAACCCTAAGCCTAACCCTAACCCTAGGCTACCCTTGACTGCTTCTGCCTCCAATAGATTTCCTAAGCACTAGTGTTTTAAGGAACAGCTTAAAAAGAGAATCCTAATGTGATTTCTTTATAATGGGTGTGTTCCTTATCTTATCCTAGTGTCTAAACTCTTCTCCATGGCTGGACCCCCAAATAATATTCCTTTACGTGCTAAGGGGTATCTAGAGAGTGGGATAGGTTTAATAACTACCCTAACCCTAACGCGTACCTTAACCCTAACCCCTACCCTAACCCTAACACGTACCCTAATCCTAACCCGTACCCTAAACCGAGCCCTAACCCTAACACTAACCCTAACCCTAACCCTAACCCATACCCTACGCCGTACCCGAAACCCTCCCCGAACCCGTACCCTAAGCCGTACCCTAAGCCTATCCCTAAGCCTAACCCTAACCCTAGGCTACCCTTGACTGCTTCTGCCTCCAATAGATTTCCTAAGCACTAGTGTTTTAAGGAACAGCTTAAAAAGAGAATCCTAATGTGATTTCTTTATAATGGGTGTGTTCCTTATCTTATCCTAGTGTCTAAACTCTTCTCCATGGCTGGACCCTCAAATAATATTCCTTTACGTGCTAAGGGGTATCTAGAGAGTGGGATAGGTTTAATAACTACCCTAACCCTAACGCGTACCCTAACCCTAACCCCTACCCTAACCCTAACACGTACCCTAATCCTAACCCGTACCCTAAACCGAGCCCTAACCCGAACACTAACCCTAACCCTAACCCTAACCCATACCCTACACCGTACCCGCACCCCTCCCCGAACCCATTCCCCAACCCGTACCCTAAACCTAACCCTAAGCCTAACCCTAACCCTAGGCTACCCTTGACTGCTTCTGCCTCCAATTGATTTCCTAAGCACTAGTGTTTTAAGGAACAGCTTAAAAAGAGAATCCTAAAGTGATTTCTTTATAATGGGTGTGTTCCTTATCTTATCCTAGTGTCTAAACTCTTCTCCATGGCTGGACCCCCAAATAATATTCATTTACGTGCTAAGGGGTATCTAGAGAGTGGGATAGGTTTACTAACTACCCTAGCCCTAACGCGTAACCTAACCCTAACCCCTACCCTAACCCTAACACGTACCCTAATCCTAACCCGTACCCTAAACCGAGCCCTAACCCTAACACTAACCCTAACCCTAACCCTAACCCATACCCTACGCTGTACCCGCACCCCTCCCCGAACCCGTACCCTAAGCCGTACCCTAACCCTAACCCTAAGCCTAACCCCAACCCTAGGCTACCCTTGACTGCTTCTGCCTCCAATAGATTTCCTAAGCACTAGTGTTTTAAGGAACAGCTTAAAAAGAGAATCCTAATGTGATTTCTTTATAATGGGTGTGTTCCTTATCTTATCCTAGTGTCTAAACTCTTCTCCATGGCTGCACCCCCAAATAATATTCCTTTACGTGCTAAGGGGTATCTAGAGAGTGGGATAGGTTTAATAACTACCCTAACCCTAACGCGTACCCTAAACCTAACCCCTACCCTAAACCTAACACGTACCCTAATCCTAACCCGTACCCTAAACCGAGCCCTAACCCTAACACTAACCCTAACCGTAACCCTAACCCATACCCTACGCCGTACCCGAACCCCTCCCCGAACCCGTACCCTAAGCCGTACCCTAACCCTAACCCTAAGCCTAACCCTAACCCTAGGCTACCCTTGACTGCTTCTGCCTCCAATAGATTTCCTAAGCACTAGTGTTTTAAGGAACAGCTTAAAAAGAGAATCCTAATGTGATTTCTTTATAATCGGTGTGTTCCTTATCTTATCCTAGTGTCTAAACTCTTCTCCATGGCTGGACCCTCAAATAATATTCCTTTACGTGCTAAGGGGTATCTAGAGAGTGGGATAGGTTTAATAACTACCCTAACCCTAACGCGTACCCTAACCCTAACCCCTACCCTAACCCTAACACGTACCCTAATCCTATCCCGTACCCTAAACCGAGCCCTAACCCTAACACTAACCCTAACCATAACCCTAACCCATACCCTACGCCGTACCCGAACCCCTCCCCGAACCCATTCCCCAAGCCGTACCCTAAACCTAACCCTAAGCCTAACCCTAACACTAGGCTACCCTTGACTGCTTCTGCCTCCAATAGATTTCCTAAGCACTAGTGTTTTAAAGAACAGCTTAAAAAGAGAATCCTAAAGTGATTTCTTTATAATGGGTGTGTTCCTTATCTCATCCTAGTGTCTAAACTCTTCTCCATGGCTGGACCCCCAAATAATATTCCTTTACGTGCTAAGGGGTATCTAGAGAGTGGGATAGGTTTAATAACTACCCTAACCCTAACACGTACCCTAATCCTAACCCGTACCCTAAACCGAGCCCTAACCCTAACACTAACCCTAACCCTAACCCATACCCTACGCCGTACCCACACCCCTCCCCGAACCCGTACCCTAAGCCGTACCCTAAGCCTAACCCTAAGCCTAACCCTAACCCTAGGCTACCCTTGACTGCTTCTGCCTCCAATAGATTTCCTAAGCACTAGTGTTTTAAGGAACAGCTTAAAAAGAGAATCCTAATGTGATTTCTTTATAATGGGTGTGTTCCTTATCTTATCCTAGTGTCTAAACTCTTCTCCATGGCTGCACCCCCAAATAATATTGCCTTACGTGCTAAGGGGTATCTAGAGAGTGGGATAGGTTTAATAACTACCCTAACCCTAACGCGTACCCTAACCCTAACCCCTACCCTAACCCTAACACGTACCCTAATCCTAACCCGTACCCTAAACCGAGCCCTAACCCTAACACTAACCCTAACCCTAACCCTAACCCATACCCTACGCCGTACCCGCACCCCTCCCCGAACCCGTACCCTAAGCCGTACCCTAAGCCGTACCCTAAGCCTAACCCTAACCCTAGGCTACCCTTGACTGCTTCTGCCTCCAATAGATTTCCTAAGCACTAGTGTTTTAAGGAAGAGCTTAAAAAGAGAATCCTAATGTGATTTCTTTATAATGGGTGTGTTCCTTATCTTATCCTAGTGTCTAAACTCTTCTCCATGGCTGCACCCCCAAATAATATTCCCTTACGTGCTAAGGGGTATCTAGAGAGTGGGATAGGTTTAATAACTACCCTAACCCTAACGCGTACCCTAACCCTAACCCCTACCCTAACCCTAACACGTACCCTAATCCTAACCTGTACCCTAAACCGAGCCCTAACCCTAACACTAACCCTAACCCTAACCCTAACCCATACCCTACGCCGTACCCGCACCCCTCCCCGAACCCGTACCCTAAGCCATACCCTAAACCTAACCCTAAGCCTAACCCTAACCCTAGGCTCCCCTTGACTGCTTCGGCCTCCAATTGATTTCCTAAGCAGTAGTGTTTTAAGAAACAGCTTAAAAAGAGAATCCTAATGTGATTTCTTTATAATGGGTGTGTTCCTTATCTTATCCTAGTGTCTAAACTCTTCTCCATGGCTAGACCCCCAAATAATATTCCTTTACGTGCTAAGGGGGAGCTAGAGAGTGGGATAGGTTTACTAACTACCCTAGCCCTAACGCGTAACCTAACCCTAACCCCTACCCTAACCCTAACACGTACCCTAATCCTAACCTGTAACCTAAACCGAGCCCTAACCCTAACACTAACCCTAACCCTAACCCTAACCCATACCCTACGCCGTACCCGAACCGCTCCCCGAACCCATACCCCAAGCCGTACCCTAACCCTAACCCTAAGCCTAACCCTAACCCTAGGCTACCCTTGACTGCTTCTGCCTCCAATAGATTTCCTAAGCACTAGTGTTTTAAGGAACAGCTTAAAAAGAGAATCCTAATGTGATTTCTTTATAATGGGTGTGTTCCTTATCTTATCCTAGTGTCTAAACTCTTCTCCATGGCTGGACCCCCAAATAATATTCCTTTACGTGCTAAGGGGTATCTAGAGAGTGGGATAGGTTTAATAACTACCCTAACCCTAACGCGTACCCTAACCCTAACCCCTACCCTAACCGTAACACGTACCCTAATCCTAACCCGTACCCTAAACCGAGCCCTAACCCTAACACTAACCCTAACCATAACCCTAACCCATACCCTACGCCGTACCCGAACCCCTCCCCGAACCCATTCCCCAAGCCGTACCCTAAACCTAACCCTAAGCCTAACCCTAACACTAGGCTACCCTTGACTGCTTCTGCCTCCAATAGATTTCCTAAGCACTAGTGTTTTAAGGAACAGCTTAAAAAGAGAATCCTAAAGTGATTTCTTTATAATGGGTGTGTTCCTTATCTTATCCTAGTGTCTAAACTCTTCTCCATGGCTGCACCCCCAAATAATATTCCCTTACGTGCTAAGGGGTATCTAGAGAGTGGGATAGGTTTAATAACTACCCTAACCCTAACGCGTACCCTAACCCTAACCCCTACCCTAACCCTAACACGTACCCTAATCCTAACCCGTACCCTAAACCGAGCCCTAACCCGAACACTAACCCTAACCCTAACCCTAACCCATACCCTACACCGTACCCGCACCCCTCCCCGAACCCATTCCCCAAGCCGTACCCTAAACCTAACCCTAAGCCTAACCCTAACCCTAGGCTACCCTTGACTGCTTCTGCCTCCAATTGATTTCCTAAGCACTAGTGTTTTAAGGAACAGCTTAAAAAGAGAATCCTAAAGTGATTTCTTTATAATGGGTGTGTTCCTTATCTTATCCTAGTGTCTAAACTCTTCTCCATGGCTGGACCCCCAAATAATATTCATTTACGTGCTAAGGGGTATCTAGAGAGTGGGATAGGTTTACTAACTACCCTAGCCCTAACGCGTAACCTAACCCTAACCCCTACCCTAACCCTAACACGTACCCTAATCCTAACCCGTACCCTAAACCGAGCCCTAACCCTAACACTAACCCTAACCCTAACCCTAACCCATACCCTACGCTGTACCCGCACCCCTCCCCGAACCCGTACCCTAAGCCGTACCCTAACCCTAACCCTAAGCCTAACCCCAACCCTAGGCTACCCTTGACTGCTTCTGCCTCCAATAGATTTCCTAAGCACTAGTGTTTTAAGGAACAGCTTAAAAAGAGAATCCTAATGTGATTTCTTTATAATCGGTGTGTTCCTTATCTTATCCTAGTGTCTAAACTCTTCTCCATGGCTGGACCCTCAAATAATATTCCTTTACGTGCTAAGGGGTATCTAGAGAGTGGGATAGGTTTAATAACTACCCTAACCCTAACGCGTACCCTAACCCTAACCCCTACCCTAACCCTAACACGTACCCTAATCCTATCCCGTACCCTAAACCGAGCCCTAACCCTAACACTAACCCTAACCATAACCCTAACCCATACCCTACGCCGTACCCGAACCCCTCCCCGAACCCATTCCCCAAGCCGTACCCTAAACCTAACCCTAAGCCTAACCCTAACACTAGGCTACCCTTGACTGCTTCTGCCTCCAATAGATTTCCTAAGCACTAGTGTTTTAAAGAACAGCTTAAAAAGAGAATCCTAAAGTGATTTCTTTATAATGGGTGTGTTCCTTATCTCATCCTAGTGTCTAAACTCTTCTCCATGGCTGGACCCCCAAATAATATTCCTTTACGTGCTAAGGGGTATCTAGAGAGTGGGATAGGTTTAATAACTACCCTAACCCTAACACGTACCCTAATCCTAACCCGTACCCTAAACCGAGCCCTAACCCTAACACTAACCCTAACCCTAACCCTAACCCATACCCTACGCCGTACCCACACCCCTCCCCGAACCCGTACCCTAAGCCGTACCCTAAGCCTAACCCTAAGCCTAACCCTAACCCTAGGCTACCCTTGACTGCTTCTGCCTCCAATAGATTTCCTAAGCACTAGTGTTTTAAGGAACAGCTTAAAAAGAGAATCCTAATGTGATTTCTTTATAATGGGTGTGTTCCTTATCTTATCCTAGTGTCTAAACTCTTCTCCATGGCTGCACCCCCAAATAATATTGCCTTACGTGCTAAGGGGTATCTAGAGAGTGGGATAGGTTTAATAACTACCCTAACCCTAACGCGTACCCTAACCCTAACCCCTACCCTAACCCTAACACGTACCCTAATCCTAACCCGTACCCTAAACCGAGCCCTAACCCTAACACTAACCCTAACCCTAACCCTAACCCATACCCTACGCCGTACCCGCACCCCTCCCCGAACCCGTACCCTAAGCCGTACCCTAAGCCGTACCCTAAGCCTAACCCTAACCCTAGGCTACCCTTGACTGCTTCTGCCTCCAATAGATTTCCTAAGCACTAGTGTTTTAAGGAAGAGCTTAAAAAGAGAATCCTAATGTGATTTCTTTATAATGGGTGTGTTCCTTATCTTATCCTAGTGTCTAAACTCTTCTCCATGGCTGCACCCCCAAATAATATTCCCTTACGTGCTAAGGGGTATCTAGAGAGTGGGATAGGTTTAATAACTACCCTAACCCTAACGCGTACCCTAACCCTAACCCCTACCCTAACCCTAACACGTACCCTAATCCTAACCTGTACCCTAAACCGAGCCCTAACCCTAACACTAACCCTAACCCTAACCCTAACCCATACCCTACGCCGTACCCGCACCCCTCCCCGAACCCGTACCCTAAGCCATACCCTAAACCTAACCCTAAGCCTAACCCTAACCCTAGGCTCCCCTTGACTGCTTCGGCCTCCAATTGATTTCCTAAACAGTAGTGTTTTAAGAAACAGCTTAAAAAGAGAATCCTAATGTGATTTCTTTATAATGGGTGTGTTCCTTATCTTATCCTAGTGTCTAAACTCTTCTCCATGGCTAGACCCCCAAATAATATTCCTTTACGTGCTAAGGGGGAGCTAGAGAGTGGGATAGGTTTACTAACTACCCTAGCCCTAACGCGTAACCTAACCCTAACCCCTACCCTAACCCTAACACGTACCCTAATCCTAACCTGTAACCTAAACCGAGCCCTAACCCTAACACTAACCCTAACCCTAACCCTAACCCATACCCTACGCCGTACCCGAACCGCTCCCCGAACCCATACCCCAAGCCGTACCCTAACCCTAACCCTAAGCCTAACCCTAACCCTAGGCTACCCTTGACTGCTTCTGCCTCCAATAGATTTCCTAAGCACTAGTGTTTTAAGGAACAGCTTAAAAAGAGAATCCTAATGTGATTTCTTTATAATGGGTGTGTTCCTTATCTTATCCTAGTGTCTAAACTCTTCTCCATGGCTGGACCCCCAAATAATATTCCTTTACGTGCTAAGGGGTATCTAGAGAGTGGGATAGGTTTAATAACTACCCTAACCCTAACGCGTACCTTAACCCTAACCCCTACCCTAACCCTAACACGTACCCTAATCCTAACCCGTACCCTAAACCGAGCCCTAACCCTAACACTAACCCTAACCCTAACCCTAACCCATACCCTACGCCGTACCCGAAACCCTCCCCGAACCCGTACCCTAAGCCGTACCCTAAGCCTATCCCTAAGCCTAACCCTAACCCTAGGCTACCCTTGACTGCTTCTGCCTCCAATAGATTTCCTAAGCACTAGTGTTTTAAGGAACAGCTTAAAAAGAGAATCCTAATGTGATTTCTTTATAATGGGTGTGTTCCTTATCTTATCCTAGTGTCTAAACTCTTCTCCATGGCTGGACCCTCAAATAATATTCCTTTACGTGCTAAGGGGTATCTAGAGAGTGGGATAGGTTTAATAACTACCCTAACCCTAACGCGTACCCTAACCCTAACCCCTACCCTAACCCTAACACGTACCCTAATCCTAACCCGTACCCTAAACCGAGCCCTAACCCGAACACTAACCCTAACCCTAACCCTAACCCATACCCTACACCGTACCCGCACCCCTCCCCGAACCCATTCCCCAACCCGTACCCTAAACCTAACCCTAAGCCTAACCCTAACCCTAGGCTACCCTTGACTGCTTCTGCCTCCAATTGATTTCCTAAGCACTAGTGTTTTAAGGAACAGCTTAAAAAGAGAATCCTAAAGTGATTTCTTTATAATGGGTGTGTTCCTTATCTTATCCTAGTGTCTAAACTCTTCTCCATGGCTGGACCCCCAAATAATATTCATTTACGTGCTAAGGGGTATCTAGAGAGTGGGATAGGTTTACTAACTACCCTAGCCCTAACGCGTAACCTAACCCTAACCCCTACCCTAACCCTAACACGTACCCTAATCCTAACCCGTACCCTAAACCGAGCCCTAACCCTAACACTAACCCTAACCCTAACCCTAACCCATACCCTACGCTGTACCCGCACCCCTCCCCGAACCCGTACCCTAAGCCGTACCCTAACCCTAACCCTAAGCCTAACCCCAACCCTAGGCTACCCTTGACTGCTTCTGCCTCCAATAGATTTCCTAAGCACTAGTGTTTTAAGGAACAGCTTAAAAAGAGAATCCTAATGTGATTTCTTTATAATGGGTGTGTTCCTTATCTTATCCTAGTGTCTAAACTCTTCTCCATGGCTGCACCCCCAAATAATATTCCTTTACGTGCTAAGGGGTATCTAGAGAGTGGGATAGGTTTAATAACTACCCTAACCCTAACGCGTACCCTAAACCTAACCCCTACCCTAAACCTAACACGTACCCTAATCCTAACCCGTACCCTAAACCGAGCCCTAACCCTAACACTAACCCTAACCGTAACCCTAACCCATACCCTACGCCGTACCCGAACCCCTCCCCGAACCCGTACCCTAAGCCGTACCCTAACCCTAACCCTAAGCCTAACCCTAACCCTAGGCTACCCTTGACTGCTTCTGCCTCCAATAGATTTCCTAAGCACTAGTGTTTTAAGGAACAGCTTAAAAAGAGAATCCTAATGTGATTTCTTTATAATCGGTGTGTTCCTTATCTTATCCTAGTGTCTAAACTCTTCTCCATGGCTGGACCCTCAAATAATATTCCTTTACGTGCTAAGGGGTATCTAGAGAGTGGGATAGGTTTAATAACTACCCTAACCCTAACGCGTACCCTAACCCTAACCCCTACCCTAACCCTAACACGTACCCTAATCCTATCCCGTACCCTAAACCGAGCCCTAACCCTAACACTAACCCTAACCATAACCCTAACCCATACCCTACGCCGTACCCGAACCCCTCCCCGAACCCATTCCCCAAGCCGTACCCTAAACCTAACCCTAAGCCTAACCCTAACACTAGGCTACCCTTGACTGCTTCTGCCTCCAATAGATTTCCTAAGCACTAGTGTTTTAAAGAACAGCTTAAAAAGAGAATCCTAAAGTGATTTCTTTATAATGGGTGTGTTCCTTATCTCATCCTAGTGTCTAAACTCTTCTCCATGGCTGGACCCCCAAATAATATTCCTTTACGTGCTAAGGGGTATCTAGAGAGTGGGATAGGTTTAATAACTACCCTAACCCTAACACGTACCCTAATCCTAACCCGTACCCTAAACCGAGCCCTAACCCTAACACTAACCCTAACCCTAACCCATACCCTACGCCGTACCCACACCCCTCCCCGAACCCGTACCCTAAGCCGTACCCTAAGCCTAACCCTAAGCCTAACCCTAACCCTAGGCTACCCTTGACTGCTTCTGCCTCCAATAGATTTCCTAAGCACTAGTGTTTTAAGGAACAGCTTAAAAAGAGAATCCTAATGTGATTTCTTTATAATGGGTGTGTTCCTTATCTTATCCTAGTGTCTAAACTCTTCTCCATGGCTGCACCCCCAAATAATATTGCCTTACGTGCTAAGGGGTATCTAGAGAGTGGGATAGGTTTAATAACTACCCTAACCCTAACGCGTACCCTAACCCTAACCCCTACCCTAACCCTAACACGTACCCTAATCCTAACCCGTACCCTAAACCGAGCCCTAACCCTAACACTAACCCTAACCCTAACCCTAACCCATACCCTACGCCGTACCCGCACCCCTCCCCGAACCCGTACCCTAAGCCGTACCCTAAGCCGTACCCTAAGCCTAACCCTAACCCTAGGCTACCCTTGACTGCTTCTGCCTCCAATAGATTTCCTAAGCACTAGTGTTTTAAGGAAGAGCTTAAAAAGAGAATCCTAATGTGATTTCTTTATAATGGGTGTGTTCCTTATCTTATCCTAGTGTCTAAACTCTTCTCCATGGCTGCACCCCCAAATAATATTCCCTTACGTGCTAAGGGGTATCTAGAGAGTGGGATAGGTTTAATAACTACCCTAACCCTAACGCGTACCCTAACCCTAACCCCTACCCTAACCCTAACACGTACCCTAATCCTAACCTGTACCCTAAACCGAGCCCTAACCCTAACACTAACCCTAACCCTAACCCTAACCCATACCCTACGCCGTACCCGCACCCCTCCCCGAACCCGTACCCTAAGCCATACCCTAAACCTAACCCTAAGCCTAACCCTAACCCTAGGCTCCCCTTGACTGCTTCGGCCTCCAATTGATTTCCTAAGCAGTAGTGTTTTAAGAAACAGCTTAAAAAGAGAATCCTAATGTGATTTCTTTATAATGGGTGTGTTCCTTATCTTATCCTAGTGTCTAAACTCTTCTCCATGGCTAGACCCCCAAATAATATTCCTTTACGTGCTAAGGGGGAGCTAGAGAGTGGGATAGGTTTACTAACTACCCTAGCCCTAACGCGTAACCTAACCCTAACCCCTACCCTAACCCTAACACGTACCCTAATCCTAACCTGTAACCTAAACCGAGCCCTAACCCTAACACTAACCCTAACCCTAACCCTAACCCATACCCTACGCCGTACCCGAACCGCTCCCCGAACCCATACCCCAAGCCGTACCCTAACCCTAACCCTAAGCCTAACCCTAACCCTAGGCTACCCTTGACTGCTTCTGCCTCCAATAGATTTCCTAAGCACTAGTGTTTTAAGGAACAGCTTAAAAAGAGAATCCTAATGTGATTTCTTTATAATGGGTGTGTTCCTTATCTTATCCTAGTGTCTAAACTCTTCTCCATGGCTGGACCCCCAAATAATATTCCTTTACGTGCTAAGGGGTATCTAGAGAGTGGGATAGGTTTAATAACTACCCTAACCCTAACGCGTACCTTAACCCTAACCCCTACCCTAACCCTAACACGTACCCTAATCCTAACCCGTACCCTAAACCGAGCCCTAACCCTAACACTAACCCTAACCCTAACCCTAACCCATACCCTACGCCGTACCCGAAACCCTCCCCGAACCCGTACCCTAAGCCGTACCCTAAGCCTATCCCTAAGCCTAACCCTAACCCTAGGCTACCCTTGACTGCTTCTGCCTCCAATAGATTTCCTAAGCACTAGTGTTTTAAGGAACAGCTTAAAAAGAGAATCCTAATGTGATTTCTTTATAATAGGTGTGTTCCTTATCTTATCCTAGTGTCTAAACTCTTCTCCATGGCTGGACCCTCAAATAATATTCCTTTACGTGCTAAGGGGTATCTAGAGAGTGGGATAGGTTTAATAACTACCCTAACCCTAACGCGTACCCTAACCCTAACCCCTACCCTAACCCTAACACGTACCCTAATCCTAACCCGTACCCTAAACCGAGCCCTAACCCTAACACTAACCCTAACCCTAACCCTAACCCATACCCTACGCCGTACCCACACCCCTCCCCGAACCCGTACCCTAAGCCGTACCCTAAGCCTAACCCTAAGCCTAACCCTAACCCTAGGCTACCCTTGACTGCTTCTGCCTCCAATAGATTTCCTAAGCACTAGTGTTTTAAGGAACAGCTTAAAAAGAGAATCCTAATGTGATTTCTTTATAATGGGTGTGTTCCTTATCTTATCCTAGTGTCTAAACTCTTCTCCATGGCTGCACCCCCAAATAATATTGCCTTACGTGCTAAGGGGTATCTAGAGAGTGGGATAGGTTTAATAACTACCCTAACCCTAACGCGTACCCTAACCCTAACCCCTACCCTAACCCTAACACGTACCCTAATCCTAACCCGTACCCTAAACCGAGCCCTAACCCTAACACTAACCCTAACCCTAACCCTAACCCATACCCTACGCCGTACCCGCACCCCTCCCCGAACCCGTACCCTAAGCCGTACCCTAAGCCGTACCCTAAGCCTAACCCTAACCCTAGGCTACCCTTGACTGCTTCTGCCTCCAATAGATTTCCTAAGCACTAGTGTTTTAAGGAAGAGCTTAAAAAGAGAATCCTAATGTGATTTCTTTATAATGGGTGTGTTCCTTATCTTATCCTAGTGTCTAAACTCTTCTCCATGGCTGCACCCCCAAATAATATTCCCTTACGTGCTAAGGGGTATCTAGAGAGTGGGATAGGTTTAATAACTACCCTAACCCTAACGCGTACCCTAACCCTAACCCCTACCCTAACCCTAACACGTACCCTAATCCTAACCTGTACCCTAAACCGAGCCCTAACCCTAACACTAACCCTAACCCTAACCCTAACCCATACCCTACGCCGTACCCGCACCCCTCCCCGAACCCGTACCCTAAGCCATACCCTAAACCTAACCCTAAGCCTAACCCTAACCCTAGGCTCCCCTTGACTGCTTCGGCCTCCAATTGATTTCCTAAACAGTAGTGTTTTAAGAAACAGCTTAAAAAGAGAATCCTAATGTGATTTCTTTATAATGGGTGTGTTCCTTATCTTATCCTAGTGTCTAAACTCTTCTCCATGGCTAGACCCCCAAATAATATTCCTTTACGTGCTAAGGGGGAGCTAGAGAGTGGGATAGGTTTACTAACTACCCTAGCCCTAACGCGTAACCTAACCCTAACCCCTACCCTAACCCTAACACGTACCCTAATCCTAACCTGTAACCTAAACCGAGCCCTAACCCTAACACTAACCCTAACCCTAACCCTAACCCATACCCTACGCCGTACCCGAACCGCTCCCCGAACCCATACCCCAAGCCGTACCCTAACCCTAACCCTAAGCCTAACCCTAACCCTAGGCTACCCTTGACTGCTTCTGCCTCCAATAGATTTCCTAAGCACTAGTGTTTTAAGGAACAGCTTAAAAAGAGAATCCTAATGTGATTTCTTTATAATGGGTGTGTTCCTTATCTTATCCTAGTGTCTAAACTCTTCTCCATGGCTGGACCCCCAAATAATATTCCTTTACGTGCTAAGGGGTATCTAGAGAGTGGGATAGGTTTAATAACTACCCTAACCCTAACGCGTACCTTAACCCTAACCCCTACCCTAACCCTAACACGTACCCTAATCCTAACCCGTACCCTAAACCGAGCCCTAACCCTAACACTAACCCTAACCCTAACCCTAACCCATACCCTACGCCGTACCCGAAACCCTCCCCGAACCCGTACCCTAAGCCGTACCCTAAGCCTATCCCTAAGCCTAACCCTAACCCTAGGCTACCCTTGACTGCTTCTGCCTCCAATAGATTTCCTAAGCACTAGTGTTTTAAGGAACAGCTTAAAAAGAGAATCCTAATGTGATTTCTTTATAATGGGTGTGTTCCTTATCTTATCCTAGTGTCTAAACTCTTCTCCATGGCTGGACCCTCAAATAATATTCCTTTACGTGCTAAGGGGTATCTAGAGAGTGGGATAGGTTTAATAACTACCCTAACCCTAACGCGTACCCTAACCCTAACCCCTACCCTAACCCTAACACGTACCCTAATCCTAACCCGTACCCTAAACCGAGCCCTAACCCGAACACTAACCCTAACCCTAACCCTAACCCATACCCTACACCGTACCCGCACCCCTCCCCGAACCCATTCCCCAACCCGTACCCTAAACCTAACCCTAAGCCTAACCCTAACCCTAGGCTACCCTTGACTGCTTCTGCCTCCAATTGATTTCCTAAGCACTAGTGTTTTAAGGAACAGCTTAAAAAGAGAATCCTAAAGTGATTTCTTTATAATGGGTGTGTTCCTTATCTTATCCTAGTGTCTAAACTCTTCTCCATGGCTGGACCCCCAAATAATATTCATTTACGTGCTAAGGGGTATCTAGAGAGTGGGATAGGTTTACTAACTACCCTAGCCCTAACGCGTAACCTAACCCTAACCCCTACCCTAACCCTAACACGTACCCTAATCCTAACCCGTACCCTAAACCGAGCCCTAACCCTAACACTAACCCTAACCCTAACCCTAACCCATACCCTACGCTGTACCCGCACCCCTCCCCGAACCCGTACCCTAAGCCGTACCCTAACCCTAACCCTAAGCCTAACCCCAACCCTAGGCTACCCTTGACTGCTTCTGCCTCCAATAGATTTCCTAAGCACTAGTGTTTTAAGGAACAGCTTAAAAAGAGAATCCTAATGTGATTTCTTTATAATGGGTGTGTTCCTTATCTTATCCTAGTGTCTAAACTCTTCTCCATGGCTGCACCCCCAAATAATATTCCTTTACGTGCTAAGGGGTATCTAGAGAGTGGGATAGGTTTAATAACTACCCTAACCCTAACGCGTACCCTAAACCTAACCCCTACCCTAAACCTAACACGTACCCTAATCCTAACCCGTACCCTAAACCGAGCCCTAACCCTAACACTAACCCTAACCGTAACCCTAACCCATACCCTACGCCGTACCCGAACCCCTCCCCGAACCCGTACCCTAAGCCGTACCCTAACCCTAACCCTAAGCCTAACCCTAACCCTAGGCTACCCTTGACTGCTTCTGCCTCCAATAGATTTCCTAAGCACTAGTGTTTTAAGGAACAGCTTAAAAAGAGAATCCTAATGTGATTTCTTTATAATCGGTGTGTTCCTTATCTTATCCTAGTGTCTAAACTCTTCTCCATGGCTGGACCCTCAAATAATATTCCTTTACGTGCTAAGGGGTATCTAGAGAGTGGGATAGGTTTAATAACTACCCTAACCCTAACGCGTACCCTAACCCTAACCCCTACCCTAACCCTAACACGTACCCTAATCCTATCCCGTACCCTAAACCGAGCCCTAACCCTAACACTAACCCTAACCATAACCCTAACCCATACCCTACGCCGTACCCGAACCCCTCCCCGAACCCATTCCCCAAGCCGTACCCTAAACCTAACCCTAAGCCTAACCCTAACACTAGGCTACCCTTGACTGCTTCTGCCTCCAATAGATTTCCTAAGCACTAGTGTTTTAAAGAACAGCTTAAAAAGAGAATCCTAAAGTGATTTCTTTATAATGGGTGTGTTCCTTATCTCATCCTAGTGTCTAAACTCTTCTCCATGGCTGGACCCCCAAATAATATTCCTTTACGTGCTAAGGGGTATCTAGAGAGTGGGATAGGTTTAATAACTACCCTAACCCTAACACGTACCCTAATCCTAACCCGTACCCTAAACCGAGCCCTAACCCTAACACTAACCCTAACCCTAACCCATACCCTACGCCGTACCCACACCCCTCCCCGAACCCGTACCCTAAGCCGTACCCTAAGCCTAACCCTAAGCCTAACCCTAACCCTAGGCTACCCTTGACTGCTTCTGCCTCCAATAGATTTCCTAAGCACTAGTGTTTTAAGGAACAGCTTAAAAAGAGAATCCTAATGTGATTTCTTTATAATGGGTGTGTTCCTTATCTTATCCTAGTGTCTAAACTCTTCTCCATGGCTGCACCCCCAAATAATATTGCCTTACGTGCTAAGGGGTATCTAGAGAGTGGGATAGGTTTAATAACTACCCTAACCCTAACGCGTACCCTAACCCTAACCCCTACCCTAACCCTAACACGTACCCTAATCCTAACCCGTACCCTAAACCGAGCCCTAACCCTAACACTAACCCTAACCCTAACCCTAACCCATACCCTACGCCGTACCCGCACCCCTCCCCGAACCCGTACCCTAAGCCGTACCCTAAGCCGTACCCTAAGCCTAACCCTAACCCTAGGCTACCCTTGACTGCTTCTGCCTCCAATAGATTTCCTAAGCACTAGTGTTTTAAGGAAGAGCTTAAAAAGAGAATCCTAATGTGATTTCTTTATAATGGGTGTGTTCCTTATCTTATCCTAGTGTCTAAACTCTTCTCCATGGCTGCACCCCCAAATAATATTCCCTTACGTGCTAAGGGGTATCTAGAGAGTGGGATAGGTTTAATAACTACCCTAACCCTAACGCGTACCCTAACCCTAACCCCTACCCTAACCCTAACACGTACCCTAATCCTAACCTGTACCCTAAACCGAGCCCTAACCCTAACACTAACCCTAACCCTAACCCTAACCCATACCCTACGCCGTACCCGCACCCCTCCCCGAACCCGTACCCTAAGCCATACCCTAAACCTAACCCTAAGCCTAACCCTAACCCTAGGCTCCCCTTGACTGCTTCGGCCTCCAATTGATTTCCTAAGCAGTAGTGTTTTAAGAAACAGCTTAAAAAGAGAATCCTAATGTGATTTCTTTATAATGGGTGTGTTCCTTATCTTATCCTAGTGTCTAAACTCTTCTCCATGGCTAGACCCCCAAATAATATTCCTTTACGTGCTAAGGGGGAGCTAGAGAGTGGGATAGGTTTACTAACTACCCTAGCCCTAACGCGTAACCTAACCCTAACCCCTACCCTAACCCTAACACGTACCCTAATCCTAACCTGTAACCTAAACCGAGCCCTAACCCTAACACTAACCCTAACCCTAACCCTAACCCATACCCTACGCCGTACCCGAACCGCTCCCCGAACCCATACCCCAAGCCGTACCCTAACCCTAACCCTAAGCCTAACCCTAACCCTAGGCTACCCTTGACTGCTTCTGCCTCCAATAGATTTCCTAAGCACTAGTGTTTTAAGGAACAGCTTAAAAAGAGAATCCTAATGTGATTTCTTTATAATGGGTGTGTTCCTTATCTTATCCTAGTGTCTAAACTCTTCTCCATGGCTGGACCCCCAAATAATATTCCTTTACGTGCTAAGGGGTATCTAGAGAGTGGGATAGGTTTAATAACTACCCTAACCCTAACGCGTACCTTAACCCTAACCCCTACCCTAACCCTAACACGTACCCTAATCCTAACCCGTACCCTAAACCGAGCCCTAACCCTAACACTAACCCTAACCCTAACCCTAACCCATACCCTACGCCGTACCCGAAACCCTCCCCGAACCCGTACCCTAAGCCGTACCCTAAGCCTATCCCTAAGCCTAACCCTAACCCTAGGCTACCCTTGACTGCTTCTGCCTCCAATAGATTTCCTAAGCACTAGTGTTTTAAGGAACAGCTTAAAAAGAGAATCCTAATGTGATTTCTTTATAATAGGTGTGTTCCTTATCTTATCCTAGTGTCTAAACTCTTCTCCATGGCTGGACCCTCAAATAATATTCCTTTACGTGCTAAGGGGTATCTAGAGAGTGGGATAGGTTTAATAACTACCCTAACCCTAACGCGTACCCTAACCCTAACCCCTACCCTAACCCTAACACGTACCCTAATCCTAACCCGTACCCTAAACCGAGCCCTAACCCTAACACTAACCCTAAACCTAACCCTAACCCAAAACCTACGCCGTACCCGCACCCATACCCGAACCCGTACCCTAAGCCGTACCCTAAGCCTATCCCTAAGCCTAACCCTAACCCTAGGCTACCCTTGACTGCTTCTGCCTCCAATAGATTTCCTAAGCACTAGTGTTTTAAGGAACAGCTTAAAAAGAGAATCCTAAAGTGATTTCTTTATAATGGGTGTGTTCCTTATCTTATCCTAGTGTCTAAACTCTTCTCCATGGCTGCACCCCCAAATAATATTCCCTTACGTGCTAAGGGGTATCTAGAGAGTGGGATAGGTTTAATAACTACCCTAACCCTAACGCGTACCCTAACCCTAACCCCTACCCTAACCCTAACACGTACCCTAATCCTAACCCGTACCCTAAACCGAGCCCTAACCCGAACACTAACCCTAACCCTAACCCTAACCCATACCCTACACCGTACCCGCACCCCTCCCCGAACCCATTCCCCAAGCCGTACCCTAAACCTAACCCTAAGCCTAACCCTAACCCTAGGCTACCCTTGACTGCTTCTGCCTCCAATTGATTTCCTAAGCACTAGTGTTTTAAGGAACAGCTTAAAAAGAGAATCCTAAAGTGATTTCTTTATAATGGGTGTGTTCCTTATCTTATCCTAGTGTCTAAACTCTTCTCCATGGCTGGACCCCCAAATAATATTCATTTACGTGCTAAGGGGTATCTAGAGAGTGGGATAGGTTTAATAACTACCCTAACCCTAACGCGTACCCTAACCCAAACCCCTACCCTAATCCTAAAACGTACCCTAATCCTAACCCGTACCCTAAACCGAGCCCTAACCCTAACACTAACCCTAACCCTAACCCTAACCCATACCCTACGCCGTACCCACACCCCTCCCCGAACCCGTACCCTAAGCCTAACCCTAAGCCTAACCGTAACCCTAGGCTACCCTTGACTGCTTCTGCCTCCAATAGATTTCCTAAGCACTAGTGTTTTAAGGAACAGCTTAAAAAGAGAATCCTAATGTGATTTCTTTATAATGGGTGTGTTCCTTATCTTATCCTAGTGTCTAAACTCTTCTCCATGGTTGGACCCCCAAATAATATTCCTCTACGTGCTAAGGGGTATCTAGAGAGTGGGATAGGTTTAATAACTACCCTAACCCTAACGCGTACCCTAACCCTAACCCCTACCCTAACCCTAACACGTACCCTAATCCTAACCCGTACCCTAAACCGAGCCCTAACCCTAACACTAACCCTAACCCTAACCCTAACCCATACCCTACACCGTACCCGAACCCCTCCCCGAACCCGTACCCTAAGCCGTACCCTAACCCTAACCCTAAGCCTAACCCTAACCCTAGGCTACCCTTGACTGCTTCTGCCTCCAATAGATTTCCTAAGCACTAGGGTTTTAAGGAAGAGCTTAAAAAGAGAATCCTAATGTGATTTCTTTATAATGGGTGTGTTCCTTATCTTATCTTAGTGTCTAAACTCTTCTCCATGGCTGCACCCCCAAATAATATTGCCTTACGTGCTAAGGGGTATCTAGAGAGTGGGATAGGTTTAATAACTACCCTAAACCTAACGCGTACCCTAACCCTAACCCCTACCCTAACCCTAACACGTACCCTAATCCTAACCTGTACCCTAAACCGAGCCCTAACCCGAACACTAACCCTAACCCTAACCCTAACCCATACCCTACGCGGTACCCGCACCCCTCCCCGAACCCGTACCCTAAGCCATACCCTAAACCTAACCCTAAGCCTAACCCTAACCCTAGGCTACCCTTGACTGCTTCTGCCTCCAATAGATTTCCTAAGCACTAGTGTTTTAAGGAACAGCTTAAAAAGAGAATCCTAAAGTGATTTCTTTATAATGGGTGTGTTCCTTATCTTATCCTAGTGTCTAAACTCTTCTCCATGGCTGGACCCCCAAATAATATTCCTTTACGTGCTAAGGGGTATCTAGAGAGTGGGATAGGTTTAATAACTACCCTAACCCTAACGCGTACCCTAACCCTAACCCCTACCCTAACCCTAACACGTACCCTAATCCTAACCCGTACCCTAAACCGAGCCCTAACCCTAACACTAACCCTAACCCTAACCCATACCCTACGCCGTACCCGAAACCCTCCCCGAACCCGTACCCTAAGCCGTACCCTAAGCCTATCCCTAAGCCTAACCCCAACCCTAGGCTACCCTTGACTGCTTCTGCCTCCAATAGATTTCCTAAGCACTAGTGTTTTAAGGAACAGCTTAAAAAGAGAATCCTAATGTGATTTCTTTATAATGGGTGTGTTCCTTATCTTATCCTAGTGTCTAAACTCTTCACCATGGCTGCAACCCGAAATAATATTCCCTTACGTGCTTAGGGGTATCTAGAGAGTGGGATAGGTTTAATAACTACCCTAAACCCTAACGCGTACCCTAACCGTAACCCCTACCCTAACCCTAACACGTACACTAATCCTAACCCGTACCCTAAACCGAGCCCTAACCCTAACACTAACCCTAACCCTAACCCTAACCCATACCCTACGCCGTACCCGAACCCCTCCCCGAACCCATACCCCAAGCCGTACCCTAACCCTAACCCTAAGCCTAACCCTAACCCTAGGCTACCCTTGACTGCTTCTGCCTCCAATAGATTTCCTAAGCACTAGTGTTTTAAGGAACAGCTGAAAAAGAGAATCCTAATGTGATTTCTTTATAATGGGTGTGTTTCTTATCTTATCCTAGTGTCTAAACTATTCTCCATGGTTGGACCCCCAAATAATATTCCTTTACGTGCTAAGGGGTATCTAGAGAGTGGCATAGGTTTAATAACTACCCTAACCCTAACGCGTACCCTAACCCTAACCCCTACCCTAACCCTAACACGTACCCTAATCCTAACCCGTACCCTAAACCGAGCCCTAACCCTAACACTAACCCTAACCCTAACCCTATCCCATACCCTACGCCGTACCCGCACCCCTCCCCGAACCCGTACCCTAAGCCGAACCCTAAGCCTAACCCTACCCCTAGGCTACCCTTGACTGCTTCTGCCTCCAATAGATTTCCTAAGCACTAGTGTTTTAAGGAACAGCTTAAAAAGAGAATCCTAATGTGGTTTCTTTATAATGGGTGTGTTCCTTATCTTATCCTAGTGTCTAAACTCATCTCCATGGTTGCACCCCCAAATAATATTCCCTTACGTGCTAAGGGGTATCTAGAGAGTGGGATAGGTTTAATAAAAACCGTAACCCTAACGCGTACCCTTACCCTAACCCCTACCCTAACCCTAACCCGTACCCTAAACCGAGCCCTAACCCTAACACTAACCCTAACCCTAACCCTAACTCATACCCTACGCCGTACCCGCACCCCTCCCCGAACCCGTACCCTAACCCTAACCCTAAGCCTAACCCCAACCCTAGGCTACCCTTGACTGCTTCTGCCTCCAATAGATTTCCTAAGCACTAGTGTTTTAAGGAACAGCTTAAAAAGAGAATCCTAATGTGATTTCTTTATAATGGGTGTGTTCCTTATCTTATCCTAGTGTCTAAACTCTTCTCCATGGCTGCACCCCCAAATAATATTCCTTTACGAGCTAAGGGGTATCTAGAGAGTGGGATAGGTTTAATAACTACCCTAACCCTAACGCGTACCCTAACCCTAACCCCTACCCTAAACCTAACACGTACCCTAATCCTAACCCGTACCCTAAACCGAGCCCTAACCCTAACACTAACCCTAACCCTAACCCTAACCCATACCCTACGCCGTACCCGAACCCCTCCCCGAACCCGTACCCTAAGCCGTACCCTAACCCTAACCCTAAGCCTAACCCTAACCCTAGGCTACCCTTGACTGCTTCTGCCTCCAATAGATTTCCTAAGCACTAGTGTTTTAAGGAACAGCTTAAAAAGAGAATCCTAATGTGATTTCTTTATAATGGGTGTGTTCCTTATCTTATCCTAGTGTCTAAACTCTTCTCCATGGCTGGACCCTCAAATAATATTCCTTTACGTGCTAAGGGGTATCTAGAGAGTGGGATAGGTTTAATAACTACCCTAACCCTAACGCGTACCCTAACCCTAACCCCTACCCTAACCCTAACACGTACCCTAATCCTAACCCGTACCCTAAACCGAGCCCTAACCCGAACACTAACCCTAACCATAACCCTAACCCATACCCTACGCCGTACCCGAACCCCTCCCCGAACCCATTCCCCAAGCCGTACCCTAAACCTAACCCTAAGCCTAACCCTAACCCTAGGCTACCCTTGACTGCTTCTGCCTCCAATAGATTTCCTAAGCACTAGTGTTTTAAAGAACAGCTTAAAAAGAGAATCCTAAAGTGATTTCTTTATAATGGGTGTGTTCCTTATCTCATCCTAGTGTCTAAACTCTTCTCCATGGCTGGACCCCCAAATAATATTCATTTACGTGCTAAGGGGTATCTAGAGAGTGGGATAGGTTTACTAACTACCCTAGCCCTAACGCGTAACCTAACCCTAACCCCTACCCTAACCCTAACACGTACCCTAATCCTAACCCGTACCCTAAACCGAGCCCTAACCCTAACACTAACCCTAACCCTAACCCTAACCCATACCCTACGCTGTACCCGCACCCCTCCCCGAACCCGTACCCTAAGCCGTACCCTAACCCTAACCCTAAGCCTAACCCCAACCCTAGGCTACCCTTGACTGCTTCTGCCTCCAATAGATTTCCTAAGCACTAGTGTTTTAAGGAACAGCTTAAAAAGAGAATCCTAATGTGATTTCTTTATAATGGGTGTGTTCCTTATCTTATCCTAGTGTCTAAACTCTTCTCCATGGCTGCACCCCCAAATAATATTCCTTTACGTGCTAAGGGGTATCTAGAGAGTGGGATAGGTTTAATAACTACCCTAACCCTAACGCGTACCCTAACCCTAACCCCTACCCTAAACCTAACACGTACCCTAATCCTAACCCGTACCCTAAACCGAGCCCTAACCCTAACACTAACCCTAACCCTAACCCTAACCCATACCCTACGCCGTACCCGAACCCCTCCCCGAACCCGTACCCTAAGCCGTACCCTAACCCTAACCCTAAGCCTAACCCTAACCCTAGGCTACCCTTGACTGCTTCTGCCTCCAATAGATTTCCTAAGCACTAGTGTTTTAAGGAACAGCTTAAAAAGAGAATCCTAATGTGATTTCTTTATAATCGGTGTGTTCCTTATCTTATCCTAGTGTCTAAACTCTTCTCCATGGCTGGACCCTCAAATAATATTCCTTTACGTGCTAAGGGGTATCTAGAGAGTGGGATAGGTTTAATAACTACCCTAACCCTAACGCGTACCCTAACCCTAACCCCTACCCTAACCCTAACACGTACCCTAATCCTATCCCGTACCCTAAACCGAGCCCTAACCCTAACACTAACCCTAACCATAACCCTAACCCATACCCTACGCCGTACCCGAACCCCTCCCCGAACCCATTCCCCAAGCCGTACCCTAAACCTAACCCTAAGCCTAACCCTAACACTAGGCTACCCTTGACTGCTTCTGCCTCCAATAGATTTCCTAAGCACTAGTGTTTTAAAGAACAGCTTAAAAAGAGAATCCTAAAGTGATTTCTTTATAATGGGTGTGTTCCTTATCTCATCCTAGTGTCTAAACTCTTCTCCATGGCTGGACCCCCAAATAATATTCCTTTACGTGCTAAGGGGTATCTAGAGAGTGGGATAGGTTTAATAACTACCCTAACCCTAACACGTACCCTAATCCTAACCCGTACCCTAAACCGAGCCCTAACCCTAACACTAACCCTAACCCTAACCCTAACCCATACCCTACGCCGTACCCACACCCCTCCCCGAACCCGTACCCTAAGCCGTACCCTAAGCCTAACCCTAAGCCTAACCCTAACCCTAGGCTACCCTTGACTGCTTCTGCCTCCAATAGATTTCCTAAGCACTAGTGTTTTAAGGAACAGCTTAAAAAGAGAATCCTAATGTGATTTCTTTATAATGGGTGTGTTCCTTATCTTATCCTAGTGTCTAAACTCTTCTCCATGGCTGCACCCCCAAATAATATTGCCTTACGTGCTAAGGGGTATCTAGAGAGTGGGATAGGTTTAATAACTACCCTAACCCTAACGCGTACCCTAACCCTAACCCCTACCCTAACCCTAACACGTACCCTAATCCTAACCCGTACCCTAAACCGAGCCCTAACCCTAACACTAACCCTAACCCTAACCCTAACCCATACCCTACGCCGTACCCGCACCCCTCCCCGAACCCGTACCCTAAGCCGTACCCTAAGCCGTACCCTAAGCCTAACCCTAACCCTAGGCTACCCTTGACTGCTTCTGCCTCCAATAGATTTCCTAAGCACTAGTGTTTTAAGGAAGAGCTTAAAAAGAGAATCCTAATGTGATTTCTTTATAATGGGTGTGTTCCTTATCTTATCCTAGTGTCTAAACTCTTCTCCATGGCTGCACCCCCAAATAATATTCCCTTACGTGCTAAGGGGTATCTAGAGAGTGGGATAGGTTTAATAACTACCCTAACCCTAACGCGTACCCTAACCCTAACCCCTACCCTAACCCTAACACGTACCCTAATCCTAACCTGTACCCTAAACCGAGCCCTAACCCTAACACTAACCCTAACCCTAACCCTAACCCATACCCTACGCCGTACCCGCACCCCTCCCCGAACCCGTACCCTAAGCCATACCCTAAACCTAACCCTAAGCCTAACCCTAACCCTAGGCTCCCCTTGACTGCTTCGGCCTCCAATTGATTTCCTAAGCAGTAGTGTTTTAAGAAACAGCTTAAAAAGAGAATCCTAATGTGATTTCTTTATAATGGGTGTGTTCCTTATCTTATCCTAGTGTCTAAACTCTTCTCCATGGCTAGACCCCCAAATAATATTCCTTTACGTGCTAAGGGGGAGCTAGAGAGTGGGATAGGTTTACTAACTACCCTAGCCCTAACGCGTAACCTAACCCTAACCCCTACCCTAACCCTAACACGTACCCTAATCCTAACCCGTACCCTAAACCGAGCCCTAACCCTAACACTAACCCTAACCCTAACCCTAACCCATACCCTACGCCGTACCCGAAACCCTCCCCGAACCCGTACCCTAAGCCGTACCCTAAGCCTATCCCTAAGCCTAACCCTAACCCTAGGCTACCCTTGACTGCTTCTGCCTCCAATAGATTTCCTAAGCACTAGTGTTTTAAGGAACAGCTTAAAAAGAGAATCCTAATGTGATTTCTTTATAATGGGTGTGTTCCTTATCTTATCCTAGTGTCTAAACTCTTCTCCATGGATGGACCCTCAAATAATATTCCTTTACGTGCTAAGGGGTATCTAGAGAGTGGGATAGGTTTAATAACTACCCTAACCCTAACGCGTACCCTAACCCTAACCCCTACCCTAACCCTAACACGTACCCTAATCCTAACCCGTACCCTAAAGCGAGCCCTAACCCGAACACTAACCCTAACCCTAACCCTAACCCATACCCTACGCCGTACCCGCACCCCTCCCCGAACCCGTACCCTAAGCCGTACCCTAAGCCTAACCCTAAACCTAACCCTAACCCTAGGCTACCCTTGACTGCTTCTGCCTCCAATAGATTTCCTAAGCACTAGTGTTTTAAGGAACAGCTTAAAAAGAGAATCCTAATGTGATTTCTTTATAATGGGTGTGTTCCTTATCTTATCCTAGTGTCTAAACTCTTCTCCATGGCTAGACCCCCAAATAATATTCCCTTACGTGCTAAGGGGTATCTAGAGAGTGGGATAGGTTTAATAACTACCCTAACCCTAACGCGTACCCTAACCCTAACCCCTACCCTAACCCTAACACGTACCCTAATCCTAACCCGTACCCTAAACCGAGCCCTAACCCTAACACTAACCCTAACCCTAACCCTAACCCATACCCTACGCCGTACCTGCACCCCTCCCCGAACCAGTACCCTAAGCCGTACCCTAAGCCTAACCCTAAGCCTAACCCTAACCCTAGGCTACCCTTGACTGCTTCTGCCTCCAATAGATTTCCTAAGCACTAGTGTTTTAAGGAACAGCTTAAAAAGAGAATCCTAATGTGATTTCTTTATAATGGGTGTGTTCCTTATCTTATCCTAGTGTCTAAACTCTTCTCCATGGCTGCACCCCCAAATAATATTCCCTTACGTGCTAAGGGGTATCTAGAGAGTGGGATAGGTTTAATAACTACCCTAACCCTAACGCGTACCCTAACCCTAACCCCTACCCTAACCCTAACACGTACCCTAATCCTAACCTGTACCCTAAACCGAGCCCTAACCCTAACACTAACACTAACACTAACCCTAACCCATACCCTACGCCATACCCGCACCCCTCCCCGAACCCGTACCCTAAGCCATACCCTAAACCTAACCCTAAGCCTAACCATAACCCTAGGCTACCCTTGACTGCTTCTGCCTCCAATTGTTTTCCCAAGCAGTAGTGTTTTAAGAAACAGCTTAAAGAGAGAATCCTAATGTGATTTCTTTATAATGGGTGTGTTCCTTATCTTATCCTAGTGTCTAAACTCTTCTCCATGGCTGGACCCTCAAATAATATTCCTTTACGTGCTAAGGGGTATCTAGAGAGTGGGATAGGTTTAATAACTACCCTAACCCTAACGCGTACCCTAACCCTAACCCCTACCCTAACCCTAACACGTACCCTAATCCTATCCCGTACCCTAAACCGAGCCCTAACCCTAACACTAACCCTAACCATAACCCTAACCCATACCCTACGCCGTACCCGAACCCCTCCCCGAACCCATTCCCCAAGCCGTACCCTAAACCTAACCCTAAGCCTAACCCTAACACTAGGCTACCCTTGACTGCTTCTGCCTCCAATAGATTTCCTAAGCACTAGTGTTTTAAAGAACAGCTTAAAAAGAGAATCCTAAAGTGATTTCTTTATAATGGGTGTGTTCCTTATCTCATCCTAGTGTCTAAACTCTTCTCCATGGCTGGACCCCCAAATAATATTCCTTTACGTGCTAAGGGGTATCTAGAGAGTGGGATAGGTTTAATAACTACCCTAACCCTAACACGTACCCTAATCCTAACCCGTACCCTAAACCGAGCCCTAACCCTAACACTAACCCTAACCCTAACCCTAACCCATACCCTACGCCGTACCCACACCCCTCCCCGAACCCGTACCCTAAGCCGTACCCTAAGCCTAACCCTAAGCCTAACCCTAACCCTAGGCTACCCTTGACTGCTTCTGCCTCCAATAGATTTCCTAAGCACTAGTGTTTTAAGGAACAGCTTAAAAAGAGAATCCTAATGTGATTTCTTTATAATGGGTGTGTTCCTTATCTTATCCTAGTGTCTAAACTCTTCTCCATGGCTGCACCCCCAAATAATATTGCCTTACGTGCTAAGGGGTATCTAGAGAGTGGGATAGGTTTAATAACTACCCTAACCCTAACGCGTACCCTAACCCTAACCCCTACCCTAACCCTAACACGTACCCTAATCCTAACCCGTACCCTAAACCGAGCCCTAACCCTAACACTAACCCTAACCCTAACCCTAACCCATACCCTACGCCGTACCCGCACCCCTCCCCGAACCCGTACCCTAAGCCGTACCCTAAGCCGTACCCTAAGCCTAACCCTAACCCTAGGCTACCCTTGACTGCTTCTGCCTCCAATAGATTTCCTAAGCACTAGTGTTTTAAGGAAGAGCTTAAAAAGAGAATCCTAATGTGATTTCTTTATAATGGGTGTGTTCCTTATCTTATCCTAGTGTCTAAACTCTTCTCCATGGCTGCACCCCCAAATAATATTCCCTTACGTGCTAAGGGGTATCTAGAGAGTGGGATAGGTTTAATAACTACCCTAACCCTAACGCGTACCCTAACCCTAACCCCTACCCTAACCCTAACACGTACCCTAATCCTAACCTGTACCATAAACCGAGCCCTAACCCTAACACTAACCCTAACCCTAACCCTAACCCATACCCTACGCCGTACCCGCACCCCTCCCCGAACCCGTACCCTAAGCCATACCCTAAACCTAACCCTAAGCCTAACCCTAACCCTAGGCTCCCCTTGACTGCTTCGGCCTCCAATTGATTTCCTAAGCAGTAGTGTTTTAAGAAACAGCTTAAAAAGAGAATCCTAATGTGATTTCTTTATAATGGGTGTGTTCCTTATCTTATCCTAGTGTCTAAACTCTTCTCCATGGCTAGACCCCCAAATAATATTCCTTTACGTGCTAAGGGGGAGCTAGAGAGTGGGATAGGTTTACTAACTACCCTAGCCCTAACGCGTAACCTAACCCTAACCCCTACCCTAACCCTAACACGTACCCTAATCCTAACCTGTAACCTAAACCGAGCCCTAACCCTAACACTAACCCTAACCCTAACCCTAACCCATACCCTACGCCGTACCCGAACCGCTCCCCGAACCCATACCCCAAGCCGTACCCTAACCCTAACCCTAAGCCTAACCCTAACCCTAGGCTACCCTTGACTGCTTCTGCCTCCAATAGATTTCCTAAGCACTAGTGTTTTAAGGAACAGCTTAAAAAGAGAATCCTAATGTGATTTCTTTATAATGGGTGTGTTCCTTATCTTATCCTAGTGTCTAAACTCTTCTCCATGGCTGGACCCCCAAATAATATTCCTTTACGTGCTAAGGGGTATCTAGAGAGTGGGATAGGTTTAATAACTACCCTAACCCTAACGCGTACCTTAACCCTAACCCCTACCCTAACCCTAACACGTACCCTAATCCTAACCCGTACCCTAAACCGAGCCCTAACCCTAACACTAACCCTAACCCTAACCCTAACCCATACCCTACGCCGTACCCGAAACCCTCCCCGAACCCGTACCCTAAGCCGTACCCTAAGCCTATCCCTAAGCCTAACCCTAACCCTAGGCTACCCTTGACTGCTTCTGCCTCCAATAGATTTCCTAAGCACTAGTGTTTTAAGGAACAGCTTAAAAAGAGAATCCTAATGTGATTTCTTTATAATGGGTGTGTTCCTTATCTTATCCTAGTGTCTAAACTCTTCTCCATGGCTGGACCCTCAAATAATATTCCTTTACGTGCTAAGGGGTATCTAGAGAGTGGGATAGGTTTAATAACTACCCTAACCCTAACGCGTACCCTAACCCTAACCCCTACCCTAACCCTAACACGTACCCTAATCCTAACCCGTACCCTAAACCGAGCCCTAACCCTAACACTAACCCTAAACCTAACCCTAACCCAAACCCTACGCCGTACCCGCACCCATACCCGAACCCGTACCCTAAGCCGTACCCTAAGCCGTACCCTAAGCCTAACCCTAACCCTAGGCTACCCTTGACTGCTTCTGCCTCCAATAGATTTCCTAAGCACTAGTGTTTTAAGGAACAGCTTAAAAAGAGAATCCTAAAGTGATTTCTTTATAATGGGTGTGTTCCTTATCTTATCCTAGTGTCTAAACTCTTCTCCATGGCTGCACCCCCAAATAATATTCCCTTACGTGCTAAGGGGTATCTAGAGAGTGGGATAGGTTTAATAACTACCCTAACCCTAACGCGTACCCTAACCCTAACCCCTACCCTAACCCTAACACGTACCCTAATCCTAACCCGTACCCTAAACCGAGCCCTAACCCGAACACTAACCCTAACCCTAACCCTAACCCATACCCTACACCGTACCCGCACCCCTCCCCGAACCCATTCCCCAAGCCGTACCCTAAACCTAACC
The DNA here is from genome assembly GCF_965194805.1 of Balaenoptera borealis. Taxonomy (NCBI): domain Eukaryota; kingdom Metazoa; phylum Chordata; class Mammalia; order Artiodactyla; family Balaenopteridae; genus Balaenoptera; species Balaenoptera borealis. The sequence continues at coordinate 1,387,284 of NW_028123966.1, read as the reverse complement.
CTAAGCCTAACCCTAACCCTAGGCTACCCTTGACTGCTTCTGCCTCCAATTGATTTCCTAAGCACTAGTGTTTTAAGGAACAGCTTAAAAAGAGAATCCTAAAGTGATTTCTTTATAATGGGTGTGTTCCTTATCTTATCCTAGTGTCTAAACTCTTCTCCATGGCTGGACCCCCAAATAATATTCATTTACGTGCTAAGGGGTATCTAGAGAGTGGGATAGGTTTAATAACTACCCTAACCCTAACGCGTACCCTAACCCAAACCCCTACCCTAATCCTAAAACGTACCCTAATCCTAACCCGTACCCTAAACCGAGCCCTAACCCTAACACTAACCCTAACCCTAACCCTAACCCATACCCTACGCCGTACCCACACCCCTCCCCGAACCCGTACCCTAAGCCTAACCCTAAGCCTAACCGTAACCCTAGGCTACCCTTGACTGCTTCTGCCTCCAATAGATTTCCTAAGCACTAGTGTTTTAAGGAACAGCTTAAAAAGAGAATCCTAATGTGATTTCTTTATAATGGGTGTGTTCCTTATCTTATCCTAGTGTCTAAACTCTTCTCCATGGTTGGACCCCCAAATAATATTCCTCTACGTGCTAAGGGGTATCTAGAGAGTGGGATAGGTTTAATAACTACCCTAACCCTAACGCGTACCCTAACCCTAACCCCTACCCTAACCCTAACACGTACCCTAATCCTAACCCGTACCCTAAACCGAGCCCTAACCCTAACACTAACCCTAACCCTAACCCTAACCCATACCCTACACCGTACCCGAACCCCTCCCCGAACCCGTACCCTAAGCCGTACCCTAACCCTAACCCTAAGCCTAACCCTAACCCTAGGCTACCCTTGACTGCTTCTGCCTCCAATAGATTTCCTAAGCACTAGGGTTTTAAGGAAGAGCTTAAAAAGAGAATCCTAATGTGATTTCTTTATAATGGGTGTGTTCCTTATCTTATCTTAGTGTCTAAACTCTTCTCCATGGCTGCACCCCCAAATAATATTGCCTTACGTGCTAAGGGGTATCTAGAGAGTGGGATAGGTTTAATAACTACCCTAACCCTAACGTGTACCCTAACCCTAACCCCTACCCTAACCCTAACACGTACCCTAATCCTAACCTGTACCCTAAACCGAGCCCTAACCCGAACACTAACCCTAACCCTAACCCTAACCCATACCCTACGCGGTACCCGCACCCCTCCCCGAACCCGTACCCTAAGCCATACCCTAAACCTAACCCTAAGCCTAACCCTAACCCTAGGCTACCCTTGACTGCTTCTGCCTCCAATAGATTTCCTAAGCACTAGTGTTTTAAGGAACAGCTTAAAAAGAGAATCCTAAAGTGATTTCTTTATAATGGGTGTGTTCCTTATCTTATCCTAGTGTCTAAACTCTTCTCCATGGCTGGACCCCCAAATAATATTCCTTTACGTGCTAAGGGGTATCTAGAGAGTGGGATAGGTTTAATAACTACCCTAACCCTAACGCGTACCCTAACCCTAACCCCTACCCTAACCCTAACACGTACCCTAATCCTAACCCGTACCCTAAACCGAGCCCTAACCCTAACACAAAGCCTAACCCTAACCCATACCCTACGCCGTACCCGAAACCCTCCCCGAACCCGTACCCTAAGCCGTACCCTAAGCCTATCCCTAAGCCTAACCCCAACCCTAGGCTACCCTTGACTGCTTCTGCCTCCAATAGATTTCCTAAGCACTAGTGTTTTAAGGAACAGCTTAAAAAGAGAATCCTAATGTGATTTCTTTATAATGGGTGTGTTCCTTATCTTATCGTAGTGTCTAAACTCTTCACCATGGCTGCAACCCGAAATAATATTCCCTTACGTGCTTAGGGGTATCTAGAGAGTGGGATAGGTTTAATAACTACCCTAAACCCTAACGCGTACCCTAACCCTAACCCCTACCCTAACCCTAACACGTACACTAATCCTAACCCGTACCCTAAACCGAGCCCTAACCCTAACACTAACCCTAACCCTAACCCTAACCCATACCCTACGCCGTACCCGAACCCCTCCCCGAACCCATACCCCAAGCCGTACCCTAACCCTAACCCTAAGCCTAACCCTAACCCTAGGCTACCCTTGACTGCTTCTGCCTCCAATAGATTTCCTAAGCACTAGTGTTTTAAGGAACAGCTTAAAAAGAGAATCCTAAAGTGATTTCTTTATAATGGGTGTGTTCCTTATCTTATCCTAGTGTCTAAACTCTTCTCCATGGCTGGACCCCCAAATAATATTCCTTTACGTGCTAAGGGGTATCTAGAGAGTGGGATAGGTTTAATAACTACCCTAAGCCTAACGCGTACCCTAACCCTAACCCCTACCCTAACCCTAACACGTACCCTAATCCTAACCTGTACCCTAAACCGAGCCCTAACCCTAACACTAACCCTAACCCTAACCCTAACCCATACACTACGCCGTACCCGAAACCCTCCCCGAACCCGTACCCTAAGCCGTACCCTAAGCCTAACCCTAAGCCTAACCCTAACCCTAGGCTACCCTTGACTGCTTCTGCCTCCAATAGATTTCCTAAGCACTAGTGTTTTAAGGAACAGCTGAAAAAGAGAATCCTAATGTGATTTCTTTATAATGGGTGTGTTTCTTATCTTATCCTAGTGTCTAAACTATTCTCCATGGTTGGACCCCCAAATAATATTCCTTTACGTGCTAAGGGGTATCTAGAGAGTGGCATAGGTTTAATAACTACCCTAACCCTAACGCGTACCCTAACCCTAACCCCTACCCTAACCCTAACACGTACCCTAATCCTAACCCGTACCCTAAACCGAGCCCTAACCCTAACACTAACCCTAACCCTAACCCTAACCCATACCCTACGCCGTACCCGCACCCCTCCCCGAACCCGTACCCTAAGCCGAACCCTAAGCCTAACCCTACCCCTAGGCTACCCTTGACTGCTTCTGCCTCCAATAGATTTCCTAAGCACTAGTGTTTTAAGGAACAGCTTAAAAAGAGAATCCTAATGTGGTTTCTTTATAATGGGTGTGTTACTTATCTTATCCTAGTGTCTAAACTCATCTCCATGGTTGCACCCCCAAATAATATTCCCTTACGTGCTAAGGGGTATCTAGAGAGTGGGATAGGTTTAATAACTACCGAAACCCTAACGCGTACCCTTACCCTAACCCCTACCCTAACCCTAACCCGTACCCTAAACCGAGCCCTAACCCTAACACTAACCCTAACCCTAACCCTAACTCATACCCTACGCCGTACCCGCACCCCTCCCCGAACCCGTACCCTAACCCTAACCCTAAGCCTAACCCCAACCCTAGGCTACCCTTGACTGCTTCTGCCTCCAATAGATTTCCTAAGCACTAGTGTTTTAAGGAACAGCTTAAAAAGAGAATCCTAATGTGATTTCTTTATAATGGGTGTGTTCCTTATCTTATCCTAGTGTCTAAACTCTTCTCCATGGCTGCACCCCCAAATAATATTCCTTTACGTGCTAAGGGGTATCTAGAGAGTGGGATAGGTTTAATAACTACCCTAACCCTAACGCGTACCCTAACCCTAACCCCTACCCTAAACCTAACACGTACCCTAATCCTAACCCGTACCCTAAACCGAGCCCTAACCCTAACACTAACCCTAACCCTAACCCTAACCCATACCCTACGCCGTACCCGAACCCCTCCCCGAACCCGTACCCTAAGCCGTACCCTAACCCTAACCCTAAGCCTAACCCTAACCCTAGGCTACCCTTGACTGCTTCTGCCTCCAATAGATTTCCTAAGCACTAGTGTTTTAAGGAACAGCTTAAAAAGAGAATCCTAATGTGATTTCTTTATAATGGGTGTGTTCCTTATCTTATCCTAGTGTCTAAACTCTTCTCCATGGCTGGACCCTCAAATAATATTCCTTTACGTGCTAAGGGGTATCTAGAGAGTGGGATAGGTTTAATAACTACCCTAACCCTAACGCGTACCCTAACCCTAACCCCTACCCTAACCCTAACACGTACCCTAATCCTAACCCGTACCCTAAACCGAGCCCTAACCCGAACACTAACCCTAACCATAACCCTAACCCATACCCTACGCCGTACCCGAACCCCTCCCCGAACCCATTCCCCAAGCCGTACCCTAAACCTAACCCTAAGCCTAACCCTAACCCTAGGCTACCCTTGACTGCTTCTGCCTCCAATAGATTTCCTAAGCACTAGTGTTTTAAAGAACAGCTTAAAAAGAGAATCCTAAAGTGATTTCTTTATAATGGGTGTGTTCCTTATCTCATCCTAGTGTCTAAACTCTTCTCCATGGCTGGACCCCCAAATAATATTCCTTTACGTGCTAAGGGGTATTTAGAGAGTGGGATAGGTTTAATAACTACCCTAACCCTAACGCGTACCTTAACCCTAACCACTACCCTAACCCTAACACGTACCCTAATCCTAACCCGTACCCTAAACCGAGCCCTAACCCTAACACTAACCCTAACCCTAACCCTAACCCATACCCTACGCCGTACCCGAAACCCTCCCCGAACCCGTACCCTAAGCCGTACCCTAACCCTAACCCTAAGCCTACCCTTGACTGCTTCTGCCTCCAATAGATTTCCTAAGCACTAGTGTTTTAAGGAACAGCTTAAAAAGAGAATCCTAATGTGATTTCTTTATAATCGGTGTGTTCCTTATCTTATCCTAGTGTCTAAACTCTTCTCCATGGCTGGACCCTCAAATAATATTCCTTTACGTGCTAAGGGGTATCTAGAGAGTGGGATAGGTTTAATAACTACCCTAACCCTAACGCGTACCCTAACCCTAACCCCTACCCTAATCCTAACCCGTACCCTAAACCGAGCCCTAACCCTAACACTAACCCTAACCATAACCCTAACCCATACCCTACGCCGTACCCGAACCCCTCCCCGAACCCATTCCCCAAGCCGTACCCTAAACCTAACCCTAAGCCTAACCCTAACACTAGGCTACCCTTGACTGCTTCTGCCTCCAATAGATTTCCTAAGCACTAGTGTTTTAAAGAACAGCTTAAAAAGAGAATCCTAAAGTGATTTCTTTATAATGGGTGTGTTCCTTATCTCATCCTAGTGTCTAAACTCTTCTCCATGGCTGGACCCCCAAATAATATTCCTTTACGTGCTAAGGGGTATCTAGAGAGTGGGATAGGTTTAATAACTACCCTAACCCTAACGCGTACCTTAACCCTAACCCCTACCCTAACCCTAACACGTACCCTAATCCTAACCCGTACCCTAAACCGAGCCCTAACCCTAACACTAACCCTAACCCTAACCCTAACCCATACCCTACGCCGTACCCGAAACCCTCCCCGAACCCGTACCCTAAGCCGTACCCTAAGCCTATCCCTAAGCCTAACCCTAACCCTAGGCTACCCTTGACTGCTTCTGCCTCCAATAGATTTCCCAAGCACTAGTGTTTTAAGGAACAGCTTAAAAAGAGAATCCTAATGTGATTTCTTTATAATGGGTGTGTTCCTTATCTTATCCTAGTGTCTAAACTCTTCTCCATGGCTGGACCCTCAAATAATATTCCTTTACGTGCTAAGGGGTATCTAGAGAGTGGGATAGGTTTAATAACTACCCTAACCCTAACGCGTACCCTAACCCTAACCCCTACCCTAACCCTAACACGTACCCTAATCCTAACCCGTACCCTAAACCGAGCCCTAACCCTAACACTAACCCTAAACCTAACCCTAACCCATACCCTACGCCGTACCCGCACCCCTACCCGAACCCGTACCCTAAGCCGTACCCTAAGCCGTACCCTAAGCCTAACCCTAACCCTAGGCTACCCTTGACTGCTTCTGCCTCCAATAGATTTCCTAAGCACTAGTGTTTTAAGGAACAGCTTAAAAAGAGAATCCTAAAGTGATTTCTTTATAATGGGTGTGTTCCTTATCTTATCCTAGTGTCTAAACTCTTCTCCATGGTTGCACCCCCAAATAATATTCCCTTACGTGCTAAGGGGTATCTAGAGAGTGGGATAGGTTTAATAACTACCCTAACCCTAACGCGTACCCCAACCCTAACCCCTACCCTAACCCTAACACGTACCCTAATCCTAACCCGTACCCTAAACCGAGCCCTAACCCGAACACTAACCCTAACCCTAACCCTAACCCATACCCTACGCCGTACCCGCACCCCTCCCCGAACCCATTCCCCAAGCCGTACCCTAAACCTAACCCTAAGCCTAACCCTAACCCTAGGCTACCCTTGACTGCTTCTGCCTCCAATTGATTTCCTAAGCACTAGTGTTTTAAGGAACAGCTTAAAAAGAGAATCCTAAAGTGATTTCTTTATAATGGGTGTGTTCCTTATCTTATCCTAGTGTCTAAACTCTTCTCCATGGCTGGACCCCCAAATAATATTCATTTACGTGCTAAGGGGTATCTAGAGAGTGGGATAGGTTTAATAACTACCCTAACCCTAACGCGTACCCTAACCCAAACCCCTACCCTAACCCTAAAACGTACCCTAATCCTAACCCGTACCCTAAACCGAGCCCTAACCCTAACACTAACCCTAACCCTAACCCTAACCCATACCCTACGCCGTACCCACACCCCTCCCCGAACCCGTACCCTAAGCCTAACCCTAAGCCTAACCGTAACCCTAGGCTACCCTTGACTGCTTCTGCCTCCAATAGATTTCCTAAGCACTAGTGTTTTAAGGAACAGCTTAAAAAGAGAATCCTAATGTGATTTCTTTATAATGGGTGTGTTCCTTATCTTATCCTAGTGTCTAAACTCTTCTCCATGGTTGGACCCCCAAATAATATTCCTCTACGTGCTAAGGGGTATCTAGAGAGTGGGATAGGTTTAATAACTACCCTAACCCTAACGCGTACCCTAACCCTAACCCCTACCCTAACCCTAACACGTACCCTAATCCTAACCCGTACCCTAAACCGAGCCCTAACCCTAACACTAACCCTAACCCTAACCCTAACCCATACCCTACACCGTACCCGAACCCCTCCCCGAACCCGTACCCTAAGCCGTACCCTAACCCTAACCCTAAGCCTAACCCTAACCCTAGGCTACCCTTGACTGCTTCTGCCTCCAATAGATTTCCTAAGCACTAGGATTTTAAGGAACAGCTTAAAAAGAGAATCCTAATGTGATTTCTTTATAATGGGTGTGTTCCTTATCTTATCTTAGTGTCTAAACTCTTCTCCATGGCTGCACCCCCAAATAATATTGCCTTACGTGCTAAGGGGTATCTAGAGAGTGGGATAGGTTTAATAACTACCCTAACCCTAACGCGTACCCTAACCCTAACCCCTACCCTAACCCTAACACGTACCCTAATCCTAACCTGTACCCTAAACCGAGCCCTAACCCGAACACTAACCCTAACCCTAACCCTAACCCATACCCTACGCCGTACCCGCACCCCTCCCCGAACCCGTACCCTAAGCCATACCCTAAACCTAACCCTAAGCCTAACCCTAACCCTAGGCTACCCTTGACTGCTTCTGCCTCCAATAGATTTCCTAAGCACTAGTGTTTTAAGGAACAGCTTAAAAAGAGAATCCTAAAGTGATTTCTTTATAATGGGTGTGTTCCTTATCTTATCCTAGTGTCTAAACTCTTCTCCATGGCTGGACCCCCAAATAATATTCCTTTACGTGCTAAGGGGTATCTAGAGAGTGGGATACGTTTAATAACTACCCTAACCCTAACGCGTACCCTAACCCTAACACCTACCCTAACCCTAACACGTACCCTAATCCTAACCCGTACCCTAAACCGAGCCCTAACCCTAACACTAACCCTAACCCTAACCCATATCCTACGCCGTACCCGAAACCCTCCCCGAACCCGTACCCTAAGCCGTACCCTAAGCCTATCCCTAAGCCTAACCACAACCCTAGGCTACCCTTGACTGCTTCTGCCTCCAATAGATTTCCTAAGCACTAGTGTTTTAAGGAACAGCTTAAAAAGAGAATCCTAATGTGATTTCTTTATAATGGGTGTGTTCCTTATCTTATCCTAGTGTCTAAACTCTTCTCCATGGCTGCAACCCGAAATAATATTCCCTTACGTGCTTAGGGGTATCTAGAGAGTGGGATAGGTTTAATAACTACCCTAAACCCTAACGCGTACCCTAACCCTAACCCCTACCCTAACCCTAACACGTACACTAATCCTAACCCGTACCCTAAACCGAGCCCTAACCCTAACACTAACCCTAACCCTAACCCTAACCCATACCCTACGCCGTACCCGAACCCCTCCCCGAACCCATACCCCAAGCCGTACCCTAACCCTAACCCTAAGCCTAACCCTAACCCTAGGCTACCCTTGACTGCTTCTGCCTCCAATAGATTTCCTAAGCACTAGTGTTTTAAGGAACAGCTTAAAAAGAGAATCCTAAAGTGATTTCTTTATAATGGGTGTGTTCCTTATCTTATCCTAGTGTCTAAACTCTTCTCCATGGCTGGACCCCCAAATAATATTCCTTTACGTGCTAAGGGGTATCTAGAGAGTGGGATAGGTTTAATAACTACCCTAAGCCTAACGCGTACCATAACCCTAACCCCTACCCTAACCCTAACACGTACCCTAATCCTAACCTGTACCCTAAACCGAGCCCTAACCCTAACACTAACCCTAACCCTAACCCTAACCCATACCCTACGCCATACCCGAAACCCTCCCCGAACCCGTACCCTAAGCCGTACCCTAAGCCTAACCCTAAGGCTAACCCTAACCCTAGGCTACCCTTGACTGCTTCTGCCTCCAATAGATTTCCTAAGCACTAGTGTTTTAAGGAACAGCTGAAAAAGAGAATCCTAATGTGATTTCTTTATAATGGGTGTGTTCCTTATCTTATCCTAGTGTCTAAACTCTTCTCCATGGTTGGACCCCCAAATAATATTCCTTTACGTGCTAAGGGGTATCTAGAGAGTGGCATAGGTTTAATAACTACCCTAACCCTAACGCGTACCCTAACCCTAACCCCTACCCTAACCCTAACACGTACCCTAATCCTAACCCGTACCCTAAACCGAGCCCTAACCCTAACCCTAACCCTAACCCATACCCTACGCCGTACCCGCACCCCTCCCCGAACCCGTACCCTAAGCCGAACCCTAAGCCTAACCCTACCCCTAGGCTACCCTTGACTGCTTCTGCCTCCAATAGATTTCCTAAGCACTAGTGTTTTAAGGAACAGCTTAAAAAGAGAATCCTAATGTGGTTTCTTTATAATGGGTGTGTTCCTTATCTTATCCTAGTGTCTAAACTCATCTCCATGGTTGCACCCCCAAATAATATTCCCTTACGTGCTAAGGGGTATCTAGAGAGTGGGATAGGTTTAATAACTACCGTAACCCTAACGCGTACCCTTACCCTAACCCCTACCCTAACCCTAACCCGTACCCTAAACCGAGCCCTAACCCTAACAGTAACCCTAACCCTAACCCTAACTCATACCCTACGCCGTACCCGCACCCCTCCCCGAACCCATACCCTAACCCTAACCCTAAGCCTAACCCCAACCCTAGGCTACCCTTGACTGCTTCTGCCTCCAATAGATTTCCTAAGCACTAGTGTTTTAAAGAACAGCTTAAAAAGAGAATCCTAAAGTGATTTCTTTATAATGGGTGTGTTCCTTATCTCATCCTAGTGTCTAAACTCTTCTCCATGGCTGGACCCCCAAATAATATTCCTTTACGTGCTAAGGGGTATCTAGAGAGTGGGATAGGTTTAATAACTACCCTAACCCTAACACGTACCCTAATCCTAACCCGTACCCTAAACCGAGCCCTAACCCTAACACTAACCCTAACCCTAACCCTAACCCTAACCCTAACCCTAACCCTAACCCTAACCCTAACCCTAACCCTAACCCTAACCCTAAGCACTAGTGTTTTAAGGAACAGCTTAAAAAGAGAATCCTAAAGTGATTTCTTTATAATGGGTGTGTTCCTTATCTTATCCTAGTGTCTAAACTCTTCTCCATGGCTGGACCCCCAAATAATATTCCTTTACGTGCTAAGGGGTATCTAGAGAGTGGGATAGGTTTAATAACTACCCTAACCCTAACGCGTACCCTAACCCTAACCCCTACCCTAACCCTAACACGTACCCTAATCCTAACCCGTACCCTAAACCGAGCCCTAACCCTAACACTAACCCTAACCCTAACCCTAACCCATACCCTACGCCGTACCCGAAACCCTCCCCGAACCCGTACCCTAAGCCGTACCCTAAGCCGAACCCTAAGCCTAACCCTAACCCTAGGCTACCCTTGACTGCTTCTGCCTCCAATAGATTTCCTAAGCACTAGTGTTTTAAGGAACAGCTGAAAAAGAGAATCCTAATGTGATTTCTTTATAATGGGTGTGTTCCTTATCTTATCCTAGTGTCTAAACTCTTCTCCATGGCTGCACCCCCAAATAATATTGCCTTACGTGCTAAGGGGTATCTAGAGAGTGGGATAGGTTTAATAACTATCCTAACCCTAATGCGTACTCTAACCCTAACCCCTACCCTAACACTAACACGTACCCTAATCCTAACCCGAACCCTAAACCGAGCCCTAACCCTAACACTAACACTAACCCTAACCCTAACCCATACCCTACGCCGTACCCGAACCCCTCCCCGAACCCGTACCCTACGCCGTACCCTAAGCCTAACCCTAAGCCTAACACTAACCCTAGGCTACCCTTGACTGCTTCTGCCTCCAATAGATTTCCTAAGCACTAGTGTTTTAAGCAACAGCTTAAAAAGAGAATCCTAATGTGATTTCTTTATAATGGGTGTGTTCCTTATCTTATCCTAGTGTCTAAATTCTTCTCCATGGCTGGACCCCCAAATAATATTCCTTTACGTGCTAAGGGGTATCTAGAGAGTGGGATAGGTTTACTAACTACCGTAAACCTAACGCATACCCTAACCCTAACCCCTACCCTAAACCTAACACGTACCCTAATCCTAACCGTACCCTAAACCGAGCCCTAACCCTAACACTAACCCTAACCCTAACCCTAACCCATACCCTACGCCGTACCCGCACCCCTCCCCGAACCCGTACCCTAAGCCGTACCCTAACCCTAACCCTAAGCCTAACCCTAACCCTAGGCTACCCTTGACTGCTTCTGCCTCCAATAGATTTCCTAAGCACTAGTGTTTTAAGGAACAGCTTAAAAAGAGAATCCTAATGTGATTTCTTTATAATGGGTGTGTTCCTTATCTTATCCTAGTGTCTAAACTCTTCTCCATGGCTGCAACCCGAAATAATATTCCCTTACGTGCTAAGGGGTATCTAGAGAGTGGGATAGGTTTAATAACTACCCTAAACCCTAACGCGTACCCTAACCCTAACCCCTACCCTAACCCTAACACGTACACTAATCCTAACCCGTACCCTAAACCGAGCCCTAACCATAACACTAACCCTAACCCTAACCCTAACCCATACCCTACGCCGTACCCGAACCCCTCCCCAAACCCATACCCCAAGACGTACCCTAACCCTAACCCTAAGCCTAACCCTAACCCTAGGCTACCCTTGACTGCTTCTGCCTCCAATAGATTTCCTAAGCACTAGTGTTTTAAGGAACAGCTTAAAAAGAGAATCCTAAAGTGATTTCTTTATAATGGGTGTGTTCCTTATCTTATCCTAGTGTCTAAACTCTTCTCCATGGCTGGACCCCCAAATAATATTCCTTTACGTGCTAAGGGGTATCTAGAGAGTGGGATAGGTTTAATAACTACCCTAACCCTAACGCGTACCCTAACCCTAACCCCTACCCTAACCCTAACACGTACCCTAATCCTAACCCGTACCCTAAACCGAGCCCTAACCCTAACACTAACCCTAACCCTAACCCTAACCCATACCCTACGCCGTACCCGAAACCCTCCCCGAACCCGTACCCTAAGCCGTACCCTAAGCCTAACCCTAAGCCTATCCCTAACCCTAGGCTACCCTTGACTGCTTCTGCCTCCAATAGATTTCCTAAGCACTAGTGTTTTAAGGAACAGCTGAAAAAGAGAATCCTAATGTGATTTCTTTATAATGGGTGTGTTCCTTATCTTATCCTAGTGTCTAAACTCTTCTCCATGGTTGGACCCCCAAATAATATTCCTTTACGTGCTAAGGGGTATCTAGAGAGTGGCATAGGTTTAATAACTACCCTAACCCTAACGCGTACCCTAACCCTAACCCCTACCCTAACCCTAACACGTACCCTAATCCTAACCCGTACCCTAAACCGAGCCCTAACCCTAACACTAACCCTAACCCTAACCCTAACCCATACCCTACGCCGTACCCGCACCCCTCCCCGAACCCGTACCCTAAGCCGAACCCTAAGCCTAACCCTACCCCTAGGCTACCCTTGACTGCTTCTGCCTCCAATAGATTTCCTAAGCACTAGTGTTTTAAGGAACAGCTTAAAAAGAGAATCCTAATGTGGTTTCTTTATAATGGGTGTGTTCCTTATCTTATCCTAGTGTCTAAACTCATCTCCATGGTTGCACCCCCAAATAATATTCCCTTACGTGCTAAGGGGTATCTAGAGAGTGGGATAGGTTTAATAACTACCGTAACCCTAACGCGTACCCTTACCCTAACCCCTACCCTAACCCTAACCCGTACCCTAAACCGAGCCCTAACCCTAACACTAACCCTAACCCTAACCCTAACTCATACCCTACGCCGTACCCGCACCCCTCCCCGAACCCGTACCCTAAGCCGTACCCTAACCCTAACCCTAAGCCTAACCCTAACCCTAGGCTACCCTTGACTGCTTCTGCCTCCAATAGATTTCCTAAGCACTAGTGTTTTAAGGAACAGCTTAAAAAGAGAATCCTAATGTGATTTCTTTATAATGGGTGTGTTCCTTATCTTATCCTAGTGTCTAAACTCTTCTCCATGGCTGGACCCCCAAATAATATTCCCTTACGTGCTAAGGGGTATCTAGAGAGTGGGATAGGTTTACTAACTACCCTAACCCTAACGCGTACCCTAACCCTAACTCCTACCCTAACCCTAACACGTACCCTAATCCTAAACCGTACCCTAAACCGAGCCCTAACCCTAACACTAACCCTAACCCTAACCCATACCCTACGCCGTACCCGCACCCCTCCCCGAACCCGTACCCTAAGCCGTACCCTAAGCCTAACCCTAAGCCTAACCCTAACCCTAGGCTACCCTTGACTGTTTCTGCCTCCAATAGATATCCTAAGCACTAGTGTTTTAAGGAACAGCTTAAAAAGAGAATCCTAATGTGATTTCTTTATAATGGGTGTGTTCCTTATCTTATCCTAGTGTCTAAACTCGTCTCCATGGCTGGACCCCCAAATAATATTCATTTACGTGCTAAGGGGTATCTAGAGAGTGGGATAGGTTTAATAACTACCCTAACCCTAACGCGTACCCTAACCCTAACCCCTACCCTAACCCTAACACGTACCCTAATCCTAACCCGTACCCTAAAGCGAGCCCTAACCCTAACACTAACCCTAACCCTAACCCTAACCCATACCCTACGCCGTACCCGCACCCCTCCCCGAACCCGTACCCTAAGCCGTACCCTAATCCTAACCCTAAACCTAACCCTAACCCTGGGCTACCCTTGACTGCTTCTGCCTCCAATAGATTTCCTAAGCACTAGTGTTTTAAGGAACAGCTTAAAAAGAGAATCCTAATGTGATTTCTTTATAATGGGTGTGTTCCTTATCTTATCCTAGTGTCTAAACTCTTCTCCATGGCTGGACCCCCAAATAATATTCCCTTACGTGCTAAGGGGTATCTAGAGAGTGGGATAGGTTTAATAACTACCCTAACCCTAACGCGTACCCTAACCCTAACCCCTACCCTAACCCTAACACGTACCCTAATCCTAACCCGTACCCTAAACCGAGCCCTAACCCTAACACTAACCCTAACCCTAACCCTAACCCATACCCTACGCCGTACCTGCACCCCTCCCCGAACCCGTACCCTAAGCCGTACCCTAAGCCTAACCCTAAGCCTAACCCTAACCCTAGGCTACCCTTGACTGCTTCTGCCTCCAATAGATTTCCTAAGCACTAGTGTTTTAAGGAACAGCTTAAAAAGAGAATCCTAATGTGATTTCTTTATAATGGGTGTGTTCCTTATCTTATCCTAGTGTCTAAACTCTTCTCCATGGCTGCACCCCCAAATAATATTCCCTTACGTGCTAAGGGGTATCTAGAGAGTGGGATAGGTTTAATAACTACCCTAACCCTAACGCGTACCCTAACCCTAACCCCTACCCTAACCCTAACACGTACCCTAATCCTAACCTGTACCCTAAACCGAGCCCTAACCCTAACACTAACACTAACCCTAACCCTAACCCATACCCTACGCCATACCGGCACCCCTCCCCGAACCCGTACCCTAAGCCATACCCTAAACCTAACCCTAAGCCTAACCCTAACCCTAGGCTCCCCTTGACTGCTTCTGCCTCCAATTGTTTTCCCAAGCAGTAGTGTTTTAAGAAACAGCTTAAAGAGAGAATCCTAATGTGATTTCTTTATAATGGGTGTGTTCCTTATCTTATCCTAGTGTCTAAACTCTTCTCCATGGCTGGACCCCCAAATAATATTCCTTTACGTGCTAAGGGGGAGCTAGAGAGTGGGATAGGTTTACTAACTACCCTAGCCCTAACGCGTAACCTAACCCTAACCCCTACCCTAACCCTAACACGTACCCTAATCCTAACCCGTACCCTAAACCGAGCCCTAACCCTAACACTAACCCTAACCCTAACCCTAACCCATACCCTACGCTGTACCCGCACCCCTCCCCGAACCCGTACCCTAAGCCGTACCCTAACCCTAACCCTAAGCCTAACCCCAACCCTAGGCTACCCTTGACTGCTTCTGCCTCCAATAGATTTCCTAAGCACTAGTGTTTTAAGGAACAGCTTAAAAAGAGAATCCTAATGTGATTTCTTTATAATGGGTGTGTTCCTTATCTTATCCTAGTGTCTAAACTCTTCTCCATGGCTGCACCCCCAAATAATATTCCTTTACGTGCTAAGGGGTATCTAGAGAGTGGGATAGGTTTAATAACTACCCTAACCCTAACGCGTACCCTAACCCTAACCCCTACCCTAAACCTAACACGTACCCTAATCCTAACCCGTACCCTAAACCGAGCCCTAACCCTAACACTAACCCTAACCCTAACCCTAACCCATACCCTACGCCGTACCCGAACCCCTCCCCGAACCCATACCCTAAGCCGTACCCTAACCCTAACCCTAAGCCTAACCCTAACCCTAGGCTACCCTTGACTGCTTCTGCCTCCAATAGATTTCCTAAGCACTAGTGTTTTAAGGAACAGCTTAAAAAGAGAATCCTAATGTGATTTCTTTATAATGGGTGTGTTCCTTATCTTATCCTAGTGTCTAAACTCTTCTCCATGGCTGGACCCTCAAATAATATTCCTTTACGTGCTAAGGGGTATCTAGAGAGTGGGATAGGTTTAATAACTACCCTAACCCTAACGCGTACCCTAACCCTAACCCCTACCCTAACCCTAACACGTACCCTAATCCTAACCCGTACCCTAAACCGAGCCCTAACCCTAACACTAACCCTAACCCTAACCCTAACCCATACCCTACGCCGTACCCGAACCCCTCCCCGAACCCATTCCCCAAGCCGTACCCTAAACCTAACCCTAAGCCTAACCCTAACCCTAGGCTACCCTTGACTGCTTCTGCCTCCAATAGATTTCCTAAGCACTAGTGTTTTAAAGAACAGCTTAAAAAGAGAATCCTAAAGTGATTTCTTTATAATGGGTGTGTTCCTTATCTCATCCTAGTGTCTAAACTCTTCTCCATGGCTGGACCCCCAAATAATATTCCTTTACGTGCTAAGGGGTATCTAGAGAGTGGGATAGGTTTAATAACTACCCTAACCCTAACACGTACCCTAATCCTAACCCGTACCCTAAACCGAGCCCTAACCCTAACCCTAACCCTAACCCATACCCTACGCCGTACCCGCACCCCTCCCCGAACCCGTACCCTAAGCCGAACCCTAAGCCTAACCCTACCCCTAGGCTACCCTTGACTGCTTCTGCCTCCAATAGATTTCCTAAGCACTAGTGTTTTAAGGAACAGCTTAAAAAGAGAATCCTAATGTGGTTTCTTTATAATGGGTGTGTTCCTTATCTTATCCTAGTGTCTAAACTCATCTCCATGGTTGCACCCCCAAATAATATTCCCTTACGTGCTAAGGGGTATCTAGAGAGTGGGATAGGTTTAATAACTACCGTAACCCTAACGCGTACCCTTACCCTAACCCCTACCCTAACCCTAACCCGTACCCTAAACCGAGCCCTAACCCTAACACTAACCCTAACCCTAACCCTAACTCATACCCTACGCCGTACCCGCACCCCTCCCCGAACCCGTACCCTAAGCCGTACCCTAACCCTAACCCTAAGCCTAACCCTAACCCTAGGCTACCCTTGACTGCTTCTGCCACCAATAGATTTCCTAAGCACTAGTGTTTTAAGGAACAGCTTAAAAAGAGAATCCTAATGTGATTTCTTTATAATGGGTGTGTTCCTTATCTTATCCTAGTGTCTAAACTCTTCTCCATGGCTGGACCCCCAAATAATATTCCCTTACGTGCTAAGGGGTATCTAGAGAGTGGGATAGGTTTACTAACTACCCTAACCCTAACGCGTACCCTAACCCTAACTCCTACCCTAACCCTAACACGTACCCTAATCCTAAACCGTACCCTAAACCGAGCCCTAACCCTAACACTAACCCTAACCCTAACCCATACCCTACGCCGTACCCGCACCCCTCCCCGAACCCGTACCCTAAGCCGTACCCTAAGCCTAACCCTAAGCCTAACCCTAACCCTAGGCTACCCTTGACTGTTTCTGCCTCCAATAGATATCCTAAGCCCTAGTGTTTTAAGGAACAGCTTAAAAAGAGAATCCTAATGTGATTTCTTTATAATGGGTGTGTTCCTTATCTTATCCTAGTGTCTAAACTCGTCTCCATGGCTGGACCCCCAAATAATATTCATTTACGTGCTAAGGGGTATCTAGAGAGTGGGATAGGTTTAATAACTACCCTAACCCTAACGCGTACCCTAACCCTAACCCCTACCCTAACCCTAACACGTACCCTAATCCTAACCCGTACCCTAAAGCGAGCCCTAACCCTAACACTAACCCTAACCCTAACCCTAACCCATACCCTACGCCGTACCCGCACCCCTCCGCGAACCCGTACCCTAAGCCATACCCTAAACCTAACCCTAAGCCTAACCCTAACCCTAGGCTACCCTTGACTGCTTCTGCCTCCAATTGTTTTCCCAAGCAGTAGTGTTTTAAGAAACAGCTTAAAGAGAGAATCCTAATGTGATTTCTTTATAATGGGTGTGTTCCTTATCTTATCCTAGTGTCTAAACTCTTCTCCATGGCTGGACCCCCAAATAATATTCCTTTACGTGCTAAGGGGGAGCTAGAGAGTGGGATAGGTTTACTAACTACCCTAGCCCTAACGCGTACCCTAACCCTAACCCCTACCCTAACCCTAACACGTACCCTAATCCTAACCTGTACCCTAAACCGAGCCCTAACCCTAACACTAACCCTAACACTAACCCTAACCCATACCCTATGCCGTACCCGAACCCCTCCCCGAACCCGTACCCTAAGCCGTACCCTAACCCTAACCCTAAGCCTAACCCTAACCCTAGGCTACCCTTGACTGCTTCTGCCTCCAATAGATTTCCTAAGCACTAGTGTTTTAAGGAACAGCTTAAAAAGAGAATCCTAATGTGATTTCTTTATAATGGGTGTGTTCCTTATCTTATCCTAGTGTCTAAACTCTTCTCCATGGCTGGACCCTCAAATAATATTCCTTTACGTGCTAAGGGGTATCTAGAGAGTGGGATAGGTTTAATAACTACCCTAACCCTAACGCGTACCCTAACCCTAACCCCTACCCTAACCCTAACACGTACCCTAATCCTAACCCGTACCCTAAACCGAGCCCTAACCCTAACACTAACCCTAACCCTAACCCTAACCCATACCCTACGCCGTACCCGCACCCCTCCCCGAACCCGTACCCTAAGCCGTACCCTAAGCCGTACCCTAAGCCTAACCCTAACCCTAGGCTACCCTTGACTGCTTCTGCCTCCAATAGATTTCCTAAGCACTAGTGTTTTAAGGAAGAGCTTAAAAAGAGAATCCTAATGTGATTTCTTTATAATGGGTGTGTTCCTTATCTTATCCTAGTGTCTAAACTCTTCTCCATGGCTGCACCCCCAAATAATATTCCCTTACGTGCTAAGGGGTATCTAGAGAGTGGGATAGGTTTAATAACTACCCTAACCCTAACGCGTACCCTAACCCTAACCCCTACCCTAACCCTAACACGTACCCTAATCCTAACCTGTACCCTAAACCGAGCCCTAACCCTAACACTAACCCTAACCCTAACCCTAACCCATACCCTACGCCGTACCCGCACCCCTCCCCGAACCCGTACCCTAAGCCATACCCTAAACCTAACCCTAAGCCTAACCCTAACCCTAGGCTCCCCTTGACTGCTTCGGCCTCCAATTGATTTCCTAAGCAGTAGTGTTTTAAGAAACAGCTTAAAAAGAGAATCCTAATGTGATTTCTTTATAATGGGTGTGTTCCTTATCTTATCCTAGTGTCTAAACTCTTCTCCATGGCTAGACCCCCAAATAATATTCCTTTACGTGCTAAGGGGGAGCTAGAGAGTGGGATAGGTTTACTAACTACCCTAGCCCTAACGCGTAACCTAACCCTAACCCCTACCCTAACCCTAACACGTACCCTAATCCTAACCTGTAACCTAAACCGAGCCCTAACCCTAACACTAACCCTAACCCTAACCCTAACCCATACCCTACGCCGTACCCGAACCGCTCCCCGAACCCATACCCCAAGCCGTACCCTAACCCTAACCCTAAGCCTAACCCTAACCCTAGGCTACCCTTGACTGCTTCTGCCTCCAATAGATTTCCTAAGCACTAGTGTTTTAAGGAACAGCTTAAAAAGAGAATCCTAATGTGATTTCTTTATAATGGGTGTGTTCCTTATCTTATCCTAGTGTCTAAACTCTTCTCCATGGCTGGACCCCCAAATAATATTCCTTTACGTGCTAAGGGGTATCTAGAGAGTGGGATAGGTTTAATAACTACCCTAACCCTAACGCGTACCTTAACCCTAACCCCTACCCTAACCCTAACACGTACCCTAATCCTAACCCGTACCCTAAACCGAGCCCTAACCCTAACACTAACCCTAACCCTAACCCTAACCCATACCCTACGCCGTACCCGAAACCCTCCCCGAACCCGTACCCTAAGCCGTACCCTAAGCCTATCCCTAAGCCTAACCCTAACCCTAGGCTACCCTTGACTGCTTCTGCCTCCAATAGATTTCCTAAGCACTAGTGTTTTAAGGAACAGCTTAAAAAGAGAATCCTAATGTGATTTCTTTATAATGGGTGTGTTCCTTATCTTATCCTAGTGTCTAAACTCTTCTCCATGGCTGGACCCTCAAATAATATTCCTTTACGTGCTAAGGGGTATCTAGAGAGTGGGATAGGTTTAATAACTACCCTAAACCTAACGCGTACCCTAACCCTAACCCCTACCCTAACCCTAACACGTACCCTAATCCTAACCCGTACCCTAAACCGAGCCCTAACCCTAACACTAACCCTAAACCTAACCCTAACCCAAACCCTACGCCGTACCCGCACCCATACCCGAACCCGTACCCTAAGCCGTACCCTAAGCCGTACCCTAAGCCTAACCCTAACCCTAGGCTACCCTTGACTGCTTCTGCCTCCAATAGATTTCCTAAGCACTAGTGTTTTAAGGAACAGCTTAAAAAGAGAATCCTAAAGTGATTTCTTTATAATGGGTGTGTTCCTTATCTTATCCTAGTGTCTAAACTCTTCTCCATGGCTGCACCCCCAAATAATATTCCCTTACGTGCTAAGGGGTATCTAGAGAGTGGGATAGGTTTAATAACTACCCTAACCCTAACGCGTACCCTAACCCTAACCCCTACCCTAACCCTAACACGTACCCTAATCCTAACCCGTACCCTAAACCGAGCCCTAACCCGAACACTAACCCTAACCCTAACCCTAACCCATACCCTACACCGTACCCGCACCCCTCCCCGAACCCATTCCCCAAGCCGTACCCTAAACCTAACCCTAAGCCTAACCCTAACCCTAGGCTACCCTTGACTGCTTCTGCCTCCAATTGATTTCCTAAGCACTAGTGTTTTAAGGAACAGCTTAAAAAGAGAATCCTAAAGTGATTTCTTTATAATGGGTGTGTTCCTTATCTTATCCTAGTGTCTAAACTCTTCTCCATGGCTGGACCCCCAAATAATATTCATTTACGTGCTAAGGGGTATCTAGAGAGTGGGATAGGTTTACTAACTACCCTAGCCCTAACGCGTAACCTAACCCTAACCCCTACCCTAACCCTAACACGTACCCTAATCCTAACCCGTACCCTAAACCGAGCCCTAACCCTAACACTAACCCTAACCCTAACCCTAACCCATACCCTACGCTGTACCCGCACCCCTCCCCGAAACCGTACCCTAAGCCGTACCCTAACCCTAACCCTAAGCCTAACCCCAACCCTAGGCTACCCTTGACTGCTTCTGCCTCCAATAGATTTCCTAAGCACTAGTGTTTTAAGGAACAGCTTAAAAAGAGAATCCTAATGTGATTTCTTTATAATGGGTGTGTTCCTTATCTTATCCTAGTGTCTAAACTCTTCTCCATGGCTGCACCCCCAAATAATATTCCTTTACGTGCTAAGGGGTATCTAGAGAGTGGGATAGGTTTAATAACTACCCTAACCCTAACGCGTACCCTAACCCTAACCCCTACCCTAAACCTAACACGTACCCTAATCCTAACCCGTACCCTAAACCGAGCCCTAACCCTAACACTAACACTAACCCTAACCCTAACCCATACCCTACGCCGTACCCGAACCCCTCCCCGAACCCGTACCCTAAGCCGTACCCTAACCCTAACCCTAAGCCTAACCCTAACCCTAGGCTACCCTTGACTGCTTCTGCCTCCAATAGATTTCCTAAGCACTAGTGTTTTAAGGAACAGCTTAAAAAGAGAATCCTAATGTGATTTCTTTATAATGGGTGTGTTCCTTATCTTATCCTAGTGTCTAAACTCTTCTCCATGGCTGGACCCTCAAATAATATTCCTTTACGTGCTAAGGGGTATCTAGAGAGTGGGATAGGTTTAATAACTACCCTAACCCTAACGCGTACCCTAACCCTAACCCCTACCCTAACCGTAACACGTACCCTAATCCTAACCCGTACCCTAAACCGAGCCCTAACCCTAACACTAACCCTAACCATAACCCTAACCCATACCCTACGCCGTACCCGAACCCCTCCCCGAACCCATTCCCCAAGCCGTACCCTAAACCTAACCCTAAGCCTAACCCTAACACTAGGCTACCCTTGACTGCTTCTGCCTCCAATAGATTTCCTAAGCACTAGTGTTTTAAGGAACAGCTTAAAAAGAGAATCCTAAAGTGATTTCTTTATAATGGGTGTGTTCCTTATCTTATCCTAGTGTCTAAACTCTTCTCCATGGCTGCACCCCCAAATAATATTCCCTTACGTGCTAAGGGGTATCTAGAGAGTGGGATAGGTTTAATAACTACCCTAACCCTAACGCGTACCCTAACCCTAACCCCTACCCTAACCCTAACACGTACCCTAATCCTAACCCGTACCCTAAACCGAGCCCTAACCCGAACACTAACCCTAACCCTAACCCTAACCCATACCCTACACCGTACCCGCACCCCTCCCCGAACCCATTCCCCAAGCCGTACCCTAAACCTAACCCTAAGCCTAACCCTAACCCTAGGCTACCCTTGACTGCTTCTGCCTCCAATTGATTTCCTAAGCACTAGTGTTTTAAGGAACAGCTTAAAAAGAGAATCCTAAAGTGATTTCTTTATAATGGGTGTGTTCCTTATCTTATCCTAGTGTCTAAACTCTTCTCCATGGCTGGACCCCCAAATAATATTCATTTACGTGCTAAGGGGTATCTAGAGAGTGGGATAGGTTTACTAACTACCCTAGCCCTAACGCGTAACCTAACCCTAACCCCTACCCTAACCCTAACACGTACCCTAATCCTAACCCGTACCCTAAACCGAGCCCTAACCCTAACACTAACCCTAACCCTAACCCTAACCCATACCCTACGCTGTACCCGCACCCCTCCCCGAACCCGTACCCTAAGCCGTACCCTAACCCTAACCCTAAGCCTAACCCCAACCCTAGGCTACCCTTGACTGCTTCTGCCTCCAATAGATTTCCTAAGCACTAGTGTTTTAAGGAACAGCTTAAAAAGAGAATCCTAATGTGATTTCTTTATAATCGGTGTGTTCCTTATCTTATCCTAGTGTCTAAACTCTTCTCCATGGCTGGACCCTCAAATAATATTCCTTTACGTGCTAAGGGGTATCTAGAGAGTGGGATAGGTTTAATAACTACCCTAACCCTAACGCGTACCCTAACCCTAACCCCTACCCTAACCCTAACACGTACCCTAATCCTATCCCGTACCCTAAACCGAGCCCTAACCCTAACACTAACCCTAACCATAACCCTAACCCATACCCTACGCCGTACCCGAACCCCTCCCCGAACCCATTCCCCAAGCCGTACCCTAAACCTAACCCTAAGCCTAACCCTAACACTAGGCTACCCTTGACTGCTTCTGCCTCCAATAGATTTCCTAAGCACTAGTGTTTTAAAGAACAGCTTAAAAAGAGAATCCTAAAGTGATTTCTTTATAATGGGTGTGTTCCTTATCTCATCCTAGTGTCTAAACTCTTCTCCATGGCTGGACCCCCAAATAATATTCCTTTACGTGCTAAGGGGTATCTAGAGAGTGGGATAGGTTTAATAACTACCCTAAACCTAACACGTACCCTAATCCTAACCCGTACCCTAAACCGAGCCCTAACCCTAACACTAACCCTAACCCTAACCCTAACCCATACCCTACGCCGTACCCACACCCCTCCCCGAACCCGTACCCTAAGCCGTACCCTAAGCCTAACCCTAAGCCTAACCCTAACCCTAGGCTACCCTTGACTGCTTCTGCCTCCAATAGATTTCCTAAGCACTAGTGTTTTAAGGAACAGCTTAAAAAGAGAATCCTAATGTGATTTCTTTATAATGGGTGTGTTCCTTATCTTATCCTAGTGTCTAAACTCTTCTCCATGGCTGCACCCCCAAATAATATTGCCTTACGTGCTAAGGGGTATCTAGAGAGTGGGATAGGTTTAATAACTACCCTAACCCTAACGCGTACCCTAACCCTAACCCCTACCCTAACCCTAACACGTACCCTAATCCTAACCCGTACCCTAAACCGAGCCCTAACCCTAACACTAATCCTAACCCTAACCCTAACCCATACCCTACGCCGTACCCACACCCCTCCCCGAACCCGTACCCTAAGCCTAACCCTAAGCCTAACCGTAACCCTAGGCTACCCTTGACTGCTTCTGCCTCCAATAGATTTCCTAAGCACTAGTGTTTTAAGGAACAGCTTAAAAAGAGAATCCTAATGTGATTTCTTTATAATGGGTGTGTTCCTTATCTTATCCTAGTGTCTAAACTCTTCTCCATGGTTGGACCCCCAAATAATATTCCTCTACGTGCTAAGGGGTATCTAGAGAGTGGGATAGGTTTAATAACTACCCTAACCCTAACGCGTACCCTAACCCTAACCCCTACCCTAACCCTAACACGTACCCTAATCCTAACCCGTACCCTAAACCGAGCCCTAACCCTAACACTAACCCTAACCCTAACCCTAACCCATACCCTACACCGTACCCGAACCCCTCCCCGAACCCGTACCCTAAGCCGTACCCTAACCCTAACCCTAAGCCTAACCCTAACCCTAGGCTACCCTTGACTGCTTCTGCCTCCAATAGATTTCCTAAGCACTAGGGTTTTAAGGAAGAGCTTAAAAAGAGAATCCTAATGTGATTTCTTTATAATGGGTGTGTTCCTTATCTTATCTTAGTGTCTAAACTCTTCTCCATGGCTGCACCCCCAAATAATATTGCCTTACGTGCTAAGGGGTATCTAGAGAGTGGGATAGGTTTAATAACTACCCTAACCCTAACGCGTACCCTAACCCTAACCCCTACCCTAACCCTAACACGTACCCTAATCCTAACCCGTACCCTAAACCGAGCCCTAACCCGAACACTAACCCTAACCCTAACCCTAACCCATACCCTACGCCGTACCTGCACCCCTCCCCGAACCCGTACCCTAAGCCGTACCCTAAGCCTAACCCTAAGCCTAACCCTAACCCTAGGCTACCCTTGACTGCTTCTGCCTCCAATAGATTTCCTAAGCACTAGTGTTTTAAGGAACAGCTTAAAAAGAGAATCCTAATGTGATTTCTTTATAATGGGTGTGTTCCTTATCTTATCCGAGTGTCTAAACTCTTCTCCATGGCTGCACCCCCAAATAATATTCCCTTACGTGCTAAGGGGTATCTAGAGAGTGGGATAGGTTTAATAACTACCCTAACCCTAACGCGTACCCTAACCCTAACCCCTACCCTAACCCTAACACGTACCCTAATCCTAACCTGTACCCTAAACCGAGCCCTAACCCTAACACTAACACTAACCCTAACCCTAACCCATACCCTACGCCATACCGGCACCCCTCCCCGAACCCGTACCCTAAGCCATACCCTAAACCTAACCCTAAGCCTAACCCTAACCCTAGGCTCCCCTTGACTGCTTCTGCCTCCAATTGTTTTCCCAAGCAGTAGTGTTTTAAGAAACAGCTTAAAGAGAGAATCCTAATGTGATTTCTTTATAATGGGTGTGTTCCTTATCTTATCCTAGTGTCTAAACTCTTCTCCATGGCTGGACCCCCAAATAATATTCCTTTACGTGCTAAGGGGGAGCTAGAGAGTGGGATAGGTTTACTAACTACCCTAGCCCTAACGCGTAACCTAACCCTAACCCCTACCCTAACCCTAACACGTACCCTAATCCTAACCCGTACCCTAAACCGAGCCCTAACCCTAACACTAACCCTAACCCTAACCCTAACCCATACCCTACGCTGTACCCGCACCCCTCCCCGAACCCGTACCCTAAGCCGTACCCTAACCCTAACCCTAAGCCTAACCCCAACCCTAGGCTACCCTTGACTGCTTCTGCCTCCAATAGATTTCCTAAGCACTAGTGTTTTAAGGAACAGCTTAAAAAGAGAATCCTAATGTGATTTCTTTATAATGGGTGTGTTCCTTATCTTATCCTAGTGTCTAAACTCTTCTCCATGGCTGCACCCCCAAATAATATTCCTTTACGTGCTAAGGGGTATCTAGAGAGTGGGATAGGTTTAATAACTACCCTAACCCTAACGCGTACCCTAACCCTAACCCCTACCCTAAACCTAACACGTACCCTAATCCTAACCCGTACCCTAAACCGAGCCCTAACCCTAACACTAACCCTAACCCTAACCCTAACCCATACCCTACGCCGTACCCGAACCCCTCCCCGAACCCATACCCTAAGCCGTACCCTAACCCTAACCCTAAGCCTAACCCTAACCCTAGGCTACCCTTGACTGCTTCTGCCTCCAATAGATTTCCTAAGCACTAGTGTTTTAAGGAACAGCTTAAAAAGAGAATCCTAATGTGATTTCTTTATAATGGGTGTGTTCCTTATCTTATCCTAGTGTCTAAACTCTTCTCCATGGCTGGACCCTCAAATAATATTCCTTTACGTGCTAAGGGGTATCTAGAGAGTGGGATAGGTTTAATAACTACCCTAACCCTAACGCGTACCCTAACCCTAACCCCTACCCTAACCCTAACACGTACCCTAATCCTAACCCGTACCCTAAACCGAGCCCTAACCCTAACACTAACCCTAACCCTAACCCTAACCCATACCCTACGCCGTACCCGAACCCCTCCCCGAACCCATTCCCCAAGCCGTACCCTAAACCTAACCCTAAGCCTAACCCTAACCCTAGGCTACCCTTGACTGCTTCTGCCTCCAATAGATTTCCTAAGCACTAGTGTTTTAAAGAACAGCTTAAAAAGAGAATCCTAAAGTGATTTCTTTATAATGGGTGTGTTCCTTATCTCATCCTAGTGTCTAAACTCTTCTCCATGGCTGGACCCCCAAATAATATTCCTTTACGTGCTAAGGGGTATCTAGAGAGTGGGATAGGTTTAATAACTACCCTAACCCTAACACGTACCCTAATCCTAACCCGTACCCTAAACCGAGCCCTAACCCTAACCCTAACCCTAACCCATACCCTACGCCGTACCCGCACCCCTCCCCGAACCCGTACCCTAAGCCGAACCCTAAGCCTAACCCTACCCCTAGGCTACCCTTGACTGCTTCTGCCTCCAATAGATTTCCTAAGCACTAGTGTTTTAAGGAACAGCTTAAAAAGAGAATCCTAATGTGGTTTCTTTATAATGGGTGTGTTCCTTATCTTATCCTAGTGTCTAAACTCATCTCCATGGTTGCACCCCCAAATAATATTCCCTTACGTGCTAAGGGGTATCTAGAGAGTGGGATAGGTTTAATAACTACCGTAACCCTAACGCGTACCCTTACCCTAACCCCTACCCTAACCCTAACCCGTACCCTAAACCGAGCCCTAACCCTAACACTAACCCTAACCCTAACCCTAACTCATACCCTACGCCGTACCCGCACCCCTCCCCGAACCCGTACCCTAAGCCGTACCCTAACCCTAACCCTAAGCCTAACCCTAACCCTAGGCTACCCTTGACTGCTTCTGCCACCAATAGATTTCCTAAGCACTAGTGTTTTAAGGAACAGCTTAAAAAGAGAATCCTAATGTGATTTCTTTATAATGGGTGTGTTCCTTATCTTATCCTAGTGTCTAAACTCTTCTCCATGGCTGGACCCCCAAATAATATTCCCTTACGTGCTAAGGGGTATCTAGAGAGTGGGATAGGTTTACTAACTACCCTAACCCTAACGCGTACCCTAACCCTAACTCCTACCCTAACCCTAACACGTACCCTAATCCTAAACCGTACCCTAAACCGAGCCCTAACCCTAACACTAACCCTAACCCTAACCCATACCCTACGCCGTACCCGCACCCCTCCCCGAACCCGTACCCTAAGCCGTACCCTAAGCCTAACCCTAAGCCTAACCCTAACCCTAGGCTACCCTTGACTGTTTCTGCCTCCAATAGATATCCTAAGCCCTAGTGTTTTAAGGAACAGCTTAAAAAGAGAATCCTAATGTGATTTCTTTATAATGGGTGTGTTCCTTATCTTATCCTAGTGTCTAAACTCGTCTCCATGGCTGGACCCCCAAATAATATTCATTTACGTGCTAAGGGGTATCTAGAGAGTGGGATAGGTTTAATAACTACCCTAACCCTAACGCGTACCCTAACCCTAACCCCTACCCTAACCCTAACACGTACCCTAATCCTAACCCGTACCCTAAAGCGAGCCCTAACCCTAACACTAACCCTAACCCTAACCCTAACCCATACCCTACGCCGTACCCGCACCCCTCCGCGAACCCGTACCCTAAGCCATACCCTAAACCTAACCCTAAGCCTAACCCTAACCCTAGGCTACCCTTGACTGCTTCTGCCTCCAATTGTTTTCCCAAGCAGTAGTGTTTTAAGAAACAGCTTAAAGAGAGAATCCTAATGTGATTTCTTTATAATGGGTGTGTTCCTTATCTTATCCTAGTGTCTAAACTCTTCTCCATGGCTGGACCCCCAAATAATATTCCTTTACGTGCTAAGGGGGAGCTAGAGAGTGGGATAGGTTTACTAACTACCCTAGCCCTAACGCGTACCCTAACCCTAACCCCTACCCTAACCCTAACACGTACCCTAATCCTAACCTGTACCCTAAACCGAGCCCTAACCCTAACACTAACCCTAACACTAACCCTAACCCATACCCTATGCCGTACCCGAACCCCTCCCCGAACCCGTACCCTAAGCCGTACCCTAACCCTAACCCTAAGCCTAACCCTAACCCTAGGCTACCCTTGACTGCTTCTGCCTCCAATAGATTTCCTAAGCACTAGTGTTTTAAGGAACAGCTTAAAAAGAGAATCCTAATGTGATTTCTTTATAATGGGTGTGTTCCTTATCTTATCCTAGTGTCTAAACTCTTCTCCATGGCTGGACCCTCAAATAATATTCCTTTACGTGCTAAGGGGTATCTAGAGAGTGGGATAGGTTTAATAACTACCCTAACCCTAACGCGTACCCTAACCCTAACCCCTACCCTAACCCTAACACGTACCCTAATCCTAACCCGTACCCTAAACCGAGCCCTAACCCTAACACTAACCCTAACCCTAACCCTAACCCATACCCTACGCCGTACCCGCACCCCTCCCCGAACCCGTACCCTAAGCCGTACCCTAAGCCGTACCCTAAGCCTAACCCTAACCCTAGGCTACCCTTGACTGCTTCTGCCTCCAATAGATTTCCTAAGCACTAGTGTTTTAAGGAAGAGCTTAAAAAGAGAATCCTAATGTGATTTCTTTATAATGGGTGTGTTCCTTATCTTATCCTAGTGTCTAAACTCTTCTCCATGGCTGCACCCCCAAATAATATTCCCTTACGTGCTAAGGGGTATCTAGAGAGTGGGATAGGTTTAATAACTACCCTAACCCTAACGCGTACCCTAACCCTAACCCCTACCCTAACCCTAACACGTACCCTAATCCTAACCTGTACCCTAAACCGAGCCCTAACCCTAACACTAACCCTAACCCTAACCCTAACCCATACCCTACGCCGTACCCGCACCCCTCCCCGAACCCGTACCCTAAGCCATACCCTAAACCTAACCCTAAGCCTAACCCTAACCCTAGGCTCCCCTTGACTGCTTCGGCCTCCAATTGATTTCCTAAGCAGTAGTGTTTTAAGAAACAGCTTAAAAAGAGAATCCTAATGTGATTTCTTTATAATGGGTGTGTTCCTTATCTTATCCTAGTGTCTAAACTCTTCTCCATGGCTAGACCCCCAAATAATATTCCTTTACGTGCTAAGGGGGAGCTAGAGAGTGGGATAGGTTTACTAACTACCCTAGCCCTAACGCGTAACCTAACCCTAACCCCTACCCTAACCCTAACACGTACCCTAATCCTAACCTGTAACCTAAACCGAGCCCTAACCCTAACACTAACCCTAACCCTAACCCTAACCCATACCCTACGCCGTACCCGAACCGCTCCCCGAACCCATACCCCAAGCCGTACCCTAACCCTAACCCTAAGCCTAACCCTAACCCTAGGCTACCCTTGACTGCTTCTGCCTCCAATAGATTTCCTAAGCACTAGTGTTTTAAGGAACAGCTTAAAAAGAGAATCCTAATGTGATTTCTTTATAATGGGTGTGTTCCTTATCTTATCCTAGTGTCTAAACTCTTCTCCATGGCTGGACCCCCAAATAATATTCCTTTACGTGCTAAGGGGTATCTAGAGAGTGGGATAGGTTTAATAACTACCCTAACCCTAACGCGTACCTTAACCCTAACCCCTACCCTAACCCTAACACGTACCCTAATCCTAACCCGTACCCTAAACCGAGCCCTAACCCTAACACTAACCCTAACCCTAACCCTAACCCATACCCTACGCCGTACCCGAAACCCTCCCCGAACCCGTACCCTAAGCCGTACCCTAAGCCTATCCCTAAGCCTAACCCTAACCCTAGGCTACCCTTGACTGCTTCTGCCTCCAATAGATTTCCTAAGCACTAGTGTTTTAAGGAACAGCTTAAAAAGAGAATCCTAATGTGATTTCTTTATAATGGGTGTGTTCCTTATCTTATCCTAGTGTCTAAACTCTTCTCCATGGCTGGACCCTCAAATAATATTCCTTTACGTGCTAAGGGGTATCTAGAGAGTGGGATAGGTTTAATAACTACCCTAAACCTAACGCGTACCCTAACCCTAACCCCTACCCTAACCCTAACACGTACCCTAATCCTAACCCGTACCCTAAACCGAGCCCTAACCCTAACACTAACCCTAAACCTAACCCTAACCCAAACCCTACGCCGTACCCGCACCCATACCCGAACCCGTACCCTAAGCCGTACCCTAAGCCGTACCCTAAGCCTAACCCTAACCCTAGGCTACCCTTGACTGCTTCTGCCTCCAATAGATTTCCTAAGCACTAGTGTTTTAAGGAACAGCTTAAAAAGAGAATCCTAAAGTGATTTCTTTATAATGGGTGTGTTCCTTATCTTATCCTAGTGTCTAAACTCTTCTCCATGGCTGCACCCCCAAATAATATTCCCTTACGTGCTAAGGGGTATCTAGAGAGTGGGATAGGTTTAATAACTACCCTAACCCTAACGCGTACCCTAACCCTAACCCCTACCCTAACCCTAACACGTACCCTAATCCTAACCCGTACCCTAAACCGAGCCCTAACCCGAACACTAACCCTAACCCTAACCCTAACCCATACCCTACACCGTACCCGCACCCCTCCCCGAACCCATTCCCCAAGCCGTACCCTAAACCTAACCCTAAGCCTAACCCTAACCCTAGGCTACCCTTGACTGCTTCTGCCTCCAATTGATTTCCTAAGCACTAGTGTTTTAAGGAACAGCTTAAAAAGAGAATCCTAAAGTGATTTCTTTATAATGGGTGTGTTCCTTATCTTATCCTAGTGTCTAAACTCTTCTCCATGGCTGGACCCCCAAATAATATTCATTTACGTGCTAAGGGGTATCTAGAGAGTGGGATAGGTTTACTAACTACCCTAGCCCTAACGCGTAACCTAACCCTAACCCCTACCCTAACCCTAACACGTACCCTAATCCTAACCCGTACCCTAAACCGAGCCCTAACCCTAACACTAACCCTAACCCTAACCCTAACCCATACCCTACGCTGTACCCGCACCCCTCCCCGAAACCGTACCCTAAGCCGTACCCTAACCCTAACCCTAAGCCTAACCCCAACCCTAGGCTACCCTTGACTGCTTCTGCCTCCAATAGATTTCCTAAGCACTAGTGTTTTAAGGAACAGCTTAAAAAGAGAATCCTAATGTGATTTCTTTATAATGGGTGTGTTCCTTATCTTATCCTAGTGTCTAAACTCTTCTCCATGGCTGCACCCCCAAATAATATTCCTTTACGTGCTAAGGGGTATCTAGAGAGTGGGATAGGTTTAATAACTACCCTAACCCTAACGCGTACCCTAACCCTAACCCCTACCCTAAACCTAACACGTACCCTAATCCTAACCCGTACCCTAAACCGAGCCCTAACCCTAACACTAACACTAACCCTAACCCTAACCCATACCCTACGCCGTACCCGAACCCCTCCCCGAACCCGTACCCTAAGCCGTACCCTAACCCTAACCCTAAGCCTAACCCTAACCCTAGGCTACCCTTGACTGCTTCTGCCTCCAATAGATTTCCTAAGCACTAGTGTTTTAAGGAACAGCTTAAAAAGAGAATCCTAATGTGATTTCTTTATAATGGGTGTGTTCCTTATCTTATCCTAGTGTCTAAACTCTTCTCCATGGCTGGACCCTCAAATAATATTCCTTTACGTGCTAAGGGGTATCTAGAGAGTGGGATAGGTTTAATAACTACCCTAACCCTAACGCGTACCCTAACCCTAACCCCTACCCTAACCGTAACACGTACCCTAATCCTAACCCGTACCCTAAACCGAGCCCTAACCCTAACACTAACCCTAACCATAACCCTAACCCATACCCTACGCCGTACCCGAACCCCTCCCCGAACCCATTCCCCAAGCCGTACCCTAAACCTAACCCTAAGCCTAACCCTAACACTAGGCTACCCTTGACTGCTTCTGCCTCCAATAGATTTCCTAAGCACTAGTGTTTTAAGGAACAGCTTAAAAAGAGAATCCTAAAGTGATTTCTTTATAATGGGTGTGTTCCTTATCTTATCCTAGTGTCTAAACTCTTCTCCATGGCTGCACCCCCAAATAATATTCCCTTACGTGCTAAGGGGTATCTAGAGAGTGGGATAGGTTTAATAACTACCCTAACCCTAACGCGTACCCTAACCCTAACCCCTACCCTAACCCTAACACGTACCCTAATCCTAACCCGTACCCTAAACCGAGCCCTAACCCGAACACTAACCCTAACCCTAACCCTAACCCATACCCTACACCGTACCCGCACCCCTCCCCGAACCCATTCCCCAAGCCGTACCCTAAACCTAACCCTAAGCCTAACCCTAACCCTAGGCTACCCTTGACTGCTTCTGCCTCCAATTGATTTCCTAAGCACTAGTGTTTTAAGGAACAGCTTAAAAAGAGAATCCTAAAGTGATTTCTTTATAATGGGTGTGTTCCTTATCTTATCCTAGTGTCTAAACTCTTCTCCATGGCTGGACCCCCAAATAATATTCATTTACGTGCTAAGGGGTATCTAGAGAGTGGGATAGGTTTACTAACTACCCTAGCCCTAACGCGTAACCTAACCCTAACCCCTACCCTAACCCTAACACGTACCCTAATCCTAACCCGTACCCTAAACCGAGCCCTAACCCTAACACTAACCCTAACCCTAACCCTAACCCATACCCTACGCTGTACCCGCACCCCTCCCCGAACCCGTACCCTAAGCCGTACCCTAACCCTAACCCTAAGCCTAACCCCAACCCTAGGCTACCCTTGACTGCTTCTGCCTCCAATAGATTTCCTAAGCACTAGTGTTTTAAGGAACAGCTTAAAAAGAGAATCCTAATGTGATTTCTTTATAATCGGTGTGTTCCTTATCTTATCCTAGTGTCTAAACTCTTCTCCATGGCTGGACCCTCAAATAATATTCCTTTACGTGCTAAGGGGTATCTAGAGAGTGGGATAGGTTTAATAACTACCCTAACCCTAACGCGTACCCTAACCCTAACCCCTACCCTAACCCTAACACGTACCCTAATCCTATCCCGTACCCTAAACCGAGCCCTAACCCTAACACTAACCCTAACCATAACCCTAACCCATACCCTACGCCGTACCCGAACCCCTCCCCGAACCCATTCCCCAAGCCGTACCCTAAACCTAACCCTAAGCCTAACCCTAACACTAGGCTACCCTTGACTGCTTCTGCCTCCAATAGATTTCCTAAGCACTAGTGTTTTAAAGAACAGCTTAAAAAGAGAATCCTAAAGTGATTTCTTTATAATGGGTGTGTTCCTTATCTCATCCTAGTGTCTAAACTCTTCTCCATGGCTGGACCCCCAAATAATATTCCTTTACGTGCTAAGGGGTATCTAGAGAGTGGGATAGGTTTAATAACTACCCTAAACCTAACACGTACCCTAATCCTAACCCGTACCCTAAACCGAGCCCTAACCCTAACACTAACCCTAACCCTAACCCTAACCCATACCCTACGCCGTACCCACACCCCTCCCCGAACCCGTACCCTAAGCCGTACCCTAAGCCTAACCCTAAGCCTAACCCTAACCCTAGGCTACCCTTGACTGCTTCTGCCTCCAATAGATTTCCTAAGCACTAGTGTTTTAAGGAACAGCTTAAAAAGAGAATCCTAATGTGATTTCTTTATAATGGGTGTGTTCCTTATCTTATCCTAGTGTCTAAACTCTTCTCCATGGCTGCACCCCCAAATAATATTGCCTTACGTGCTAAGGGGTATCTAGAGAGTGGGATAGGTTTAATAACTACCCTAACCCTAACGCGTACCCTAACCCTAACCCCTACCCTAACCCTAACACGTACCCTAATCCTAACCCGTACCCTAAACCGAGCCCTAACCCTAACACTAATCCTAACCCTAACCCTAACCCATACCCTACGCCGTACCCACACCCCTCCCCGAACCCGTACCCTAAGCCTAACCCTAAGCCTAACCGTAACCCTAGGCTACCCTTGACTGCTTCTGCCTCCAATAGATTTCCTAAGCACTAGTGTTTTAAGGAACAGCTTAAAAAGAGAATCCTAATGTGATTTCTTTATAATGGGTGTGTTCCTTATCTTATCCTAGTGTCTAAACTCTTCTCCATGGTTGGACCCCCAAATAATATTCCTCTACGTGCTAAGGGGTATCTAGAGAGTGGGATAGGTTTAATAACTACCCTAACCCTAACGCGTACCCTAACCCTAACCCCTACCCTAACCCTAACACGTACCCTAATCCTAACCCGTACCCTAAACCGAGCCCTAACCCTAACACTAACCCTAACCCTAACCCTAACCCATACCCTACACCGTACCCGAACCCCTCCCCGAACCCGTACCCTAAGCCGTACCCTAACCCTAACCCTAAGCCTAACCCTAACCCTAGGCTACCCTTGACTGCTTCTGCCTCCAATAGATTTCCTAAGCACTAGGGTTTTAAGGAAGAGCTTAAAAAGAGAATCCTAATGTGATTTCTTTATAATGGGTGTGTTCCTTATCTTATCTTAGTGTCTAAACTCTTCTCCATGGCTGCACCCCCAAATAATATTGCCTTACGTGCTAAGGGGTATCTAGAGAGTGGGATAGGTTTAATAACTACCCTAACCCTAACGCGTACCCTAACCCTAACCCCTACCCTAACCCTAACACGTACCCTAATCCTAACCTGTACCCTAAACCGAGCCCTAACCCGAACACTAACCCTAACCCTAACCCTAACCCATACCCTACGCGGTACCCGCACCCCTCCCCGAACCCGTACCCTAAGCCATACCCTAAACCTAACCCTAAGCCTAACCCTAACCCTAGGCTACCCTTGACTGCTTCTGCCTCCAATAGATTTCCTAAGCACTAGTGTTTTAAGGAACAGCTTAAAAAGAGAATCCTAAAGTGATTTCTTTATAATGGGTGTGTTCCTTATCTTATCCTAGTGTCTAAACTCTTCTCCATGGCTGGACCCCCAAATAATATTCCTTTACGTGCTAAGGGGTATCTAGAGAGTGGGATAGGTTTAATAACTACCCTAACCCTAACGCGTACCCTAACCCTAACCCCTACCCTAACCCTAACACGTACCCTAATCCTAACCCGTACCCTAAACCGAGCCCTAACCCTAACACTAACCCTAACCCTAACCCATACCCTACGCCGTACCCGAAACCCTCCCCGAACCCGTACCCTAAGCCGTACCCTAAGCCTATCCCTAAGCCTAACCCCAACCCTAGGCTACCCTTGACTGCTTCTGCCTCCAATAGATTTCCTAAGCACTAGTGTTTTAAGGAACAGCTTAAAAAGAGAATCCTAATGTGATTTCTTTATAATGGGTGTGTTCCTTATCTTATCCTAGTGTCTAAACTATTCTCCATGGTTGGACCCCCAAATAATATTCCTTTACGTGCTAAGGGGTATCTAGAGAGTGGCATAGGTTTAATAACTACCCTAACCCTAACGCGTACCCTAACCCTAACCCCTACCCTAACCCTAACACGTACCCTAATCCTAACCCGTACCCTAAACCGAGCCCTAACCCTAACACTAACCCTAACCCTAACCCTAACCCATACCCTACGCCGTACCCGCACCCCTCCCCGAACCCGTACCCTAAGCCGAACCCTAAGCCTAACCCTACCCCTAGGCTACCCTTGACTGCTTCTGCCTCCAATAGATTTCCTAAGCACTAGTGTTTTAAGGAACA
This sequence comes from Balaenoptera borealis, assembly GCF_965194805.1. NCBI lineage: Eukaryota > Metazoa > Chordata > Mammalia > Artiodactyla > Balaenopteridae > Balaenoptera > Balaenoptera borealis. The sequence continues at coordinate 1,351,498 of NW_028123966.1, read as the reverse complement.
GCTTAAAAAGAGAATCCTAATGTGGTTTCTTTATAATGGGTGTGTTACTTATCTTATCCTAGTGTCTAAACTCATCTCCATGGTTGCACCCCCAAATAATATTCCCTTACGTGCTAAGGGGTATCTAGAGAGTGGGATAGGTTTAATAACTACCGAAACCCTAACGCGTACCCTTACCCTAACCCCTACCCTAACCCTAACCCGTACCCTAAACCGAGCCCTAACCCTAACACTAACCCTAACCCTAACCCTAACTCATACCCTACGCCGTACCCGCACCCCTCCCCGAACCCGTACCCTAACCCTAACCCTAAGCCTAACCCCAACCCTAGGCTACCCTTGACTGCTTCTGCCTCCAATTGATTTCCTAAGCACTAGTGTTTTAAGGAACAGCTTAAAAAGAGAATCCTAAAGTGATTTCTTTATAATGGGTGTGTTCCTTATCTTATCCTAGTGTCTAAACTCTTCTCCATGGCTGGACCCCCAAATAATATTCCTTTACGTGCTAAGGGGTATCTAGAGAGTGGGATAGGTTTAATAACTACCCTAACCCTAACGCGTACCCTAACCCTAACCCCTACCCTAACCCTAACACGTACCCTAATCCTAACCCGTACCCTAAACCGAGCCCTAACCCTAACACTAACCCTAACCCTAACCCATACCCTACGCCGTACCCGAAACCCTCCCCGAACCCGTACCCTAAGCCGTACCCTAAGCCTATCCCTAAGCCTAACCCCAACCCTAGGCTACCCTTGACTGCTTCTGCCTCCAATAGATTTCCTAAGCACTAGTGTTTTAAGGAACAGCTTAAAAAGAGAATCCTAATGTGATTTCTTTATAATGGGTGTGTTCCTTATCTTATCCTAGTGTCTAAACTCTTCACCATGGCTGCAACCCGAAATAATATTCCCTTACGTGCTTAGGGGTATCTAGAGAGTGGGATAGGTTTAATAACTACCCTAAACCCTAACGCGTACCCTAACCCTAACCCCTACCCTAACCCTAACACGTACACTAATCCTAACCCGTACCCTAAACCGAGCCCTAACCCTAACACTAACCCTAACCCTAACCCTAACCCATACCCTACGCCGTACCCGAACCCCTCCCCGAACCCATACCCCAAGCCGTACCCTAACCCTAACCCTAAGCCTAACCCTAACCCTAGGCTACCCTTGACTGCTTCTGCCTCCAATAGATTTCCTAAGCACTAGTGTTTTAAGGAACAGCTTAAAAAGAGAATCCTAAAGTGATTTCTTTATAATGGGTGTGTTCCTTATCTTATCCTAGTGTCTAAACTCTTCTCCATGGCTGGACCCCCAAATAATATTCCTTTACGTGCTAAGGGGTATCTAGAGAGTGGGATAGGTTTAATAACTACCCTAAGCCTAACGCGTACCCTAACCCTAACCCCTACCCTAACCCTAACACGTACCCTAATCCTAACCTGTACCCTAAACCGAGCCCTAACCCTAACACTAACCCTAACCCTAACCCTAACCCATACCCTACGCCGTACCCGAAACCCTCCCCGAACCCGTACCCTAAGCCGTACCCTAAGCCTAACCCTAAGCCTAACCCTAACCCTAGGCTACCCTTGACTGCTTCTGCCTCCAATAGATTTCCTAAGCACTAGTGTTTTAAGGAACAGCTGAAAAAGAGAATCCTAATGTGATTTCTTTATAATGGGTGTGTTTCTTATCTTATCCTAGTGTCTAAACTATTCTCCATGGTTGGACCCCCAAATAATATTCCTTTACGTGCTAAGGGGTATCTAGAGAGTGGCATAGGTTTAATAACTACCCTAACCCTAACGCGTACCCTAACCCTAACCCCTACCCTAACCCTAACACGTACCCTAATCCTAACCCGTACCCTAAACCGAGCCCTAACCCTAACACTAACCCTAACCCTAACCCTAACCCATACCCTACGCCGTACCCGCACCCCTCCCCGAACCCGTACCCTAAGCCGAACCCTAAGCCTAACCCTACCCCTAGGCTACCCTTGACTGCTTCTGCCTCCAATAGATTTCCTAAGCACTAGTGTTTTAAGGAACAGCTTAAAAAGAGAATCCTAATGTGGTTTCTTTATAATGGGTGTGTTACTTATCTTATCCTAGTGTCTAAACTCATCTCCATGGTTGCACCCCCAAATAATATTCCCTTACGTGCTAAGGGGTATCTAGAGAGTGGGATAGGTTTAATAACTACCGAAACCCTAACGCGTACCCTTACCCTAACCCCTACCCTAACCCTAACCCGTACCCTAAACCGAGCCCTAACCCTAACACTAACCCTAACCCTAACCCTAACTCATACCCTACGCCGTACCCGCACCCCTCCCCGAACCCGTACCCTAACCCTAACCCTAAGCCTAACCCCAACCCTAGGCTACCCTTGACTGCTTCTGCCTCCAATTGATTTCCTAAGCACTAGTGTTTTAAGGAACAGCTTAAAAAGAGAATCCTAAAGTGATTTCTTTATAATGGGTGTGTTCCTTATCTTATCCTAGTGTCTAAACTCTTCTCCATGGCTGGACCCCCAAATAATATTCCTTTACGTGCTAAGGGGTATCTAGAGAGTGGGATAGGTTTAATAACTACCCTAACCCTAACGCGTACCCTAACCCTAACCCCTACCCTAACCCTAACACGTACCCTAATCCTAACCCGTACCCTAAACCGAGCCCTAACCCTAACACTAACCCTAACCCTAACCCATACCCTACGCCGTACCCGAAACCCTCCCCGAACCCGTACCCTAAGCCGTACCCTAAGCCTATCCCTAAGCCTAACCCCAACCCTAGGCTACCCTTGACTGCTTCTGCCTCCAATAGATTTCCTAAGCACTAGTGTTTTAAGGAACAGCTTAAAAAGAGAATCCTAATGTGATTTCTTTATAATGGGTGTGTTCCTTATCTTATCCTAGTGTCTAAACTCTTCACCATGGCTGCAACCCGAAATAATATTCCCTTACGTGCTTAGGGGTATCTAGAGAGTGGGATAGGTTTAATAACTACCCTAAACCCTAACGCGTACCCTAACCCTAACCCCTACCCTAACCCTAACACGTACACTAATCCTAACCCGTACCCTAAACCGAGCCCTAACCCTAACACTAACCCTAACCCTAACCCTAACCCATACCCTACGCCGTACCCGAACCCCTCCCCGAACCCATACACCAAGCCGTACCCTAACCCTAACCCTAAGCCTAACCCTAACCCTAGGCTACCCTTGACTGCTTCTGCCTCCAATAGATTTCCTAAGCACTAGTGTTTTAAAGAACAGCTTAAAAAGAGAATCCTAAAGTGATTTCTTTATAATGGGTGTGTTCCTTATCTCATCCTAGTGTCTAAACTCTTCTCCATGGCTGGACCCCCAAATAATATTCCTTTACGTGCTAAGGGGTATCTAGAGAGTGGGATAGGTTTAATAACTACCCTAACCCTAACGCGTACCTTAACCCTAACCACTACCCTAACCCTAACACGTACCCTAATCCTAACCCGTACCCTAAACCGAGCCCTAACCCTAACACTAACCCTAACCCTAACCCTAACCCATACCCTACGCCGTACCCGAAACCCTCCCCGAACCCGTACCCTAAGCCGTACCCTAACCCTAACCCTAAGCCTACCCTTGACTGCTTCTGCCTCCAATAGATTTCCTAAGCACTAGTGTTTTAAGGAACAGCTTAAAAAGAGAATCCTAATGTGATTTCTTTATAATCGGTGTGTTCCTTATCTTATCCTAGTGTCTAAACTCTTCTCCATGGCTGGACCCTCAAATAATATTCCTTTACGTGCTAAGGGGTATCTAGAGAGTGGGATAGGTTTAATAACTACCCTAACCCTAACGCGTACCCTAACCCTAACCCCTACCCTAATCCTAACCCGTACCCTAAACCGAGCCCTAACCCTAACACTAACCCTAACCATAACCCTAACCCATACCCTACGCCGTACCCGAACCCCTCCCCGAACCCATTCCCCAAGCCGTACCCTAAACCTAACCCTAAGCCTAACCCTAACACTAGGCTACCCTTGACTGCTTCTGCCTCCAATAGATTTCCTAAGCACTAGTGTTTTAAAGAACAGCTTAAAAAGAGAATCCTAAAGTGATTTCTTTATAATGGGTGTGTTCCTTATCTCATCCTAGTGTCTAAACTCTTCTCCATGGCTGGACCCCCAAATAATATTCCTTTACGTGCTAAGGGGTATCTAGAGAGTGGGATAGGTTTAATAACTACCCTAACCCTAACGCGTACCTTAACCCTAACCCCTACCCTAACCCTAACACGTACCCTAATCCTAACCCGTACCCTAAACCGAGCCCTAACCCTAACACTAACCCTAACCCTAACCCTAACCCATACCCTACGCCGTACCCGAAACCCTCCCCGAACCCGTACCCTAAGCCGTACCCTAAGCCTATCCCTAAGCCTAACCCTAACCCTAGGCTACCCTTGACTGCTTCTGCCTCCAATAGATTTCCCAAGCACTAGTGTTTTAAGGAACAGCTTAAAAAGAGAATCCTAATGTGATTTCTTTATAATGGGTGTGTTCCTTATCTTATCCTAGTGTCTAAACTCTTCTCCATGGCTGGACCCTCAAATAATATTCCTTTACGTGCTAAGGGGTATCTAGAGAGTGGGATAGGTTTAATAACTACCCTAACCCTAACGCGTACCCTAACCCTAACCCCTACCCTAACCCTAACACGTACCCTAATCCTAACCCGTACCCTAAACCGAGCCCTAACCCTAACACTAACCCTAAACCTAACCCTAACCCATACCCTACGCCGTACCCGCACCCCTACCCGAACCCGTACCCTAAGCCGTACCCTAAGCCGTACCCTAAGCCTAACCCTAACCCTAGGCTACCCTTGACTGCTTCTGCCTCCAATAGATTTCCTAAGCACTAGTGTTTTAAGGAACAGCTTAAAAAGAGAATCCTAAAGTGATTTCTTTATAATGGGTGTGTTCCTTATCTTATCCTAGTGTCTAAACTCTTCTCCATGGTTGCACCCCCAAATAATATTCCCTTACGTGCTAAGGGGTATCTAGAGAGTGGGATAGGTTTAATAACTACCCTAACCCTAACGCGTACCCCAACCCTAACCCCTACCCTAACCCTAACACGTACCCTAATCCTAACCCGTACCCTAAACCGAGCCCTAACCCGAACACTAACCCTAACCCTAACCCTAACCCATACCCTACGCCGTACCCGCACCCCTCCCCGAACCCATTCCCCAAGCCGTACCCTAAACCTAACCCTAAGCCTAACCCTAACCCTAGGCTACCCTTGACTGCTTCTGCCTCCAATTGATTTCCTAAGCACTAGTGTTTTAAGGAACAGCTTAAAAAGAGAATCCTAAAGTGATTTCTTTATAATGGGTGTGTTCCTTATCTTATCCTAGTGTCTAAACTCTTCTCCATGGCTGGACCCCCAAATAATATTCATTTACGTGCTAAGGGGTATCTAGAGAGTGGGATAGGTTTAATAACTACCCTAACCCTAACGCGTACCCTAACCCAAACCCCTACCCTAATCCTAAAACGTACCCTAATCCTAACCCGTACCCTAAACCGAGCCCTAACCCTAACACTAATCCTAACCCTAACCCTAACCCATACCCTACGCCGTACCCACACCCCTCCCCGAACCCGTACCCTAAGCCTAACCCTAAGCCTAACCGTAACCCTAGGCTACCCTTGACTGCTTCTGCCTCCAATAGATTTCCTAAGCACTAGTGTTTTAAGGAACAGCTTAAAAAGAGAATCCTAATGTGATTTCTTTATAATGGGTGTGTTCCTTATCTTATCCTAGTGTCTAAACTCTTCTCCATGGTTGGACCCCCAAATAATATTCCTCTACGTGCTAAGGGGTATCTAGAGAGTGGGATAGGTTTAATAACTACCCTAACCCTAACGCGTACCCTAACCCTAACCCCTACCCTAACCCTAACACGTACCCTAATCCTAACCCGTACCCTAAACCGAGCCCTAACCCTAACACTAACCCTAACCCTAACCCTAACCCATACCCTACACCGTACCCGAACCCCTCCCCGAACCCGTACCCTAAGCCGTACCCTAACCCTAACCCTAAGCCTAACCCTAACCCTAGGCTACCCTTGACTGCTTCTGCCTCCAATAGATTTCCTAAGCACTAGGGTTTTAAGGAAGAGCTTAAAAAGAGAATCCTAATGTGATTTCTTTATAATGGGTGTGTTCCTTATCTTATCTTAGTGTCTAAACTCTTCTCCATGGCTGCACCCCCAAATAATATTGCCTTACGTGCTAAGGGGTATCTAGAGAGTGGGATAGGTTTAATAACTACCCTAACCCTAACGCGTACCCTAACCCTAACCCCTACCCTAACCCTAACACGTACCCTAATCCTAACCTGTACCCTAAACCGAGCCCTAACCCGAACACTAACCCTAACCCTAACCCTAACCCATACCCTACGCGGTACCCGCACCCCTCCCCGAACCCGTACCCTAAGCCATACCCTAAACCTAACCCTAAGCCTAACCCTAACCCTAGGCTACCCTTGACTGCTTCTGCCTCCAATAGATTTCCTAAGCACTAGTGTTTTAAGGAACAGCTTAAAAAGAGAATCCTAAAGTGATTTCTTTATAATGGGTGTGTTCCTTATCTTATCCTAGTGTCTAAACTCTTCTCCATGGCTGGACCCCCAAATAATATTCCTTTACGTGCTAAGGGGTATCTAGAGAGTGGGATAGGTTTAATAACTACCCTAACCCTAACGCGTACCCTAACCCTAACCCCTACCCTAACCCTAACACGTACCCTAATCCTAACCCGTACCCTAAACCGAGCCCTAACCCTAACACTAACCCTAACCCTAACCCATACCCTACGCCGTACCCGAAACCCTCCCCGAACCCGTACCCTAAGCCGTACCCTAAGCCTATCCCTAAGCCTAACCCCAACCCTAGGCTACCCTTGACTGCTTCTGCCTCCAATAGATTTCCTAAGCACTAGTGTTTTAAGGAACAGCTTAAAAAGAGAATCCTAATGTGATTTCTTTATAATGGGTGTGTTCCTTATCTTATCCTAGTGTCTAAACTCTTCACCATGGCTGCAACCCGAAATAATATTCCCTTACGTGCTTAGGGGTATCTAGAGAGTGGGATAGGTTTAATAACTACCCTAAACCCTAACGCGTACCCTAACCCTAACCCCTACCCTAACCCTAACACGTACACTAATCCTAACCCGTACCCTAAACCGAGCCCTAACCCTAACACTAACCCTAACCCTAACCCTAACCCATACCCTACGCCGTACCCGAACCCCTCCCCGAACCCATACCCCAAGCCGTACCCTAACCCTAACCCTAAGCCTAACCCTAACCCTAGGCTACCCTTGACTGCTTCTGCCTCCAATAGATTTCCTAAGCACTAGTGTTTTAAGGAACAGCTTAAAAAGAGAATCCTAAAGTGATTTCTTTATAATGGGTGTGTTCCTTATCTTATCCTAGTGTCTAAACTCTTCTCCATGGCTGGACCCCCAAATAATATTCCTTTACGTGCTAAGGGGTATCTAGAGAGTGGGATAGGTTTAATAACTACCCTAAGCCTAACGCGTACCCTAACCCTAACCCCTACCCTAACCCTAACACGTACCCTAATCCTAACCTGTACCCTAAACCGAGCCCTAACCCTAACACTAACCCTAACCCTAACCCTAACCCATACCCTACGCCGTACCCGAAACCCTCCCCGAACCCGTACCCTAAGCCGTACCCTAAGCCTAACCCTAAGCCTAACCCTAACCCTAGGCTACCCTTGACTGCTTCTGCCTCCAATAGATTTCCTAAGCACTAGTGTTTTAAGGAACAGCTGAAAAAGAGAATCCTAATGTGATTTCTTTATAATGGGTGTGTTTCTTATCTTATCCTAGTGTCTAAACTATTCTCCATGGTTGGACCCCCAAATAATATTCCTTTACGTGCTAAGGGGTATCTAGAGAGTGGCATAGGTTTAATAACTACCCTAACCCTAACGCGTACCCTAACCCTAACCCCTACCCTAACCCTAACACGTACCCTAATCCTAACCCGTACCCTAAACCGAGCCCTAACCCTAACACTAACCCTAACCCTAACCCTAACCCATACCCTACGCCGTACCCGCACCCCTCCCCGAACCCGTACCCTAAGCCGAACCCTAAGCCTAACCCTACCCCTAGGCTACCCTTGACTGCTTCTGCCTCCAATAGATTTCCTAAGCACTAGTGTTTTAAGGAACAGCTTAAAAAGAGAATCCTAATGTGGTTTCTTTATAATGGGTGTGTTACTTATCTTATCCTAGTGTCTAAACTCATCTCCATGGTTGCACCCCCAAATAATATTCCCTTACGTGCTAAGGGGTATCTAGAGAGTGGGATAGGTTTAATAACTACCGAAACCCTAACGCGTACCCTTACCCTAACCCCTACCCTAACCCTAACCCGTACCCTAAACCGAGCCCTAACCCTAACACTAACCCTAACCCTAACCCTAACTCATACCCTACGCCGTACCCGCACCCCTCCCCGAACCCGTACCCTAACCCTAACCCTAAGCCTAACCCCAACCCTAGGCTACCCTTGACTGCTTCTGCCTCCAATAGATTTCCTAAGCACTAGTGTTTTAAGGAACAGCTTAAAAAGAGAATCCTAATGTGATTTCTTTATAATGGGTGTGTTCCTTATCTTATCCTAGTGTCTAAACTCTTCTCCATGGCTGCACCCCCAAATAATATTCCTTTACGTGCTAAGGGGTATCTAGAGAGTGGGATAGGTTTAATAACTACCCTAACCCTAACGCGTACCCTAACCCTAACCCCTACCCTAAACCTAACACGTACCCTAATCCTAACCCGTACCCTAAACCGAGCCCTAACCCTAACACTAACCCTAACCCTAACCCTAACCCATACCCTACGCCGTACCCGAACCCCTCCCCGAACCCGTACCCTAAGCCGTACCCTAACCCTAACCCTAAGCCTAACCCTAACCCTAGGCTACCCTTGACTGCTTCTGCCTCCAATAGATTTCCTAAGCACTAGTGTTTTAAGGAACAGCTTAAAAAGAGAATCCTAATGTGATTTCTTTATAATGGGTGTGTTCCTTATCTTATCCTAGTGTCTAAACTCTTCTCCATGGCTGGACCCTCAAATAATATTCCTTTACGTGCTAAGGGGTATCTAGAGAGTGGGATAGGTTTAATAACTACCCTAACCCTAACGCGTACCCTAACCCTAACCCCTACCCTAACCCTAACACGTACCCTAATCCTAACCCGTACCCTAAACCGAGCCCTAACCCGAACACTAACCCTAACCATAACCCTAACCCATACCCTACGCCGTACCCGAACCCCTCCCCGAACCCATTCCCCAAGCCGTACCCTAAACCTAACCCTAAGCCTAACCCTAACCCTAGGCTACCCTTGACTGCTTCTGCCTCCAATAGATTTCCTAAGCACTAGTGTTTTAAAGAACAGCTTAAAAAGAGAATCCTAAAGTGATTTCTTTATAATGGGTGTGTTCCTTATCTCATCCTAGTGTCTAAACTCTTCTCCATGGCTGGACCCCCAAATAATATTCCTTTACGTGCTAAGGGGTATCTAGAGAGTGGGATAGGTTTAATAACTACCCTAACCCTAACGCGTACCTTAACCCTAACCACTACCCTAACCCTAACACGTACCCTAATCCTAACCCGTACCCTAAACCGAGCCCTAACCCTAACACTAACCCTAACCCTAACCCTAACCCATACCCTACGCCGTACCCGAAACCCTCCCCGAACCCGTACCCTAAGCCGTACCCTAACCCTAACCCTAAGCCTACCCTTGACTGCTTCTGCCTCCAATAGATTTCCTAAGCACTAGTGTTTTAAGGAACAGCTTAAAAAGAGAATCCTAATGTGATTTCTTTATAATCGGTGTGTTCCTTATCTTATCCTAGTGTCTAAACTCTTCTCCATGGCTGGACCCTCAAATAATATTCCTTTACGTGCTAAGGGGTATCTAGAGAGTGGGATAGGTTTAATAACTACCCTAACCCTAACGCGTACCCTAACCCTAACCCCTACCCTAATCCTAACCCGTACCCTAAACCGAGCCCTAACCCTAACACTAACCCTAACCATAACCCTAACCCATACCCTACGCCGTACCCGAACCCCTCCCCGAACCCATTCCCCAAGCCGTACCCTAAACCTAACCCTAAGCCTAACCCTAACACTAGGCTACCCTTGACTGCTTCTGCCTCCAATAGATTTCCTAAGCACTAGTGTTTTAAAGAACAGCTTAAAAAGAGAATCCTAAAGTGATTTCTTTATAATGGGTGTGTTCCTTATCTCATCCTAGTGTCTAAACTCTTCTCCATGGCTGGACCCCCAAATAATATTCCTTTACGTGCTAAGGGGTATCTAGAGAGTGGGATAGGTTTAATAACTACCCTAACCCTAACGCGTACCTTAACCCTAACCCCTACCCTAACCCTAACACGTACCCTAATCCTAACCCGTACCCTAAACCGAGCCCTAACCCTAACACTAACCCTAACCCTAACCCTAACCCATACCCTACGCCGTACCCGAAACCCTCCCCGAACCCGTACCCTAAGCCGTACCCTAAGCCTATCCCTAAGCCTAACCCTAACCCTAGGCTACCCTTGACTGCTTCTGCCTCCAATAGATTTCCCAAGCACTAGTGTTTTAAGGAACAGCTTAAAAAGAGAATCCTAATGTGATTTCTTTATAATGGGTGTGTTCCTTATCTTATCCTAGTGTCTAAACTCTTCTCCATGGCTGGACCCTCAAATAATATTCCTTTACGTGCTAAGGGGTATCTAGAGAGTGGGATAGGTTTAATAACTACCCTAACCCTAACGCGTACCCTAACCCTAACCCCTACCCTAACCCTAACACGTACCCTAATCCTAACCCGTACCCTAAACCGAGCCCTAACCCTAACACTAACCCTAAACCTAACCCTAACCCATACCCTACGCCGTACCCGCACCCCTACCCGAACCCGTACCCTAAGCCGTACCCTAAGCCGTACCCTAAGCCTAACCCTAACCCTAGGCTACCCTTGACTGCTTCTGCCTCCAATAGATTTCCTAAGCACTAGTGTTTTAAGGAACAGCTTAAAAAGAGAATCCTAAAGTGATTTCTTTATAATGGGTGTGTTCCTTATCTTATCCTAGTGTCTAAACTCTTCTCCATGGTTGCACCCCCAAATAATATTCCCTTACGTGCTAAGGGGTATCTAGAGAGTGGGATAGGTTTAATAACTACCCTAACCCTAACGCGTACCCCAACCCTAACCCCTACCCTAACCCTAACACGTACCCTAATCCTAACCCGTACCCTAAACCGAGCCCTAACCCGAACACTAACCCTAACCCTAACCCTAACCCATACCCTACGCCGTACCCGCACCCCTCCCCGAACCCATTCCCCAAGCCGTACCCTAAACCTAACCCTAAGCCTAACCCTAACCCTAGGCTACCCTTGACTGCTTCTGCCTCCAATTGATTTCCTAAGCACTAGTGTTTTAAGGAACAGCTTAAAAAGAGAATCCTAAAGTGATTTCTTTATAATGGGTGTGTTCCTTATCTTATCCTAGTGTCTAAACTCTTCTCCATGGCTGGACCCCCAAATAATATTCATTTACGTGCTAAGGGGTATCTAGAGAGTGGGATAGGTTTAATAACTACCCTAACCCTAACGCGTACCCTAACCCAAACCCCTACCCTAACCCTAAAACGTACCCTAATCCTAACCCGTACCCTAAACCGAGCCCTAACCCTAACACTAACCCTAACCCTAACCCTAACCCATACCCTACGCCGTACCCACACCCCTCCCCGAACCCGTACCCTAAGCCTAACCCTAAGCCTAACCGTAACCCTAGGCTACCCTTGACTGCTTCTGCCTCCAATAGATTTCCTAAGCACTAGTGTTTTAAGGAACAGCTTAAAAAGAGAATCCTAATGTGATTTCTTTATAATGGGTGTGTTCCTTATCTTATCCTAGTGTCTAAACTCTTCTCCATGGTTGGACCCCCAAATAATATTCCTCTACGTGCTAAGGGGTATCTAGAGAGTGGGATAGGTTTAATAACTACCCTAACCCTAACGCGTACCCTAACCCTAACCCCTACCCTAACCCTAACACGTACCCTAATCCTAACCCGTACCCTAAACCGAGCCCTAACCCTAACACTAACCCTAACCCTAACCCTAACCCATACCCTACACCGTACCCGAACCCCTCCCCGAACCCGTACCCTAAGCCGTACCCTAACCCTAACCCTAAGCCTAACCCTAACCCTAGGCTACCCTTGACTGCTTCTGCCTCCAATAGATTTCCTAAGCACTAGGATTTTAAGGAACAGCTTAAAAAGAGAATCCTAATGTGATTTCTTTATAATGGGTGTGTTCCTTATCTTATCTTAGTGTCTAAACTCTTCTCCATGGCTGCACCCCCAAATAATATTGCCTTACGTGCTAAGGGGTATCTAGAGAGTGGGATAGGTTTAATAACTACCCTAACCCTAACGCGTACCCTAACCCTAACCCCTACCCTAACCCTAACACGTACCCTAATCCTAACCTGTACCCTAAACCGAGCCCTAACCCGAACACTAACCCTAACCCTAACCCTAACCCATACCCTACGCCGTACCCGCACCCCTCCCCGAACCCGTACCCTAAGCCATACCCTAAACCTAACCCTAAGCCTAACCCTAACCCTAGGCTACCCTTGACTGCTTCTGCCTCCAATAGATTTCCTAAGCACTAGTGTTTTAAGGAACAGCTTAAAAAGAGAATCCTAAAGTGATTTCTTTATAATGGGTGTGTTCCTTATCTTATCCTAGTGTCTAAACTCTTCTCCATGGCTGGACCCCCAAATAATATTCCTTTACGTGCTAAGGGGTATCTAGAGAGTGGGATACGTTTAATAACTACCCTAACCCTAACGCGTACCCTAACCCTAACACCTACCCTAACCCTAACACGTACCCTAATCCTAACCCGTACCCTAAACCGAGCCCTAACCCTAACACTAACCCTAACCCTAACCCATATCCTACGCCGTACCCGAAACCCTCCCCGAACCCGTACCCTAAGCCGTACCCTAAGCCTATCCCTAAGCCTAACCACAACCCTAGGCTACCCTTGACTGCTTCTGCCTCCAATAGATTTCCTAAGCACTAGTGTTTTAAGGAACAGCTTAAAAAGAGAATCCTAATGTGATTTCTTTATAATGGGTGTGTTCCTTATCTTATCCTAGTGTCTAAACTCTTCTCCATGGCTGCAACCCGAAATAATATTCCCTTACGTGCTTAGGGGTATCTAGAGAGTGGGATAGGTTTAATAACTACCCTAAACCCTAACGCGTACCCTAACCCTAACCCCTACCCTAACCCTAACACGTACACTAATCCTAACCCGTACCCTAAACCGAGCCCTAACCCTAACACTAACCCTAACCCTAACCCTAACCCATACCCTACGCCGTACCCGAACCCCTCCCCGAACCCATACCCCAAGCCGTACCCTAACCCTAACCCTAAGCCTAACCCTAACCCTAGGCTACCCTTGACTGCTTCTGCCTCCAATAGATTTCCTAAGCACTAGTGTTTTAAGGAACAGCTTAAAAAGAGAATCCTAAAGTGATTTCTTTATAATGGGTGTGTTCCTTATCTTATCCTAGTGTCTAAACTCTTCTCCATGGCTGGACCCCCAAATAATATTCCTTTACGTGCTAAGGGGTATCTAGAGAGTGGGATAGGTTTAATAACTACCCTAAGCCTAACGCGTACCATAACCCTAACCCCTACCCTAACCCTAACACGTACCCTAATCCTAACCTGTACCCTAAACCGAGCCCTAACCCTAACACTAACCCTAACCCTAACCCTAACCCATACCCTACGCCATACCCGAAACCCTCCCCGAACCCGTACCCTAAGCCGTACCCTAAGCCTAACCCTAAGGCTAACCCTAACCCTAGGCTACCCTTGACTGCTTCTGCCTCCAATAGATTTCCTAAGCACTAGTGTTTTAAGGAACAGCTGAAAAAGAGAATCCTAATGTGATTTCTTTATAATGGGTGTGTTCCTTATCTTATCCTAGTGTCTAAACTCTTCTCCATGGTTGGACCCCCAAATAATATTCCTTTACGTGCTAAGGGGTATCTAGAGAGTGGCATAGGTTTAATAACTACCCTAACCCTAACGCGTACCCTAACCCTAACCCCTACCCTAACCCTAACACGTACCCTAATCCTAACCCGTACCCTAAACCGAGCCCTAACCCTAACCCTAACCCTAACCCATACCCTACGCCGTACCCGCACCCCTCCCCGAACCCGTACCCTAAGCCGAACCCTAAGCCTAACCCTACCCCTAGGCTACCCTTGACTGCTTCTGCCTCCAATAGATTTCCTAAGCACTAGTGTTTTAAGGAACAGCTTAAAAAGAGAATCCTAATGTGGTTTCTTTATAATGGGTGTGTTCCTTATCTTATCCTAGTGTCTAAACTCATCTCCATGGTTGCACCCCCAAATAATATTCCCTTACGTGCTAAGGGGTATCTAGAGAGTGGGATAGGTTTAATAACTACCGTAACCCTAACGCGTACCCTTACCCTAACCCCTACCCTAACCCTAACCCGTACCCTAAACCGAGCCCTAACCCTAACAGTAACCCTAACCCTAACCCTAACTCATACCCTACGCCGTACCCGCACCCCTCCCCGAACCCATACCCTAACCCTAACCCTAAGCCTAACCCCAACCCTAGGCTACCCTTGACTGCTTCTGCCTCCAATAGATTTCCTAAGCACTAGTGTTTTAAAGAACAGCTTAAAAAGAGAATCCTAAAGTGATTTCTTTATAATGGGTGTGTTCCTTATCTCATCCTAGTGTCTAAACTCTTCTCCATGGCTGGACCCCCAAATAATATTCCTTTACGTGCTAAGGGGTATCTAGAGAGTGGGATAGGTTTAATAACTACCCTAACCCTAACACGTACCCTAATCCTAACCCGTACCCTAAACCGAGCCCTAACCCTAACACTAACCCTAACCCTAACCCTAACCCTAACCCTAACCCTAACCCTAACCCTAACCCTAACCCTAACCCTAACCCTAACCCTAAGCACTAGTGTTTTAAGGAACAGCTTAAAAAGAGAATCCTAAAGTGATTTCTTTATAATGGGTGTGTTCCTTATCTTATCCTAGTGTCTAAACTCTTCTCCATGGCTGGACCCCCAAATAATATTCCTTTACGTGCTAAGGGGTATCTAGAGAGTGGGATAGGTTTAATAACTACCCTAACCCTAACGCGTACCCTAACCCTAACCCCTACCCTAACCCTAACACGTACCCTAATCCTAACCCGTACCCTAAACCGAGCCCTAACCCTAACACTAACCCTAACCCTAACCCTAACCCATACCCTACGCCGTACCCGAAACCCTCCCCGAACCCGTACCCTAAGCCGTACCCTAAGCCGAACCCTAAGCCTAACCCTAACCCTAGGCTACCCTTGACTGCTTCTGCCTCCAATAGATTTCCTAAGCACTAGTGTTTTAAGGAACAGCTGAAAAAGAGAATCCTAATGTGATTTCTTTATAATGGGTGTGTTCCTTATCTTATCCTAGTGTCTAAACTCTTCTCCATGGCTGCACCCCCAAATAATATTGCCTTACGTGCTAAGGGGTATCTAGAGAGTGGGATAGGTTTAATAACTATCCTAACCCTAATGCGTACTCTAACCCTAACCCCTACCCTAACACTAACACGTACCCTAATCCTAACCCGAACCCTAAACCGAGCCCTAACCCTAACACTAACACTAACCCTAACCCTAACCCATACCCTACGCCGTACCCGAACCCCTCCCCGAACCCGTACCCTAAGCCGTACCCTAAGCCTAACCCTAAGCCTAACACTAACCCTAGGCTACCCTTGACTGCTTCTGCCTCCAATAGATTTCCTAAGCACTAGTGTTTTAAGCAACAGCTTAAAAAGAGAATCCTAATGTGATTTCTTTATAATGGGTGTGTTCCTTATCTTATCCTAGTGTCTAAATTCTTCTCCATGGCTGGACCCCCAAATAATATTCCTTTACGTGCTAAGGGGTATCTAGAGAGTGGGATAGGTTTACTAACTACCGTAAACCTAACGCATACCCTAACCCTAACCCCTACCCTAAACCTAACACGTACCCTAATCCTAACCGTACCCTAAACCGAGCCCTAACCCTAACACTAACCCTAACCCTAACCCTAACCCATACCCTACGCCGTACCCGCACCCCTCCCCGAACCCGTACCCTAAGCCGTACCCTAACCCTAACCCTAAGCCTAACCCTAACCCTAGGCTACCCTTGACTGCTTCTGCCTCCAATAGATTTCCTAAGCACTAGTGTTTTAAGGAACAGCTTAAAAAGAGAATCCTAATGTGATTTCTTTATAATGGGTGTGTTCCTTATATTATCCTAGTGTCTAAACTCTTCTCCATGGCTGCAACCCGAAATAATATTCCCTTACGTGCTAAGGGGTATCTAGAGAGTGGGATAGGTTTAATAACTACCCTAAACCCTAACGCGTACCCTAACCCTAACCCCTACCCTAACCCTAACACGTACACTAATCCTAACCCGTACCCTAAACCGAGCCCTAACCATAACACTAACCCTAACCCTAACCCTAACCCATACCCTACGCCGTACCCGAACCCCTCCCCAAACCCATACCCCAAGACGTACCCTAACCCTAACCCTAAGCCTAACCCTAACCCTAGGCTACCCTTGACTGCTTCTGCCTCCAATAGATTTCCTAAGCACTAGTGTTTTAAGGAACAGCTTAAAAAGAGAATCCTAAAGTGATTTCTTTATAATGGGTGTGTTCCTTATCTTATCCTAGTGTCTAAACTCTTCTCCATGGCTGGACCCCCAAATAATATTCCTTTACGTGCTAAGGGGTATCTAGAGAGTGGGATAGGTTTAATAACTACCCTAACCCTAACGCGTACCCTAACCCTAACCCCTACCCTAACCCTAACACGTACCCTAATCCTAACCCGTACCCTAAACCGAGCCCTAACCCTAACACTAACCCTAACCCTAACCCTAACCCATACCCTACGCCGTACCCGAAACCCTCCCCGAACCCGTACCCTAAGCCGTACCCTAAGCCTAACCCTAAGCCTATCCCTAACCCTAGGCTACCCTTGACTGCTTCTGCCTCCAATAGATTTCCTAAGCACTAGTGTTTTAAGGAACAGCTGAAAAAGAGAATCCTAATGTGATTTCTTTATAATGGGTGTGTTCCTTATCTTATCCTAGTGTCTAAACTCTTCTCCATGGTTGGACCCCCAAATAATATTCCTTTACGTGCTAAGGGGTATCTAGAGAGTGGCATAGGTTTAATAACTACCCTAACCCTAACGCGTACCCTAACCCTAACCCCTACCCTAACCCTAACACGTACCCTAATCCTAACCCGTACCCTAAACCGAGCCCTAACCCTAACACTAACCCTAACCCTAACCCTAACCCATACCCTACGCCATACCCGCACCCCTCCCCGAACCCGTACCCTAAGCCGAACCCTAAGCCTAACCCTACCCCTAGGCTACCCTTGACTGCTTCTGCCTCCAATAGATTTCCTAAGCACTAGTGTTTTAAGGAACAGCTTAAAAAGAGAATCCTAATGTGGTTTCTTTATAATGGGTGTGTTCCTTATCTTATCCTAGTGTCTAAACTCATCTCCATGGTTGCACCCCCAAATAATATTCCCTTACGTGCTAAGGGGTATCTAGAGAGTGGGATAGGTTTAATAACTACCGTAACCCTAACGCGTACCCTTACCCTAACCCCTACCCTAACCCTAACCCGTACCCTAAACCGAGCCCTAACCCTAACACTAACCCTAACCCTAACCCTAACTCATACCCTACGCCGTACCCGCACCCCTCCCCGAACCCGTACCCTAAGCCGTACCCTAACCCTAACCCTAAGCCTAACCCTAACCCTAGGCTACCCTTGACTGCTTCTGCCTCCAATAGATTTCCTAAGCACTAGTGTTTTAAGGAACAGCTTAAAAAGAGAATCCTAATGTGATTTCTTTATAATGGGTGTGTTCCTTATCTTATCCTAGTGTCTAAACTCTTCTCCATGGCTGGACCCCCAAATAATATTCCCTTACGTGCTAAGGGGTATCTAGAGAGTGGGATAGGTTTACTAACTACCCTAACCCTAACGCGTACCCTAACCCTAACTCCTACCCTAACCCTAACACGTACCCTAATCCTAAACCGTACCCTAAACCGAGCCCTAACCCTAACACTAACCCTAACCCTAACCCATACCCTACGCCGTACCCGCACCCCTCCCCGAACCCGTACCCTAAGCCGTACCCTAAGCCTAACCCTAAGCCTAACCCTAACCCTAGGCTACCCTTGACTGTTTCTGCCTCCAATAGATATCCTAAGCACTAGTGTTTTAAGGAACAGCTTAAAAAGAGAATCCTAATGTGATTTCTTTATAATGGGTGTGTTCCTTATCTTATCCTAGTGTCTAAACTCGTCTCCATGGCTGGACCCCCAAATAATATTCATTTACGTGCTAAGGGGTATCTAGAGAGTGGGATAGGTTTAATAACTACCCTAACCCTAACGCGTACCCTAACCCTAACCCCTACCCTAACCCTAACACGTACCCTAATCCTAACCCGTACCCTAAAGCGAGCCCTAACCCTAACACTAACCCTAACCCTAACCCTAACCCATACCCTACGCCGTACCCGCACCCCTCCCCGAACCCGTACCCTAAGCCGTACCCTAATCCTAACCCTAAACCTAACCCTAACCCTGGGCTACCCTTGACTGCTTCTGCCTCCAATAGATTTCCTAAGCACTAGTGTTTTAAGGAACAGCTTAAAAAGAGAATCCTAATGTGATTTCTTTATAATGGGTGTGTTCCTTATCTTATCCTAGTGTCTAAACTCTTCTCCATGGCTGGACCCCCAAATAATATTCCCTTACGTGCTAAGGGGTATCTAGAGAGTGGGATAGGTTTAATAACTACCCTAACCCTAACGCGTACCCTAACCCTAACCCCTACCCTAACCCTAACACGTACCCTAATCCTAACCCGTACCCTAAACCGAGCCCTAACCCTAACACTAACCCTAACCCTAACCCTAACCCATACCCTACGCCGTACCTGCACCCCTCCCCGAACCCGTACCCTAAGCCGTACCCTAAGCCTAACCCTAAGCCTAACCCTAACCCTAGGCTACCCTTGACTGCTTCTGCCTCCAATAGATTTCCTAAGCACTAGTGTTTTAAGGAACAGCTTAAAAAGAGAATCCTAATGTGATTTCTTTATAATGGGTGTGTTCCTTATCTTATCCTAGTGTCTAAACTCTTCTCCATGGCTGCACCCCCAAATAATATTCCCTTACGTGCTAAGGGGTATCTAGAGAGTGGGATAGGTTTAATAACTACCCTAACCCTAACGCGTACCCTAACCCTAACCCCTACCCTAACCCTAACACGTACCCTAATCCTAACCTGTACCCTAAACCGAGCCCTAACCCTAACACTAACACTAACCCTAACCCTAACCCATACCCTACGCCATACCGGCACCCCTCCCCGAACCCGTACCCTAAGCCATACCCTAAACCTAACCCTAAGCCTAACCCTAACCCTAGGCTCCCCTTGACTGCTTCTGCCTCCAATTGTTTTCCCAAGCAGTAGTGTTTTAAGAAACAGCTTAAAGAGAGAATCCTAATGTGATTTCTTTATAATGGGTGTGTTCCTTATCTTATCCTAGTGTCTAAACTCTTCTCCATGGCTGGACCCCCAAATAATATTCCTTTACGTGCTAAGGGGGAGCTAGAGAGTGGGATAGGTTTACTAACTACCCTAGCCCTAACGCGTAACCTAACCCTAACCCCTACCCTAACCCTAACACGTACCCTAATCCTAACCCGTACCCTAAACCGAGCCCTAACCCTAACACTAACCCTAACCCTAACCCTAACCCATACCCTACGCTGTACCCGCACCCCTCCCCGAACCCGTACCCTAAGCCGTACCCTAACCCTAACCCTAAGCCTAACCCCAACCCTAGGCTACCCTTGACTGCTTCTGCCTCCAATAGATTTCCTAAGCACTAGTGTTTTAAGGAACAGCTTAAAAAGAGAATCCTAATGTGATTTCTTTATAATGGGTGTGTTCCTTATCTTATCCTAGTGTCTAAACTCTTCTCCATGGCTGCACCCCCAAATAATATTCCTTTACGTGCTAAGGGGTATCTAGAGAGTGGGATAGGTTTAATAACTACCCTAACCCTAACGCGTACCCTAACCCTAACCCCTACCCTAAACCTAACACGTACCCTAATCCTAACCCGTACCCTAAACCGAGCCCTAACCCTAACACTAACCCTAACCCTAACCCTAACCCATACCCTACGCCGTACCCGAACCCCTCCCCGAACCCATACCCTAAGCCGTACCCTAACCCTAACCCTAAGCCTAACCCTAACCCTAGGCTACCCTTGACTGCTTCTGCCTCCAATAGATTTCCTAAGCACTAGTGTTTTAAGGAACAGCTTAAAAAGAGAATCCTAATGTGATTTCTTTATAATGGGTGTGTTCCTTATCTTATCCTAGTGTCTAAACTCTTCTCCATGGCTGGACCCTCAAATAATATTCCTTTACGTGCTAAGGGGTATCTAGAGAGTGGGATAGGTTTAATAACTACCCTAACCCTAACGCGTACCCTAACCCTAACCCCTACCCTAACCCTAACACGTACCCTAATCCTAACCCGTACCCTAAACCGAGCCCTAACCCTAACACTAACCCTAACCCTAACCCTAACCCATACCCTACGCCGTACCCGAACCCCTCCCCGAACCCATTCCCCAAGCCGTACCCTAAACCTAACCCTAAGCCTAACCCTAACCCTAGGCTACCCTTGACTGCTTCTGCCTCCAATAGATTTCCTAAGCACTAGTGTTTTAAAGAACAGCTTAAAAAGAGAATCCTAAAGTGATTTCTTTATAATGGGTGTGTTCCTTATCTCATCCTAGTGTCTAAACTCTTCTCCATGGCTGGACCCCCAAATAATATTCCTTTACGTGCTAAGGGGTATCTAGAGAGTGGGATAGGTTTAATAACTACCCTAACCCTAACACGTACCCTAATCCTAACCCGTACCCTAAACCGAGCCCTAACCCTAACCCTAACCCTAACCCATACCCTACGCCGTACCCGCACCCCTCCCCGAACCCGTACCCTAAGCCGAACCCTAAGCCTAACCCTACCCCTAGGCTACCCTTGACTGCTTCTGCCTCCAATAGATTTCCTAAGCACTAGTGTTTTAAGGAACAGCTTAAAAAGAGAATCCTAATGTGGTTTCTTTATAATGGGTGTGTTCCTTATCTTATCCTAGTGTCTAAACTCATCTCCATGGTTGCACCCCCAAATAATATTCCCTTACGTGCTAAGGGGTATCTAGAGAGTGGGATAGGTTTAATAACTACCGTAACCCTAACGCGTACCCTTACCCTAACCCCTACCCTAACCCTAACCCGTACCCTAAACCGAGCCCTAACCCTAACACTAACCCTAACCCTAACCCTAACTCATACCCTACGCCGTACCCGCACCCCTCCCCGAACCCGTACCCTAAGCCGTACCCTAACCCTAACCCTAAGCCTAACCCTAACCCTAGGCTACCCTTGACTGCTTCTGCCACCAATAGATTTCCTAAGCACTAGTGTTTTAAGGAACAGCTTAAAAAGAGAATCCTAATGTGATTTCTTTATAATGGGTGTGTTCCTTATCTTATCCTAGTGTCTAAACTCTTCTCCATGGCTGGACCCCCAAATAATATTCCCTTACGTGCTAAGGGGTATCTAGAGAGTGGGATAGGTTTACTAACTACCCTAACCCTAACGCGTACCCTAACCCTAACTCCTACCCTAACCCTAACACGTACCCTAATCCTAAACCGTACCCTAAACCGAGCCCTAACCCTAACACTAACCCTAACCCTAACCCATACCCTACGCCGTACCCGCACCCCTCCCCGAACCCGTACCCTAAGCCGTACCCTAAGCCTAACCCTAAGCCTAACCCTAACCCTAGGCTACCCTTGACTGTTTCTGCCTCCAATAGATATCCTAAGCCCTAGTGTTTTAAGGAACAGCTTAAAAAGAGAATCCTAATGTGATTTCTTTATAATGGGTGTGTTCCTTATCTTATCCTAGTGTCTAAACTCGTCTCCATGGCTGGACCCCCAAATAATATTCATTTACGTGCTAAGGGGTATCTAGAGAGTGGGATAGGTTTAATAACTACCCTAACCCTAACGCGTACCCTAACCCTAACCCCTACCCTAACCCTAACACGTACCCTAATCCTAACCCGTACCCTAAAGCGAGCCCTAACCCTAACACTAACCCTAACCCTAACCCTAACCCATACCCTACGCCGTACCCGCACCCCTCCGCGAACCCGTACCCTAAGCCATACCCTAAACCTAACCCTAAGCCTAACCCTAACCCTAGGCTACCCTTGACTGCTTCTGCCTCCAATTGTTTTCCCAAGCAGTAGTGTTTTAAGAAACAGCTTAAAGAGAGAATCCTAATGTGATTTCTTTATAATGGGTGTGTTCCTTATCTTATCCTAGTGTCTAAACTCTTCTCCATGGCTGGACCCCCAAATAATATTCCTTTACGTGCTAAGGGGGAGCTAGAGAGTGGGATAGGTTTACTAACTACCCTAGCCCTAACGCGTACCCTAACCCTAACCCCTACCCTAACCCTAACACGTACCCTAATCCTAACCTGTACCCTAAACCGAGCCCTAACCCTAACACTAACCCTAACACTAACCCTAACCCATACCCTATGCCGTACCCGAACCCCTCCCCGAACCCGTACCCTAAGCCGTACCCTAACCCTAACCCTAAGCCTAACCCTAACCCTAGGCTACCCTTGACTGCTTCTGCCTCCAATAGATTTCCTAAGCACTAGTGTTTTAAGGAACAGCTTAAAAAGAGAATCCTAATGTGATTTCTTTATAATGGGTGTGTTCCTTATCTTATCCTAGTGTCTAAACTCTTCTCCATGGCTGGACCCTCAAATAATATTCCTTTACGTGCTAAGGGGTATCTAGAGAGTGGGATAGGTTTAATAACTACCCTAACCCTAACGCGTACCCTAACCCTAACCCCTACCCTAACCCTAACACGTACCCTAATCCTAACCCGTACCCTAAACCGAGCCCTAACCCTAACACTAACCCTAACCCTAACCCTAACCCATACCCTACGCCGTACCCGCACCCCTCCCCGAACCCGTACCCTAAGCCGTACCCTAAGCCGTACCCTAAGCCTAACCCTAACCCTAGGCTACCCTTGACTGCTTCTGCCTCCAATAGATTTCCTAAGCACTAGTGTTTTAAGGAAGAGCTTAAAAAGAGAATCCTAATGTGATTTCTTTATAATGGGTGTGTTCCTTATCTTATCCTAGTGTCTAAACTCTTCTCCATGGCTGCACCCCCAAATAATATTCCCTTACGTGCTAAGGGGTATCTAGAGAGTGGGATAGGTTTAATAACTACCCTAACCCTAACGCGTACCCTAACCCTAACCCCTACCCTAACCCTAACACGTACCCTAATCCTAACCTGTACCCTAAACCGAGCCCTAACCCTAACACTAACCCTAACCCTAACCCTAACCCATACCCTACGCCGTACCCGCACCCCTCCCCGAACCCGTACCCTAAGCCATACCCTAAACCTAACCCTAAGCCTAACCCTAACCCTAGGCTCCCCTTGACTGCTTCGGCCTCCAATTGATTTCCTAAGCAGTAGTGTTTTAAGAAACAGCTTAAAAAGAGAATCCTAATGTGATTTCTTTATAATGGGTGTGTTCCTTATCTTATCCTAGTGTCTAAACTCTTCTCCATGGCTAGACCCCCAAATAATATTCCTTTACGTGCTAAGGGGGAGCTAGAGAGTGGGATAGGTTTACTAACTACCCTAGCCCTAACGCGTAACCTAACCCTAACCCCTACCCTAACCCTAACACGTACCCTAATCCTAACCTGTAACCTAAACCGAGCCCTAACCCTAACACTAACCCTAACCCTAACCCTAACCCATACCCTACGCCGTACCCGAACCGCTCCCCGAACCCATACCCCAAGCCGTACCCTAACCCTAACCCTAAGCCTAACCCTAACCCTAGGCTACCCTTGACTGCTTCTGCCTCCAATAGATTTCCTAAGCACTAGTGTTTTAAGGAACAGCTTAAAAAGAGAATCCTAATGTGATTTCTTTATAATGGGTGTGTTCCTTATCTTATCCTAGTGTCTAAACTCTTCTCCATGGCTGGACCCCCAAATAATATTCCTTTACGTGCTAAGGGGTATCTAGAGAGTGGGATAGGTTTAATAACTACCCTAACCCTAACGCGTACCTTAACCCTAACCCCTACCCTAACCCTAACACGTACCCTAATCCTAACCCGTACCCTAAACCGAGCCCTAACCCTAACACTAACCCTAACCCTAACCCTAACCCATACCCTACGCCGTACCCGAAACCCTCCCCGAACCCGTACCCTAAGCCGTACCCTAAGCCTATCCCTAAGCCTAACCCTAACCCTAGGCTACCCTTGACTGCTTCTGCCTCCAATAGATTTCCTAAGCACTAGTGTTTTAAGGAACAGCTTAAAAAGAGAATCCTAATGTGATTTCTTTATAATGGGTGTGTTCCTTATCTTATCCTAGTGTCTAAACTCTTCTCCATGGCTGGACCCTCAAATAATATTCCTTTACGTGCTAAGGGGTATCTAGAGAGTGGGATAGGTTTAATAACTACCCTAAACCTAACGCGTACCCTAACCCTAACCCCTACCCTAACCCTAACACGTACCCTAATCCTAACCCGTACCCTAAACCGAGCCCTAACCCTAACACTAACCCTAAACCTAACCCTAACCCAAACCCTACGCCGTACCCGCACCCATACCCGAACCCGTACCCTAAGCCGTACCCTAAGCCGTACCCTAAGCCTAACCCTAACCCTAGGCTACCCTTGACTGCTTCTGCCTCCAATAGATTTCCTAAGCACTAGTGTTTTAAGGAACAGCTTAAAAAGAGAATCCTAAAGTGATTTCTTTATAATGGGTGTGTTCCTTATCTTATCCTAGTGTCTAAACTCTTCTCCATGGCTGCACCCCCAAATAATATTCCCTTACGTGCTAAGGGGTATCTAGAGAGTGGGATAGGTTTAATAACTACCCTAACCCTAACGCGTACCCTAACCCTAACCCCTACCCTAACCCTAACACGTACCCTAATCCTAACCCGTACCCTAAACCGAGCCCTAACCCGAACACTAACCCTAACCCTAACCCTAACCCATACCCTACACCGTACCCGCACCCCTCCCCGAACCCATTCCCCAAGCCGTACCCTAAACCTAACCCTAAGCCTAACCCTAACCCTAGGCTACCCTTGACTGCTTCTGCCTCCAATTGATTTCCTAAGCACTAGTGTTTTAAGGAACAGCTTAAAAAGAGAATCCTAAAGTGATTTCTTTATAATGGGTGTGTTCCTTATCTTATCCTAGTGTCTAAACTCTTCTCCATGGCTGGACCCCCAAATAATATTCATTTACGTGCTAAGGGGTATCTAGAGAGTGGGATAGGTTTACTAACTACCCTAGCCCTAACGCGTAACCTAACCCTAACCCCTACCCTAACCCTAACACGTACCCTAATCCTAACCCGTACCCTAAACCGAGCCCTAACCCTAACACTAACCCTAACCCTAACCCTAACCCATACCCTACGCTGTACCCGCACCCCTCCCCGAAACCGTACCCTAAGCCGTACCCTAACCCTAACCCTAAGCCTAACCCCAACCCTAGGCTACCCTTGACTGCTTCTGCCTCCAATAGATTTCCTAAGCACTAGTGTTTTAAGGAACAGCTTAAAAAGAGAATCCTAATGTGATTTCTTTATAATGGGTGTGTTCCTTATCTTATCCTAGTGTCTAAACTCTTCTCCATGGCTGCACCCCCAAATAATATTCCTTTACGTGCTAAGGGGTATCTAGAGAGTGGGATAGGTTTAATAACTACCCTAACCCTAACGCGTACCCTAACCCTAACCCCTACCCTAAACCTAACACGTACCCTAATCCTAACCCGTACCCTAAACCGAGCCCTAACCCTAACACTAACACTAACCCTAACCCTAACCCATACCCTACGCCGTACCCGAACCCCTCCCCGAACCCGTACCCTAAGCCGTACCCTAACCCTAACCCTAAGCCTAACCCTAACCCTAGGCTACCCTTGACTGCTTCTGCCTCCAATAGATTTCCTAAGCACTAGTGTTTTAAGGAACAGCTTAAAAAGAGAATCCTAATGTGATTTCTTTATAATGGGTGTGTTCCTTATCTTATCCTAGTGTCTAAACTCTTCTCCATGGCTGGACCCTCAAATAATATTCCTTTACGTGCTAAGGGGTATCTAGAGAGTGGGATAGGTTTAATAACTACCCTAACCCTAACGCGTACCCTAACCCTAACCCCTACCCTAACCGTAACACGTACCCTAATCCTAACCCGTACCCTAAACCGAGCCCTAACCCTAACACTAACCCTAACCATAACCCTAACCCATACCCTACGCCGTACCCGAACCCCTCCCCGAACCCATTCCCCAAGCCGTACCCTAAACCTAACCCTAAGCCTAACCCTAACACTAGGCTACCCTTGACTGCTTCTGCCTCCAATAGATTTCCTAAGCACTAGTGTTTTAAGGAACAGCTTAAAAAGAGAATCCTAAAGTGATTTCTTTATAATGGGTGTGTTCCTTATCTTATCCTAGTGTCTAAACTCTTCTCCATGGCTGCACCCCCAAATAATATTCCCTTACGTGCTAAGGGGTATCTAGAGAGTGGGATAGGTTTAATAACTACCCTAACCCTAACGCGTACCCTAACCCTAACCCCTACCCTAACCCTAACACGTACCCTAATCCTAACCCGTACCCTAAACCGAGCCCTAACCCGAACACTAACCCTAACCCTAACCCTAACCCATACCCTACACCGTACCCGCACCCCTCCCCGAACCCATTCCCCAAGCCGTACCCTAAACCTAACCCTAAGCCTAACCCTAACCCTAGGCTACCCTTGACTGCTTCTGCCTCCAATTGATTTCCTAAGCACTAGTGTTTTAAGGAACAGCTTAAAAAGAGAATCCTAAAGTGATTTCTTTATAATGGGTGTGTTCCTTATCTTATCCTAGTGTCTAAACTCTTCTCCATGGCTGGACCCCCAAATAATATTCATTTACGTGCTAAGGGGTATCTAGAGAGTGGGATAGGTTTACTAACTACCCTAGCCCTAACGCGTAACCTAACCCTAACCCCTACCCTAACCCTAACACGTACCCTAATCCTAACCCGTACCCTAAACCGAGCCCTAACCCTAACACTAACCCTAACCCTAACCCTAACCCATACCCTACGCTGTACCCGCACCCCTCCCCGAACCCGTACCCTAAGCCGTACCCTAACCCTAACCCTAAGCCTAACCCCAACCCTAGGCTACCCTTGACTGCTTCTGCCTCCAATAGATTTCCTAAGCACTAGTGTTTTAAGGAACAGCTTAAAAAGAGAATCCTAATGTGATTTCTTTATAATCGGTGTGTTCCTTATCTTATCCTAGTGTCTAAACTCTTCTCCATGGCTGGACCCTCAAATAATATTCCTTTACGTGCTAAGGGGTATCTAGAGAGTGGGATAGGTTTAATAACTACCCTAACCCTAACGCGTACCCTAACCCTAACCCCTACCCTAACCCTAACACGTACCCTAATCCTATCCCGTACCCTAAACCGAGCCCTAACCCTAACACTAACCCTAACCATAACCCTAACCCATACCCTACGCCGTACCCGAACCCCTCCCCGAACCCATTCCCCAAGCCGTACCCTAAACCTAACCCTAAGCCTAACCCTAACACTAGGCTACCCTTGACTGCTTCTGCCTCCAATAGATTTCCTAAGCACTAGTGTTTTAAAGAACAGCTTAAAAAGAGAATCCTAAAGTGATTTCTTTATAATGGGTGTGTTCCTTATCTCATCCTAGTGTCTAAACTCTTCTCCATGGCTGGACCCCCAAATAATATTCCTTTACGTGCTAAGGGGTATCTAGAGAGTGGGATAGGTTTAATAACTACCCTAACCCTAACACGTACCCTAATCCTAACCCGTACCCTAAACCGAGCCCTAACCCTAACACTAACCCTAACCCTAACCCTAACCCATACCCTACGCCGTACCCACACCCCTCCCCGAACCCGTACCCTAAGCCGTACCCTAAGCCTAACCCTAAGCCTAACCCTAACCCTAGGCTACCCTTGACTGCTTCTGCCTCCAATAGATTTCCTAAGCACTAGTGTTTTAAGGAACAGCTTAAAAAGAGAATCCTAATGTGATTTCTTTATAATGGGTGTGTTCCTTATCTTATCCTAGTGTCTAAACTCTTCTCCATGGCTGCACCCCCAAATAATATTGCCTTACGTGCTAAGGGGTATCTAGAGAGTGGGATAGGTTTAATAACTACCCTAACCCTAACGCGTACCCTAACCCTAACCCCTACCCTAACCCTAACACGTACCCTAATCCTAACCCGTACCCTAAACCGAGCCCTAACCCTAACACTAACCCTAACCCTAACCCTAACCCATACCCTACGCCGTACCCGCACCCCTCCCCGAACCCGTACCCTAAGCCGTACCCTAAGCCGTACCCTAAGCCTAACCCTAACCCTAGGCTACCCTTGACTGCTTCTGCCTCCAATAGATTTCCTAAGCACTAGTGTTTTAAGGAAGAGCTTAAAAAGAGAATCCTAATGTGATTTCTTTATAATGGGTGTGTTCCTTATCTTATCCTAGTGTCTAAACTCTTCTCCATGGCTGCACCCCCAAATAATATTCCCTTACGTGGTAAGGGGTATCTAGAGAGTGGGATAGGTTTAATAACTACCCTAACCCTAACGCGTACCCTAACCCTAACCCCTACCCTAACCCTAACACGTACCCTAATCCTAACCTGTACCCTAAACCGAGCCCTAACCCTAACACTAACCCTAACCCTAACCCTAACCCATACCCTACGCCGTACCCGCACCCCTCCCCGAACCCGTACCCTAAGCCATACCCTAAACCTAACCCTAAGCCTAACCCTAACCCTAGGCTCCCCTTGACTGCTTCGGCCTCCAATTGATTTCCTAAACAGTAGTGTTTTAAGAAACAGCTTAAAAAGAGAATCCTAATGTGATTTCTTTATAATGGGTGTGTTCCTTATCTTATCCTAGTGTCTAAACTCTTCTCCATGGCTAGACCCCCAAATAATATTCCTTTACGTGCTAAGGGGGAGCTAGAGAGTGGGATAGGTTTACTAACTACCCTAGCCCTAACGCGTAACCTAACCCTAACCCCTACCCTAACCCTAACACGTACCCTAATCCTAACCTGTAACCTAAACCGAGCCCTAACCCTAACACTAACCCTAACCCTAACCCTAACCCATACCCTACGCCGTACCCGAACCGCTCCCCGAACCCATACCCCAAGCCGTACCCTAACCCTAACCCTAAGCCTAACCCTAACCCTAGGCTACCCTTGACTGCTTCTGCCTCCAATAGATTTCCTAAGCACTAGTGTTTTAAGGAACAGCTTAAAAAGAGAATCCTAATGTGATTTCTTTATAATGGGTGTGTTCCTTATCTTATCCTAGTGTCTAAACTCTTCTCCATGGCTGGACCCCCAAATAATATTCCTTTACGTGCTAAGGGGTATCTAGAGAGTGGGATAGGTTTAATAACTACCCTAACCCTAACGCGTACCTTAACCCTAACCCCTACCCTAACCCTAACACGTACCCTAATCCTAACCCGTACCCTAAACCGAGCCCTAACCCTAACACTAACCCTAACCCTAACCCTAACCCATACCCTACGCCGTACCCGAAACCCTCCCCGAACCCATACCCTAAGCCGTACCCTAAGCCTATCCCTAAGCCTAACCCTAACCCTAGGCTACCCTTGACTGCTTCTGCCTCCAATAGATTTCCTAAGCACTAGTGTTTTAAGGAACAGCTTAAAAAGAGAATCCTAATGTGATTTCTTTATAATGGGTGTGTTCCTTATCTTATCCTAGTGTCTAAACTCTTCTCCATGGCTGGACCCTCAAATAATATTCCTTTACGTGCTAAGGGGTATCTAGAGAGTGGGATAGGTTTAATAACTACCCTAACCCTAACGCGTACCCTAACCCTAACCCCTACCCTAACCCTAACACGTACCCTAATCCTAACCCGTACCCTAAACCGAGCCCTAACCCGAACACTAACCCTAACCCTAACCCTAACCCATACCCTACACCGTACCCGCACCCCTCCCCGAACCCATTCCCCAACCCGTACCCTAAACCTAACCCTAAGCCTAACCCTAACCCTAGGCTACCCTTGACTGCTTCTGCCTCCAATTGATTTCCTAAGCACTAGTGTTTTAAGGAACAGCTTAAAAAGAGAATCCTAAAGTGATTTCTTTATAATGGGTGTGTTCCTTATCTTATCCTAGTGTCTAAACTCTTCTCCATGGCTGGACCCCCAAATAATATTCATTTACGTGCTAAGGGGTATCTAGAGAGTGGGATAGGTTTACTAACTACCCTAGCCCTAACGCGTAACCTAACCCTAACCCCTACCCTAACCCTAACACGTACCCTAATCCTAACCCGTACCCTAAACCGAGCCCTAACCCTAACACTAACCCTAACCCTAACCCTAACCCATACCCTACGCTGTACCCGCACCCCTCCCCGAACCCGTACCCTAAGCCGTACCCTAACCCTAACCCTAAGCCTAACCCCAACCCTAGGCTACCCTTGACTGCTTCTGCCTCCAATAGATTTCCTAAGCACTAGTGTTTTAAGGAACAGCTTAAAAAGAGAATCCTAATGTGATTTCTTTATAATGGGTGTGTTCCTTATCTTATCCTAGTGTCTAAACTCTTCTCCATGGCTGCACCCCCAAATAATATTCCTTTACGTGCTAAGGGGTATCTAGAGAGTGGGATAGGTTTAATAACTACCCTAACCCTAACGCGTACCCTAAACCTAACCCCTACCCTAAACCTAACACGTACCCTAATCCTAACCCGTACCCTAAACCGAGCCCTAACCCTAACACTAACCCTAACCCTAACCCTAACCCATACCCTACGCCGTACCCGAACCCCTCCCCGAACCCGTACCCTAAGCCGTACCCTAACCCTAACCCTAAGCCTAACCCTAACCCTAGGCTACCCTTGACTGCTTCTGCCTCCAATAGATTTCCTAAGCACTAGTGTTTTAAGGAACAGCTTAAAAAGAGAATCCTAATGTGATTTCTTTATAATCGGTGTGTTCCTTATCTTATCCTAGTGTCTAAACTCTTCTCCATGGCTGGACCCTCAAATAATATTCCTTTACGTGCTAAGGGGTATCTAGAGAGTGGGATAGGTTTAATAACTACCCTAACCCTAACGCGTACCCTAACCCTAACCCCTACCCTAACCCTAACACGTACCCTAATCCTATCCCGTACCCTAAACCGAGCCCTAACCCTAACACTAACCCTAACCATAACCCTAACCCATACCCTACGCCGTACCCGAACCCCTCCCCGAACCCATTCCCCAAGCCGTACCCTAAACCTAACCCTAAGCCTAACCCTAACACTAGGCTACCCTTGACTGCTTCTGCCTCCAATAGATTTCCTAAGCACTAGTGTTTTAAAGAACAGCTTAAAAAGAGAATCCTAAAGTGATTTCTTTATAATGGGTGTGTTCCTTATCTCATCCTAGTGTCTAAACTCTTCTCCATGGCTGGACCCCCAAATAATATTCCTTTACGTGCTAAGGGGTATCTAGAGAGTGGGATAGGTTTAATAACTACCCTAACCCTAACACGTACCCTAATCCTAACCCGTACCCTAAACCGAGCCCTAACCCTAACACTAACCCTAACCCTAACCCATACCCTACGCCGTACCCACACCCCTCCCCGAACCCGTACCCTAAGCCGTACCCTAAGCCTAACCCTAAGCCTAACCCTAACCCTAGGCTACCCTTGACTGCTTCTGCCTCCAATAGATTTCCTAAGCACTAGTGTTTTAAGGAACAGCTTAAAAAGAGAATCCTAATGTGATTTCTTTATAATGGGTGTGTTCCTTATCTTATCCTAGTGTCTAAACTCTTCTCCATGGCTGCACCCCCAAATAATATTGCCTTACGTGCTAAGGGGTATCTAGAGAGTGGGATAGGTTTAATAACTACCCTAACCCTAACGCGTACCCTAACCCTAACCCCTACCCTAACCCTAACACGTACCCTAATCCTAACCCGTACCCTAAACCGAGCCCTAACCCTAACACTAACCCTAACCCTAACCCTAACCCATACCCTACGCCGTACCCGCACCCCTCCCCGAACCCGTACCCTAAGCCGTACCCTAAGCCGTACCCTAAGCCTAACCCTAACCCTAGGCTACCCTTGACTGCTTCTGCCTCCAATAGATTTCCTAAGCACTAGTGTTTTAAGGAAGAGCTTAAAAAGAGAATCCTAATGTGATTTCTTTATAATGGGTGTGTTCCTTATCTTATCCTAGTGTCTAAACTCTTCTCCATGGCTGCACCCCCAAATAATATTCCCTTACGTGCTAAGGGGTATCTAGAGAGTGGGATAGGTTTAATAACTACCCTAACCCTAACGCGTACCCTAACCCTAACCCCTACCCTAACCCTAACACGTACCCTAATCCTAACCTGTACCCTAAACCGAGCCCTAACCCTAACACTAACCCTAACCCTAACCCTAACCCATACCCTACGCCGTACCCGCACCCCTCCCCGAACCCGTACCCTAAGCCATACCCTAAACCTAACCCTAAGCCTAACCCTAACCCTAGGCTCCCCTTGACTGCTTCGGCCTCCAATTGATTTCCTAAACAGTAGTGTTTTAAGAAACAGCTTAAAAAGAGAATCCTAATGTGATTTCTTTATAATGGGTGTGTTCCTTATCTTATCCTAGTGTCTAAACTCTTCTCCATGGCTAGACCCCCAAATAATATTCCTTTACGTGCTAAGGGGGAGCTAGAGAGTGGGATAGGTTTACTAACTACCCTAGCCCTAACGCGTAACCTAACCCTAACCCCTACCCTAACCCTAACACGTACCCTAATCCTAACCTGTAACCTAAACCGAGCCCTAACCCTAACACTAACCCTAACCCTAACCCTAACCCATACCCTACGCCGTACCCGAACCGCTCCCCGAACCCATACCCCAAGCCGTACCCTAACCCTAACCCTAAGCCTAACCCTAACCCTAGGCTACCCTTGACTGCTTCTGCCTCCAATAGATTTCCTAAGCACTAGTGTTTTAAGGAACAGCTTAAAAAGAGAATCCTAATGTGATTTCTTTATAATGGGTGTGTTCCTTATCTTATCCTAGTGTCTAAACTCTTCTCCATGGCTGGACCCCCAAATAATATTCCTTTACGTGCTAAGGGGTATCTAGAGAGTGGGATAGGTTTAATAACTACCCTAACCCTAACGCGTACCTTAACCCTAACCCCTACCCTAACCCTAACACGTACCCTAATCCTAACCCGTACCCTAAACCGAGCCCTAACCCTAACACTAACCCTAACCCTAACCCTAACCCATACCCTACGCCGTACCCGAAACCCTCCCCGAACCCGTACCCTAAGCCGTACCCTAAGCCTATCCCTAAGCCTAACCCTAACCCTAGGCTACCCTTGACTGCTTCTGCCTCCAATAGATTTCCTAAGCACTAGTGTTTTAAGGAACAGCTTAAAAAGAGAATCCTAATGTGATTTCTTTATAATGGGTGTGTTCCTTATCTTATCCTAGTGTCTAAACTCTTCTCCATGGCTGGACCCTCAAATAATATTCCTTTACGTGCTAAGGGGTATCTAGAGAGTGGGATAGGTTTAATAACTACCCTAACCCTAACGCGTACCCTAACCCTAACCCCTACCCTAACCCTAACACGTACCCTAATCCTAACCCGTACCCTAAACCGAGCCCTAACCCGAACACTAACCCTAACCCTAACCCTAACCCATACCCTACACCGTACCCGCACCCCTCCCCGAACCCATTCCCCAACCCGTACCCTAAACCTAACCCTAAGCCTAACCCTAACCCTAGGCTACCCTTGACTGCTTCTGCCTCCAATTGATTTCCTAAGCACTAGTGTTTTAAGGAACAGCTTAAAAAGAGAATCCTAAAGTGATTTCTTTATAATGGGTGTGTTCCTTATCTTATCCTAGTGTCTAAACTCTTCTCCATGGCTGGACCCCCAAATAATATTCATTTACGTGCTAAGGGGTATCTAGAGAGTGGGATAGGTTTACTAACTACCCTAGCCCTAACGCGTAACCTAACCCTAACCCCTACCCTAACCCTAACACGTACCCTAATCCTAACCCGTACCCTAAACCGAGCCCTAACCCTAACACTAACCCTAACCCTAACCCTAACCCATACCCTACGCTGTACCCGCACCCCTCCCCGAACCCGTACCCTAAGCCGTACCCTAACCCTAACCCTAAGCCTAACCCCAACCCTAGGCTACCCTTGACTGCTTCTGCCTCCAATAGATTTCCTAAGCACTAGTGTTTTAAGGAACAGCTTAAAAAGAGAATCCTAATGTGATTTCTTTATAATGGGTGTGTTCCTTATCTTATCCTAGTGTCTAAACTCTTCTCCATGGCTGCACCCCCAAATAATATTCCTTTACGTGCTAAGGGGTATCTAGAGAGTGGGATAGGTTTAATAACTACCCTAACCCTAACGCGTACCCTAAACCTAACCCCTACCCTAAACCTAACACGTACCCTAATCCTAACCCGTACCCTAAACCGAGCCCTAACCCTAACACTAACCCTAACCCTAACCCTAACCCATACCCTACGCCGTACCCGAACCCCTCCCCGAACCCGTACCCTAAGCCGTACCCTAACCCTAACCCTAAGCCTAACCCTAACCCTAGGCTACCCTTGACTGCTTCTGCCTCCAATAGATTTCCTAAGCACTAGTGTTTTAAGGAACAGCTTAAAAAGAGAATCCTAATGTGATTTCTTTATAATCGGTGTGTTCCTTATCTTATCCTAGTGTCTAAACTCTTCTCCATGGCTGGACCCTCAAATAATATTCCTTTACGTGCTAAGGGGTATCTAGAGAGTGGGATAGGTTTAATAACTACCCTAACCCTAACGCGTACCCTAACCCTAACCCCTACCCTAACCCTAACACGTACCCTAATCCTATCCCGTACCCTAAACCGAGCCCTAACCCTAACACTAACCCTAACCATAACCCTAACCCATACCCTACGCCGTACCCGAACCCCTCCCCGAACCCATTCCCCAAGCCGTACCCTAAACCTAACCCTAAGCCTAACCCTAACACTAGGCTACCCTTGACTGCTTCTGCCTCCAATAGATTTCCTAAGCACTAGTGTTTTAAAGAACAGCTTAAAAAGAGAATCCTAAAGTGATTTCTTTATAATGGGTGTGTTCCTTATCTCATCCTAGTGTCTAAACTCTTCTCCATGGCTGGACCCCCAAATAATATTCCTTTACGTGCTAAGGGGTATCTAGAGAGTGGGATAGGTTTAATAACTACCCTAACCCTAACACGTACCCTAATCCTAACCCGTACCCTAAACCGAGCCCTAACCCTAACACTAACCCTAACCCTAACCCATACCCTACGCCGTACCCACACCCCTCCCCGAACCCGTACCCTAAGCCGTACCCTAAGCCTATCCCTAAGCCTAACCCTAACCCTAGGCTACCCTTGACTGCTTCTGCCTCCAATAGATTTCCTAAGCACTAGTGTTTTAAGGAACAGCTTAAAAAGAGAATCCTAATGTGATTTCTTTATAATGGGTGTGTTCCTTATCTTATCCTAGTGTCTAAACTCTTCTCCATGGCTGGACCCTCAAATAATATTCCTTTACGTGCTAAGGGGTATCTAGAGAGTGGGATAGGTTTAATAACTACCCTAAACCTAACGCGTACCCTAACCCTAACCCCTACCCTAACCCTAACACGTACCCTAATCCTAACCCGTACCCTAAACCGAGCCCTAACCCTAACACTAACCCTAAACCTAACCCTAACCCAAACCCTACGCCGTACCCGCACCCATACCCGAACCCGTACCCTAAGCCGTACCCTAAGCCGTACCCTAAGCCTAACCCTAACCCTAGGCTACCCTTGACTGCTTCTGCCTCCAATAGATTTCCTAAGCACTAGTGTTTTAAGGAACAGCTTAAAAAGAGAATCCTAAAGTGATTTCTTTATAATGGGTGTGTTCCTTATCTTATCCTAGTGTCTAAACTCTTCTCCATGGCTGCACCCCCAAATAATATTCCCTTACGTGCTAAGGGGTATCTAGAGAGTGGGATAGGTTTAATAACTACCCTAACCCTAACGCGTACCCTAACCCTAACCCCTACCCTAACCCTAACACGTACCCTAATCCTAACCCGTACCCTAAACCGAGCCCTAACCCGAACACTAACCCTAACCCTAACCCTAACCCATACCCTACACCGTACCCGCACCCCTCCCCGAACCCATTCCCCAAGCCGTACCCTAAACCTAACCCTAAGCCTAACCCTAACCCTAGGCTACCCTTGACTGCTTCTGCCTCCAATTGATTTCCTAAGCACTAGTGTTTTAAGGAACAGCTTAAAAAGAGAATCCTAAAGTGATTTCTTTATAATGGGTGTGTTCCTTATCTTATCCTAGTGTCTAAACTCTTCTCCATGGCTGGACCCCCAAATAATATTCATTTACGTGCTAAGGGGTATCTAGAGAGTGGGATAGGTTTACTAACTACCCTAGCCCTAACGCGTAACCTAACCCTAACCCCTACCCTAACCCTAACACGTACCCTAATCCTAACCCGTACCCTAAACCGAGCCCTAACCCTAACACTAACCCTAACCCTAACCCTAACCCATACCCTACGCTGTACCCGCACCCCTCCCCGAAACCGTACCCTAAGCCGTACCCTAACCCTAACCCTAAGCCTAACCCCAACCCTAGGCTACCCTTGACTGCTTCTGCCTCCAATAGATTTCCTAAGCACTAGTGTTTTAAGGAACAGCTTAAAAAGAGAATCCTAATGTGATTTCTTTATAATGGGTGTGTTCCTTATCTTATCCTAGTGTCTAAACTCTTCTCCATGGCTGCACCCCCAAATAATATTCCTTTACGTGCTAAGGGGTATCTAGAGAGTGGGATAGGTTTAATAACTACCCTAACCCTAACGCGTACCCTAACCCTAACCCCTACCCTAAACCTAACACGTACCCTAATCCTAACCCGTACCCTAAACCGAGCCCTAACCCTAACACTAACACTAACCCTAACCCTAACCCATACCCTACGCCGTACCCGAACCCCTCCCCGAACCCGTACCCTAAGCCGTACCCTAACCCTAA
This sequence comes from Balaenoptera borealis, assembly GCF_965194805.1. Classification (NCBI taxonomy): domain Eukaryota; kingdom Metazoa; phylum Chordata; class Mammalia; order Artiodactyla; family Balaenopteridae; genus Balaenoptera; species Balaenoptera borealis. The sequence goes on along the minus strand of NW_028123966.1, from coordinate 1,313,807 downwards.
CCCTAAGCCTAACCCTAACCCTAGGCTACCCTTGACTGCTTCTGCCTCCAATAGATTTCCTAAGCACTAGTGTTTTAAGGAACAGCTTAAAAAGAGAATCCTAATGTGATTTCTTTATAATGGGTGTGTTCCTTATCTTATCCTAGTGTCTAAACTCTTCTCCATGGCTGGACCCTCAAATAATATTCCTTTACGTGCTAAGGGGTATCTAGAGAGTGGGATAGGTTTAATAACTACCCTAACCCTAACGCGTACCCTAACCCTAACCCCTACCCTAACCGTAACACGTACCCTAATCCTAACCCGTACCCTAAACCGAGCCCTAACCCTAACACTAACCCTAACCATAACCCTAACCCATACCCTACGCCGTACCCGAACCCCTCCCCGAACCCATTCCCCAAGCCGTACCCTAAACCTAACCCTAAGCCTAACCCTAACACTAGGCTACCCTTGACTGCTTCTGCCTCCAATAGATTTCCTAAGCACTAGTGTTTTAAGGAACAGCTTAAAAAGAGAATCCTAAAGTGATTTCTTTATAATGGGTGTGTTCCTTATCTTATCCTAGTGTCTAAACTCTTCTCCATGGCTGCACCCCCAAATAATATTCCCTTACGTGCTAAGGGGTATCTAGAGAGTGGGATAGGTTTAATAACTACCCTAACCCTAACGCGTACCCTAACCCTAACCCCTACCCTAACCCTAACACGTACCCTAATCCTAACCCGTACCCTAAACCGAGCCCTAACCCGAACACTAACCCTAACCCTAACCCTAACCCATACCCTACACCGTACCCGCACCCCTCCCCGAACCCATTCCCCAAGCCGTACCCTAAACCTAACCCTAAGCCTAACCCTAACCCTAGGCTACCCTTGACTGCTTCTGCCTCCAATTGATTTCCTAAGCACTAGTGTTTTAAGGAACAGCTTAAAAAGAGAATCCTAAAGTGATTTCTTTATAATGGGTGTGTTCCTTATCTTATCCTAGTGTCTAAACTCTTCTCCATGGCTGGACCCCCAAATAATATTCATTTACGTGCTAAGGGGTATCTAGAGAGTGGGATAGGTTTACTAACTACCCTAGCCCTAACGCGTAACCTAACCCTAACCCCTACCCTAACCCTAACACGTACCCTAATCCTAACCCGTACCCTAAACCGAGCCCTAACCCTAACACTAACCCTAACCCTAACCCTAACCCATACCCTACGCTGTACCCGCACCCCTCCCCGAACCCGTACCCTAAGCCGTACCCTAACCCTAACCCTAAGCCTAACCCCAACCCTAGGCTACCCTTGACTGCTTCTGCCTCCAATAGATTTCCTAAGCACTAGTGTTTTAAGGAACAGCTTAAAAAGAGAATCCTAATGTGATTTCTTTATAATCGGTGTGTTCCTTATCTTATCCTAGTGTCTAAACTCTTCTCCATGGCTGGACCCTCAAATAATATTCCTTTACGTGCTAAGGGGTATCTAGAGAGTGGGATAGGTTTAATAACTACCCTAACCCTAACGCGTACCCTAACCCTAACCCCTACCCTAACCCTAACACGTACCCTAATCCTATCCCGTACCCTAAACCGAGCCCTAACCCTAACACTAACCCTAACCATAACCCTAACCCATACCCTACGCCGTACCCGAACCCCTCCCCGAACCCATTCCCCAAGCCGTACCCTAAACCTAACCCTAAGCCTAACCCTAACACTAGGCTACCCTTGACTGCTTCTGCCTCCAATAGATTTCCTAAGCACTAGTGTTTTAAAGAACAGCTTAAAAAGAGAATCCTAAAGTGATTTCTTTATAATGGGTGTGTTCCTTATCTCATCCTAGTGTCTAAACTCTTCTCCATGGCTGGACCCCCAAATAATATTCCTTTACGTGCTAAGGGGTATCTAGAGAGTGGGATAGGTTTAATAACTACCCTAACCCTAACACGTACCCTAATCCTAACCCGTACCCTAAACCGAGCCCTAACCCTAACACTAACCCTAACCCTAACCCTAACCCATACCCTACGCCGTACCCACACCCCTCCCCGAACCCGTACCCTAAGCCGTACCCTAAGCCTAACCCTAAGCCTAACCCTAACCCTAGGCTACCCTTGACTGCTTCTGCCTCCAATAGATTTCCTAAGCACTAGTGTTTTAAGGAACAGCTTAAAAAGAGAATCCTAATGTGATTTCTTTATAATGGGTGTGTTCCTTATCTTATCCTAGTGTCTAAACTCTTCTCCATGGCTGCACCCCCAAATAATATTGCCTTACGTGCTAAGGGGTATCTAGAGAGTGGGATAGGTTTAATAACTACCCTAACCCTAACGCGTACCCTAACCCTAACCCCTACCCTAACCCTAACACGTACCCTAATCCTAACCCGTACCCTAAACCGAGCCCTAACCCTAACACTAACCCTAACCCTAACCCTAACCCATACCCTACGCCGTACCCGCACCCCTCCCCGAACCCGTACCCTAAGCCGTACCCTAAGCCGTACCCTAAGCCTAACCCTAACCCTAGGCTACCCTTGACTGCTTCTGCCTCCAATAGATTTCCTAAGCACTAGTGTTTTAAGGAAGAGCTTAAAAAGAGAATCCTAATGTGATTTCTTTATAATGGGTGTGTTCCTTATCTTATCCTAGTGTCTAAACTCTTCTCCATGGCTGCACCCCCAAATAATATTCCCTTACGTGGTAAGGGGTATCTAGAGAGTGGGATAGGTTTAATAACTACCCTAACCCTAACGCGTACCCTAACCCTAACCCCTACCCTAACCCTAACACGTACCCTAATCCTAACCTGTACCCTAAACCGAGCCCTAACCCTAACACTAACCCTAACCCTAACCCTAACCCATACCCTACGCCGTACCCGCACCCCTCCCCGAACCCGTACCCTAAGCCATACCCTAAACCTAACCCTAAGCCTAACCCTAACCCTAGGCTCCCCTTGACTGCTTCGGCCTCCAATTGATTTCCTAAACAGTAGTGTTTTAAGAAACAGCTTAAAAAGAGAATCCTAATGTGATTTCTTTATAATGGGTGTGTTCCTTATCTTATCCTAGTGTCTAAACTCTTCTCCATGGCTAGACCCCCAAATAATATTCCTTTACGTGCTAAGGGGGAGCTAGAGAGTGGGATAGGTTTACTAACTACCCTAGCCCTAACGCGTAACCTAACCCTAACCCCTACCCTAACCCTAACACGTACCCTAATCCTAACCTGTAACCTAAACCGAGCCCTAACCCTAACACTAACCCTAACCCTAACCCTAACCCATACCCTACGCCGTACCCGAACCGCTCCCCGAACCCATACCCCAAGCCGTACCCTAACCCTAACCCTAAGCCTAACCCTAACCCTAGGCTACCCTTGACTGCTTCTGCCTCCAATAGATTTCCTAAGCACTAGTGTTTTAAGGAACAGCTTAAAAAGAGAATCCTAATGTGATTTCTTTATAATGGGTGTGTTCCTTATCTTATCCTAGTGTCTAAACTCTTCTCCATGGCTGGACCCCCAAATAATATTCCTTTACGTGCTAAGGGGTATCTAGAGAGTGGGATAGGTTTAATAACTACCCTAACCCTAACGCGTACCTTAACCCTAACCCCTACCCTAACCCTAACACGTACCCTAATCCTAACCCGTACCCTAAACCGAGCCCTAACCCTAACACTAACCCTAACCCTAACCCTAACCCATACCCTACGCCGTACCCGAAACCCTCCCCGAACCCATACCCTAAGCCGTACCCTAAGCCTATCCCTAAGCCTAACCCTAACCCTAGGCTACCCTTGACTGCTTCTGCCTCCAATAGATTTCCTAAGCACTAGTGTTTTAAGGAACAGCTTAAAAAGAGAATCCTAATGTGATTTCTTTATAATGGGTGTGTTCCTTATCTTATCCTAGTGTCTAAACTCTTCTCCATGGCTGGACCCTCAAATAATATTCCTTTACGTGCTAAGGGGTATCTAGAGAGTGGGATAGGTTTAATAACTACCCTAACCCTAACGCGTACCCTAACCCTAACCCCTACCCTAACCCTAACACGTACCCTAATCCTAACCCGTACCCTAAACCGAGCCCTAACCCGAACACTAACCCTAACCCTAACCCTAACCCATACCCTACACCGTACCCGCACCCCTCCCCGAACCCATTCCCCAACCCGTACCCTAAACCTAACCCTAAGCCTAACCCTAACCCTAGGCTACCCTTGACTGCTTCTGCCTCCAATTGATTTCCTAAGCACTAGTGTTTTAAGGAACAGCTTAAAAAGAGAATCCTAAAGTGATTTCTTTATAATGGGTGTGTTCCTTATCTTATCCTAGTGTCTAAACTCTTCTCCATGGCTGGACCCCCAAATAATATTCATTTACGTGCTAAGGGGTATCTAGAGAGTGGGATAGGTTTACTAACTACCCTAGCCCTAACGCGTAACCTAACCCTAACCCCTACCCTAACCCTAACACGTACCCTAATCCTAACCCGTACCCTAAACCGAGCCCTAACCCTAACACTAACCCTAACCCTAACCCTAACCCATACCCTACGCTGTACCCGCACCCCTCCCCGAACCCGTACCCTAAGCCGTACCCTAACCCTAACCCTAAGCCTAACCCCAACCCTAGGCTACCCTTGACTGCTTCTGCCTCCAATAGATTTCCTAAGCACTAGTGTTTTAAGGAACAGCTTAAAAAGAGAATCCTAATGTGATTTCTTTATAATGGGTGTGTTCCTTATCTTATCCTAGTGTCTAAACTCTTCTCCATGGCTGCACCCCCAAATAATATTCCTTTACGTGCTAAGGGGTATCTAGAGAGTGGGATAGGTTTAATAACTACCCTAACCCTAACGCGTACCCTAAACCTAACCCCTACCCTAAACCTAACACGTACCCTAATCCTAACCCGTACCCTAAACCGAGCCCTAACCCTAACACTAACCCTAACCCTAACCCTAACCCATACCCTACGCCGTACCCGAACCCCTCCCCGAACCCGTACCCTAAGCCGTACCCTAACCCTAACCCTAAGCCTAACCCTAACCCTAGGCTACCCTTGACTGCTTCTGCCTCCAATAGATTTCCTAAGCACTAGTGTTTTAAGGAACAGCTTAAAAAGAGAATCCTAATGTGATTTCTTTATAATCGGTGTGTTCCTTATCTTATCCTAGTGTCTAAACTCTTCTCCATGGCTGGACCCTCAAATAATATTCCTTTACGTGCTAAGGGGTATCTAGAGAGTGGGATAGGTTTAATAACTACCCTAACCCTAACGCGTACCCTAACCCTAACCCCTACCCTAACCCTAACACGTACCCTAATCCTATCCCGTACCCTAAACCGAGCCCTAACCCTAACACTAACCCTAACCATAACCCTAACCCATACCCTACGCCGTACCCGAACCCCTCCCCGAACCCATTCCCCAAGCCGTACCCTAAACCTAACCCTAAGCCTAACCCTAACACTAGGCTACCCTTGACTGCTTCTGCCTCCAATAGATTTCCTAAGCACTAGTGTTTTAAAGAACAGCTTAAAAAGAGAATCCTAAAGTGATTTCTTTATAATGGGTGTGTTCCTTATCTCATCCTAGTGTCTAAACTCTTCTCCATGGCTGGACCCCCAAATAATATTCCTTTACGTGCTAAGGGGTATCTAGAGAGTGGGATAGGTTTAATAACTACCCTAACCCTAACACGTACCCTAATCCTAACCCGTACCCTAAACCGAGCCCTAACCCTAACACTAACCCTAACCCTAACCCATACCCTACGCCGTACCCACACCCCTCCCCGAACCCGTACCCTAAGCCGTACCCTAAGCCTAACCCTAAGCCTAACCCTAACCCTAGGCTACCCTTGACTGCTTCTGCCTCCAATAGATTTCCTAAGCACTAGTGTTTTAAGGAACAGCTTAAAAAGAGAATCCTAATGTGATTTCTTTATAATGGGTGTGTTCCTTATCTTATCCTAGTGTCTAAACTCTTCTCCATGGCTGCACCCCCAAATAATATTGCCTTACGTGCTAAGGGGTATCTAGAGAGTGGGATAGGTTTAATAACTACCCTAACCCTAACGCGTACCCTAACCCTAACCCCTACCCTAACCCTAACACGTACCCTAATCCTAACCCGTACCCTAAACCGAGCCCTAACCCTAACACTAACCCTAACCCTAACCCTAACCCATACCCTACGCCGTACCCGCACCCCTCCCCGAACCCGTACCCTAAGCCGTACCCTAAGCCGTACCCTAAGCCTAACCCTAACCCTAGGCTACCCTTGACTGCTTCTGCCTCCAATAGATTTCCTAAGCACTAGTGTTTTAAGGAAGAGCTTAAAAAGAGAATCCTAATGTGATTTCTTTATAATGGGTGTGTTCCTTATCTTATCCTAGTGTCTAAACTCTTCTCCATGGCTGCACCCCCAAATAATATTCCCTTACGTGCTAAGGGGTATCTAGAGAGTGGGATAGGTTTAATAACTACCCTAACCCTAACGCGTACCCTAACCCTAACCCCTACCCTAACCCTAACACGTACCCTAATCCTAACCTGTACCCTAAACCGAGCCCTAACCCTAACACTAACCCTAACCCTAACCCTAACCCATACCCTACGCCGTACCCGCACCCCTCCCCGAACCCGTACCCTAAGCCATACCCTAAACCTAACCCTAAGCCTAACCCTAACCCTAGGCTCCCCTTGACTGCTTCGGCCTCCAATTGATTTCCTAAACAGTAGTGTTTTAAGAAACAGCTTAAAAAGAGAATCCTAATGTGATTTCTTTATAATGGGTGTGTTCCTTATCTTATCCTAGTGTCTAAACTCTTCTCCATGGCTAGACCCCCAAATAATATTCCTTTACGTGCTAAGGGGGAGCTAGAGAGTGGGATAGGTTTACTAACTACCCTAGCCCTAACGCGTAACCTAACCCTAACCCCTACCCTAACCCTAACACGTACCCTAATCCTAACCTGTAACCTAAACCGAGCCCTAACCCTAACACTAACCCTAACCCTAACCCTAACCCATACCCTACGCCGTACCCGAACCGCTCCCCGAACCCATACCCCAAGCCGTACCCTAACCCTAACCCTAAGCCTAACCCTAACCCTAGGCTACCCTTGACTGCTTCTGCCTCCAATAGATTTCCTAAGCACTAGTGTTTTAAGGAACAGCTTAAAAAGAGAATCCTAATGTGATTTCTTTATAATGGGTGTGTTCCTTATCTTATCCTAGTGTCTAAACTCTTCTCCATGGCTGGACCCCCAAATAATATTCCTTTACGTGCTAAGGGGTATCTAGAGAGTGGGATAGGTTTAATAACTACCCTAACCCTAACGCGTACCTTAACCCTAACCCCTACCCTAACCCTAACACGTACCCTAATCCTAACCCGTACCCTAAACCGAGCCCTAACCCTAACACTAACCCTAACCCTAACCCTAACCCATACCCTACGCCGTACCCGAAACCCTCCCCGAACCCGTACCCTAAGCCGTACCCTAAGCCTATCCCTAAGCCTAACCCTAACCCTAGGCTACCCTTGACTGCTTCTGCCTCCAATAGATTTCCTAAGCACTAGTGTTTTAAGGAACAGCTTAAAAAGAGAATCCTAATGTGATTTCTTTATAATGGGTGTGTTCCTTATCTTATCCTAGTGTCTAAACTCTTCTCCATGGCTGGACCCTCAAATAATATTCCTTTACGTGCTAAGGGGTATCTAGAGAGTGGGATAGGTTTAATAACTACCCTAACCCTAACGCGTACCCTAACCCTAACCCCTACCCTAACCCTAACACGTACCCTAATCCTAACCCGTACCCTAAACCGAGCCCTAACCCGAACACTAACCCTAACCCTAACCCTAACCCATACCCTACACCGTACCCGCACCCCTCCCCGAACCCATTCCCCAACCCGTACCCTAAACCTAACCCTAAGCCTAACCCTAACCCTAGGCTACCCTTGACTGCTTCTGCCTCCAATTGATTTCCTAAGCACTAGTGTTTTAAGGAACAGCTTAAAAAGAGAATCCTAAAGTGATTTCTTTATAATGGGTGTGTTCCTTATCTTATCCTAGTGTCTAAACTCTTCTCCATGGCTGGACCCCCAAATAATATTCATTTACGTGCTAAGGGGTATCTAGAGAGTGGGATAGGTTTACTAACTACCCTAGCCCTAACGCGTAACCTAACCCTAACCCCTACCCTAACCCTAACACGTACCCTAATCCTAACCCGTACCCTAAACCGAGCCCTAACCCTAACACTAACCCTAACCCTAACCCTAACCCATACCCTACGCTGTACCCGCACCCCTCCCCGAACCCGTACCCTAAGCCGTACCCTAACCCTAACCCTAAGCCTAACCCCAACCCTAGGCTACCCTTGACTGCTTCTGCCTCCAATAGATTTCCTAAGCACTAGTGTTTTAAGGAACAGCTTAAAAAGAGAATCCTAATGTGATTTCTTTATAATGGGTGTGTTCCTTATCTTATCCTAGTGTCTAAACTCTTCTCCATGGCTGCACCCCCAAATAATATTCCTTTACGTGCTAAGGGGTATCTAGAGAGTGGGATAGGTTTAATAACTACCCTAACCCTAACGCGTACCCTAAACCTAACCCCTACCCTAAACCTAACACGTACCCTAATCCTAACCCGTACCCTAAACCGAGCCCTAACCCTAACACTAACCCTAACCCTAACCCTAACCCATACCCTACGCCGTACCCGAACCCCTCCCCGAACCCGTACCCTAAGCCGTACCCTAACCCTAACCCTAAGCCTAACCCTAACCCTAGGCTACCCTTGACTGCTTCTGCCTCCAATAGATTTCCTAAGCACTAGTGTTTTAAGGAACAGCTTAAAAAGAGAATCCTAATGTGATTTCTTTATAATCGGTGTGTTCCTTATCTTATCCTAGTGTCTAAACTCTTCTCCATGGCTGGACCCTCAAATAATATTCCTTTACGTGCTAAGGGGTATCTAGAGAGTGGGATAGGTTTAATAACTACCCTAACCCTAACGCGTACCCTAACCCTAACCCCTACCCTAACCCTAACACGTACCCTAATCCTATCCCGTACCCTAAACCGAGCCCTAACCCTAACACTAACCCTAACCATAACCCTAACCCATACCCTACGCCGTACCCGAACCCCTCCCCGAACCCATTCCCCAAGCCGTACCCTAAACCTAACCCTAAGCCTAACCCTAACACTAGGCTACCCTTGACTGCTTCTGCCTCCAATAGATTTCCTAAGCACTAGTGTTTTAAAGAACAGCTTAAAAAGAGAATCCTAAAGTGATTTCTTTATAATGGGTGTGTTCCTTATCTCATCCTAGTGTCTAAACTCTTCTCCATGGCTGGACCCCCAAATAATATTCCTTTACGTGCTAAGGGGTATCTAGAGAGTGGGATAGGTTTAATAACTACCCTAACCCTAACACGTACCCTAATCCTAACCCGTACCCTAAACCGAGCCCTAACCCTAACACTAACCCTAACCCTAACCCATACCCTACGCCGTACCCACACCCCTCCCCGAACCCGTACCCTAAGCCGTACCCTAAGCCTAACCCTAAGCCTAACCCTAACCCTAGGCTACCCTTGACTGCTTCTGCCTCCAATAGATTTCCTAAGCACTAGTGTTTTAAGGAACAGCTTAAAAAGAGAATCCTAATGTGATTTCTTTATAATGGGTGTGTTCCTTATCTTATCCTAGTGTCTAAACTCTTCTCCATGGCTGCACCCCCAAATAATATTGCCTTACGTGCTAAGGGGTATCTAGAGAGTGGGATAGGTTTAATAACTACCCTAACCCTAACGCGTACCCTAACCCTAACCCCTACCCTAACCCTAACACGTACCCTAATCCTAACCCGTACCCTAAACCGAGCCCTAACCCTAACACTAACCCTAACCCTAACCCTAACCCATACCCTACGCCGTACCCGCACCCCTCCCCGAACCCGTACCCTAAGCCGTACCCTAAGCCGTACCCTAAGCCTAACCCTAACCCTAGGCTACCCTTGACTGCTTCTGCCTCCAATAGATTTCCTAAGCACTAGTGTTTTAAGGAAGAGCTTAAAAAGAGAATCCTAATGTGATTTCTTTATAATGGGTGTGTTCCTTATCTTATCCTAGTGTCTAAACTCTTCTCCATGGCTGCACCCCCAAATAATATTCCCTTACGTGGTAAGGGGTATCTAGAGAGTGGGATAGGTTTAATAACTACCCTAACCCTAACGCGTACCCTAACCCTAACCCCTACCCTAACCCTAACACGTACCCTAATCCTAACCTGTACCCTAAACCGAGCCCTAACCCTAACACTAACCCTAACCCTAACCCTAACCCATACCCTACGCCGTACCCGCACCCCTCCCCGAACCCGTACCCTAAGCCATACCCTAAACCTAACCCTAAGCCTAACCCTAACCCTAGGCTCCCCTTGACTGCTTCGGCCTCCAATTGATTTCCTAAACAGTAGTGTTTTAAGAAACAGCTTAAAAAGAGAATCCTAATGTGATTTCTTTATAATGGGTGTGTTCCTTATCTTATCCTAGTGTCTAAACTCTTCTCCATGGCTAGACCCCCAAATAATATTCCTTTACGTGCTAAGGGGGAGCTAGAGAGTGGGATAGGTTTACTAACTACCCTAGCCCTAACGCGTAACCTAACCCTAACCCCTACCCTAACCCTAACACGTACCCTAATCCTAACCTGTAACCTAAACCGAGCCCTAACCCTAACACTAACCCTAACCCTAACCCTAACCCATACCCTACGCCGTACCCGAACCGCTCCCCGAACCCATACCCCAAGCCGTACCCTAACCCTAACCCTAAGCCTAACCCTAACCCTAGGCTACCCTTGACTGCTTCTGCCTCCAATAGATTTCCTAAGCACTAGTGTTTTAAGGAACAGCTTAAAAAGAGAATCCTAATGTGATTTCTTTATAATGGGTGTGTTCCTTATCTTATCCTAGTGTCTAAACTCTTCTCCATGGCTGGACCCCCAAATAATATTCCTTTACGTGCTAAGGGGTATCTAGAGAGTGGGATAGGTTTAATAACTACCCTAACCCTAACGCGTACCTTAACCCTAACCCCTACCCTAACCCTAACACGTACCCTAATCCTAACCCGTACCCTAAACCGAGCCCTAACCCTAACACTAACCCTAACCCTAACCCTAACCCATACCCTACGCCGTACCCGAAACCCTCCCCGAACCCGTACCCTAAGCCGTACCCTAAGCCTATCCCTAAGCCTAACCCTAACCCTAGGCTACCCTTGACTGCTTCTGCCTCCAATAGATTTCCTAAGCACTAGTGTTTTAAGGAACAGCTTAAAAAGAGAATCCTAATGTGATTTCTTTATAATGGGTGTGTTCCTTATCTTATCCTAGTGTCTAAACTCTTCTCCATGGCTGGACCCTCAAATAATATTCCTTTACGTGCTAAGGGGTATCTAGAGAGTGGGATAGGTTTAATAACTACCCTAACCCTAACGCGTACCCTAACCCTAACCCCTACCCTAACCCTAACACGTACCCTAATCCTAACCCGTACCCTAAACCGAGCCCTAACCCGAACACTAACCCTAACCCTAACCCTAACCCATACCCTACACCGTACCCGCACCCCTCCCCGAACCCATTCCCCAACCCGTACCCTAAACCTAACCCTAAGCCTAACCCTAACCCTAGGCTACCCTTGACTGCTTCTGCCTCCAATTGATTTCCTAAGCACTAGTGTTTTAAGGAACAGCTTAAAAAGAGAATCCTAAAGTGATTTCTTTATAATGGGTGTGTTCCTTATCTTATCCTAGTGTCTAAACTCTTCTCCATGGCTGGACCCCCAAATAATATTCATTTACGTGCTAAGGGGTATCTAGAGAGTGGGATAGGTTTACTAACTACCCTAGCCCTAACGCGTAACCTAACCCTAACCCCTACCCTAACCCTAACACGTACCCTAATCCTAACCCGTACCCTAAACCGAGCCCTAACCCTAACACTAACCCTAACCCTAACCCTAACCCATACCCTACGCTGTACCCGCACCCCTCCCCGAACCCGTACCCTAAGCCGTACCCTAACCCTAACCCTAAGCCTAACCCCAACCCTAGGCTACCCTTGACTGCTTCTGCCTCCAATAGATTTCCTAAGCACTAGTGTTTTAAGGAACAGCTTAAAAAGAGAATCCTAATGTGATTTCTTTATAATGGGTGTGTTCCTTATCTTATCCTAGTGTCTAAACTCTTCTCCATGGCTGCACCCCCAAATAATATTCCTTTACGTGCTAAGGGGTATCTAGAGAGTGGGATAGGTTTAATAACTACCCTAACCCTAACGCGTACCCTAAACCTAACCCCTACCCTAAACCTAACACGTACCCTAATCCTAACCCGTACCCTAAACCGAGCCCTAACCCTAACACTAACCCTAACCCTAACCCTAACCCATACCCTACGCCGTACCCGAACCCCTCCCCGAACCCGTACCCTAAGCCGTACCCTAACCCTAACCCTAAGCCTAACCCTAACCCTAGGCTACCCTTGACTGCTTCTGCCTCCAATAGATTTCCTAAGCACTAGTGTTTTAAGGAACAGCTTAAAAAGAGAATCCTAATGTGATTTCTTTATAATCGGTGTGTTCCTTATCTTATCCTAGTGTCTAAACTCTTCTCCATGGCTGGACCCTCAAATAATATTCCTTTACGTGCTAAGGGGTATCTAGAGAGTGGGATAGGTTTAATAACTACCCTAACCCTAACGCGTACCCTAACCCTAACCCCTACCCTAACCCTAACACGTACCCTAATCCTATCCCGTACCCTAAACCGAGCCCTAACCCTAACACTAACCCTAACCATAACCCTAACCCATACCCTACGCCGTACCCGAACCCCTCCCCGAACCCATTCCCCAAGCCGTACCCTAAACCTAACCCTAAGCCTAACCCTAACACTAGGCTACCCTTGACTGCTTCTGCCTCCAATAGATTTCCTAAGCACTAGTGTTTTAAAGAACAGCTTAAAAAGAGAATCCTAAAGTGATTTCTTTATAATGGGTGTGTTCCTTATCTCATCCTAGTGTCTAAACTCTTCTCCATGGCTGGACCCCCAAATAATATTCCTTTACGTGCTAAGGGGTATCTAGAGAGTGGGATAGGTTTAATAACTACCCTAACCCTAACACGTACCCTAATCCTAACCCGTACCCTAAACCGAGCCCTAACCCTAACACTAACCCTAACCCTAACCCATACCCTACGCCGTACCCACACCCCTCCCCGAACCCGTACCCTAAGCCGTACCCTAAGCCTAACCCTAAGCCTAACCCTAACCCTAGGCTACCCTTGACTGCTTCTGCCTCCAATAGATTTCCTAAGCACTAGTGTTTTAAGGAACAGCTTAAAAAGAGAATCCTAATGTGATTTCTTTATAATGGGTGTGTTCCTTATCTTATCCTAGTGTCTAAACTCTTCTCCATGGCTGCACCCCCAAATAATATTGCCTTACGTGCTAAGGGGTATCTAGAGAGTGGGATAGGTTTAATAACTACCCTAACCCTAACGCGTACCCTAACCCTAACCCCTACCCTAACCCTAACACGTACCCTAATCCTAACCCGTACCCTAAACCGAGCCCTAACCCTAACACTAACCCTAACCCTAACCCTAACCCATACCCTACGCCGTACCCGCACCCCTCCCCGAACCCGTACCCTAAGCCGTACCCTAAGCCGTACCCTAAGCCTAACCCTAACCCTAGGCTACCCTTGACTGCTTCTGCCTCCAATAGATTTCCTAAGCACTAGTGTTTTAAGGAAGAGCTTAAAAAGAGAATCCTAATGTGATTTCTTTATAATGGGTGTGTTCCTTATCTTATCCTAGTGTCTAAACTCTTCTCCATGGCTGCACCCCCAAATAATATTCCCTTACGTGCTAAGGGGTATCTAGAGAGTGGGATAGGTTTAATAACTACCCTAACCCTAACGCGTACCCTAACCCTAACCCCTACCCTAACCCTAACACGTACCCTAATCCTAACCTGTACCCTAAACCGAGCCCTAACCCTAACACTAACCCTAACCCTAACCCTAACCCATACCCTACGCCGTACCCGCACCCCTCCCCGAACCCGTACCCTAAGCCATACCCTAAACCTAACCCTAAGCCTAACCCTAACCCTAGGCTCCCCTTGACTGCTTCGGCCTCCAATTGATTTCCTAAGCAGTAGTGTTTTAAGAAACAGCTTAAAAAGAGAATCCTAATGTGATTTCTTTATAATGGGTGTGTTCCTTATCTTATCCTAGTGTCTAAACTCTTCTCCATGGCTAGACCCCCAAATAATATTCCTTTACGTGCTAAGGGGGAGCTAGAGAGTGGGATAGGTTTACTAACTACCCTAGCCCTAACGCGTAACCTAACCCTAACCCCTACCCTAACCCTAACACGTACCCTAATCCTAACCTGTAACCTAAACCGAGCCCTAACCCTAACACTAACCCTAACCCTAACCCTAACCCATACCCTACGCCGTACCCGAACCGCTCCCCGAACCCATACCCCAAGCCGTACCCTAACCCTAACCCTAAGCCTAACCCTAACCCTAGGCTACCCTTGACTGCTTCTGCCTCCAATAGATTTCCTAAGCACTAGTGTTTTAAGGAACAGCTTAAAAAGAGAATCCTAATGTGATTTCTTTATAATGGGTGTGTTCCTTATCTTATCCTAGTGTCTAAACTCTTCTCCATGGCTGGACCCCCAAATAATATTCCTTTACGTGCTAAGGGGTATCTAGAGAGTGGGATAGGTTTAATAACTACCCTAACCCTAACGCGTACCCTAACCCTAACCCCTACCCTAACCGTAACACGTACCCTAATCCTAACCCGTACCCTAAACCGAGCCCTAACCCTAACACTAACCCTAACCATAACCCTAACCCATACCCTACGCCGTACCCGAACCCCTCCCCGAACCCATTCCCCAAGCCGTACCCTAAACCTAACCCTAAGCCTAACCCTAACACTAGGCTACCCTTGACTGCTTCTGCCTCCAATAGATTTCCTAAGCACTAGTGTTTTAAGGAACAGCTTAAAAAGAGAATCCTAAAGTGATTTCTTTATAATGGGTGTGTTCCTTATCTTATCCTAGTGTCTAAACTCTTCTCCATGGCTGCACCCCCAAATAATATTCCCTTACGTGCTAAGGGGTATCTAGAGAGTGGGATAGGTTTAATAACTACCCTAACCCTAACGCGTACCCTAACCCTAACCCCTACCCTAACCCTAACACGTACCCTAATCCTAACCCGTACCCTAAACCGAGCCCTAACCCGAACACTAACCCTAACCCTAACCCTAACCCATACCCTACACCGTACCCGCACCCCTCCCCGAACCCATTCCCCAAGCCGTACCCTAAACCTAACCCTAAGCCTAACCCTAACCCTAGGCTACCCTTGACTGCTTCTGCCTCCAATTGATTTCCTAAGCACTAGTGTTTTAAGGAACAGCTTAAAAAGAGAATCCTAAAGTGATTTCTTTATAATGGGTGTGTTCCTTATCTTATCCTAGTGTCTAAACTCTTCTCCATGGCTGGACCCCCAAATAATATTCATTTACGTGCTAAGGGGTATCTAGAGAGTGGGATAGGTTTACTAACTACCCTAGCCCTAACGCGTAACCTAACCCTAACCCCTACCCTAACCCTAACACGTACCCTAATCCTAACCCGTACCCTAAACCGAGCCCTAACCCTAACACTAACCCTAACCCTAACCCTAACCCATACCCTACGCTGTACCCGCACCCCTCCCCGAACCCGTACCCTAAGCCGTACCCTAACCCTAACCCTAAGCCTAACCCCAACCCTAGGCTACCCTTGACTGCTTCTGCCTCCAATAGATTTCCTAAGCACTAGTGTTTTAAGGAACAGCTTAAAAAGAGAATCCTAATGTGATTTCTTTATAATCGGTGTGTTCCTTATCTTATCCTAGTGTCTAAACTCTTCTCCATGGCTGGACCCTCAAATAATATTCCTTTACGTGCTAAGGGGTATCTAGAGAGTGGGATAGGTTTAATAACTACCCTAACCCTAACGCGTACCCTAACCCTAACCCCTACCCTAACCCTAACACGTACCCTAATCCTATCCCGTACCCTAAACCGAGCCCTAACCCTAACACTAACCCTAACCATAACCCTAACCCATACCCTACGCCGTACCCGAACCCCTCCCCGAACCCATTCCCCAAGCCGTACCCTAAACCTAACCCTAAGCCTAACCCTAACACTAGGCTACCCTTGACTGCTTCTGCCTCCAATAGATTTCCTAAGCACTAGTGTTTTAAAGAACAGCTTAAAAAGAGAATCCTAAAGTGATTTCTTTATAATGGGTGTGTTCCTTATCTCATCCTAGTGTCTAAACTCTTCTCCATGGCTGGACCCCCAAATAATATTCCTTTACGTGCTAAGGGGTATCTAGAGAGTGGGATAGGTTTAATAACTACCCTAACCCTAACACGTACCCTAATCCTAACCCGTACCCTAAACCGAGCCCTAACCCTAACACTAACCCTAACCCTAACCCTAACCCATACCCTACGCCGTACCCACACCCCTCCCCGAACCCGTACCCTAAGCCGTACCCTAAGCCTAACCCTAAGCCTAACCCTAACCCTAGGCTACCCTTGACTGCTTCTGCCTCCAATAGATTTCCTAAGCACTAGTGTTTTAAGGAACAGCTTAAAAAGAGAATCCTAATGTGATTTCTTTATAATGGGTGTGTTCCTTATCTTATCCTAGTGTCTAAACTCTTCTCCATGGCTGCACCCCCAAATAATATTGCCTTACGTGCTAAGGGGTATCTAGAGAGTGGGATAGGTTTAATAACTACCCTAACCCTAACGCGTACCCTAACCCTAACCCCTACCCTAACCCTAACACGTACCCTAATCCTAACCCGTACCCTAAACCGAGCCCTAACCCTAACACTAACCCTAACCCTAACCCTAACCCATACCCTACGCCGTACCCGCACCCCTCCCCGAACCCGTACCCTAAGCCGTACCCTAAGCCGTACCCTAAGCCTAACCCTAACCCTAGGCTACCCTTGACTGCTTCTGCCTCCAATAGATTTCCTAAGCACTAGTGTTTTAAGGAAGAGCTTAAAAAGAGAATCCTAATGTGATTTCTTTATAATGGGTGTGTTCCTTATCTTATCCTAGTGTCTAAACTCTTCTCCATGGCTGCACCCCCAAATAATATTCCCTTACGTGCTAAGGGGTATCTAGAGAGTGGGATAGGTTTAATAACTACCCTAACCCTAACGCGTACCCTAACCCTAACCCCTACCCTAACCCTAACACGTACCCTAATCCTAACCTGTACCCTAAACCGAGCCCTAACCCTAACACTAACCCTAACCCTAACCCTAACCCATACCCTACGCCGTACCCGCACCCCTCCCCGAACCCGTACCCTAAGCCATACCCTAAACCTAACCCTAAGCCTAACCCTAACCCTAGGCTCCCCTTGACTGCTTCGGCCTCCAATTGATTTCCTAAACAGTAGTGTTTTAAGAAACAGCTTAAAAAGAGAATCCTAATGTGATTTCTTTATAATGGGTGTGTTCCTTATCTTATCCTAGTGTCTAAACTCTTCTCCATGGCTAGACCCCCAAATAATATTCCTTTACGTGCTAAGGGGGAGCTAGAGAGTGGGATAGGTTTACTAACTACCCTAGCCCTAACGCGTAACCTAACCCTAACCCCTACCCTAACCCTAACACGTACCCTAATCCTAACCTGTAACCTAAACCGAGCCCTAACCCTAACACTAACCCTAACCCTAACCCTAACCCATACCCTACGCCGTACCCGAACCGCTCCCCGAACCCATACCCCAAGCCGTACCCTAACCCTAACCCTAAGCCTAACCCTAACCCTAGGCTACCCTTGACTGCTTCTGCCTCCAATAGATTTCCTAAGCACTAGTGTTTTAAGGAACAGCTTAAAAAGAGAATCCTAATGTGATTTCTTTATAATGGGTGTGTTCCTTATCTTATCCTAGTGTCTAAACTCTTCTCCATGGCTGGACCCCCAAATAATATTCCTTTACGTGCTAAGGGGTATCTAGAGAGTGGGATAGGTTTAATAACTACCCTAACCCTAACGCGTACCTTAACCCTAACCCCTACCCTAACCCTAACACGTACCCTAATCCTAACCCGTACCCTAAACCGAGCCCTAACCCTAACACTAACCCTAACCCTAACCCTAACCCATACCCTACGCCGTACCCGAAACCCTCCCCGAACCCGTACCCTAAGCCGTACCCTAAGCGTATCCCTAAGCCTAACCCTAACCCTAGGCTACCCTTGACTGCTTCTGCCTCCAATAGATTTCCTAAGCACTAGTGTTTTAAGGAACAGCTTAAAAAGAGAATCCTAATGTGATTTCTTTATAATGGGTGTGTTCCTTATCTTATCCTAGTGTCTAAACTCTTCTCCATGGCTGGACCCTCAAATAATATTCCTTTACGTGCTAAGGGGTATCTAGAGAGTGGGATAGGTTTAATAACTACCCTAACCCTAACGCGTACCCTAACCCTAACCCCTACCCTAACCCTAACACGTACCCTAATCCTAACCCGTACCCTAAACCGAGCCCTAACCCGAACACTAACCCTAACCCTAACCCTAACCCATACCCTACACCGTACCCGCACCCCTCCCCGAACCCATTCCCCAACCCGTACCCTAAACCTAACCCTAAGCCTAACCCTAACCCTAGGCTACCCTTGACTGCTTCTGCCTCCAATTGATTTCCTAAGCACTAGTGTTTTAAGGAACAGCTTAAAAAGAGAATCCTAAAGTGATTTCTTTATAATGGGTGTGTTCCTTATCTTATCCTAGTGTCTAAACTCTTCTCCATGGCTGGACCCCCAAATAATATTCATTTACGTGCTAAGGGGTATCTAGAGAGTGGGATAGGTTTACTAACTACCCTAGCCCTAACGCGTAACCTAACCCTAACCCCTACCCTAACCCTAACACGTACCCTAATCCTAACCCGTACCCTAAACCGAGCCCTAACCCTAACACTAACCCTAACCCTAACCCTAACCCATACCCTACGCTGTACCCGCACCCCTCCCCGAACCCGTACCCTAAGCCGTACCCTAACCCTAACCCTAAGCCTAACCCCAACCCTAGGCTACCCTTGACTGCTTCTGCCTCCAATAGATTTCCTAAGCACTAGTGTTTTAAGGAACAGCTTAAAAAGAGAATCCTAATGTGATTTCTTTATAATGGGTGTGTTCCTTATCTTATCCTAGTGTCTAAACTCTTCTCCATGGCTGCACCCCCAAATAATATTCCTTTACGTGCTAAGGGGTATCTAGAGAGTGGGATAGGTTTAATAACTACCCTAACCCTAACGCGTACCCTAAACCTAACCCCTACCCTAAACCTAACACGTACCCTAATCCTAACCCGTACCCTAAACCGAGCCCTAACCCTAACACTAACCCTAACCGTAACCCTAACCCATACCCTACGCCGTACCCGAACCCCTCCCCGAACCCGTACCCTAAGCCGTACCCTAACCCTAACCCTAAGCCTAACCCTAACCCTAGGCTACCCTTGACTGCTTCTGCCTCCAATAGATTTCCTAAGCACTAGTGTTTTAAGGAACAGCTTAAAAAGAGAATCCTAATGTGATTTCTTTATAATCGGTGTGTTCCTTATCTTATCCTAGTGTCTAAACTCTTCTCCATGGCTGGACCCTCAAATAATATTCCTTTACGTGCTAAGGGGTATCTAGAGAGTGGGATAGGTTTAATAACTACCCTAACCCTAACGCGTACCCTAACCCTAACCCCTACCCTAACCCTAACACGTACCCTAATCCTATCCCGTACCCTAAACCGAGCCCTAACCCTAACACTAACCCTAACCATAACCCTAACCCATACCCTACGCCGTACCCGAACCCCTCCCCGAACCCATTCCCCAAGCCGTACCCTAAACCTAACCCTAAGCCTAACCCTAACACTAGGCTACCCTTGACTGCTTCTGCCTCCAATAGATTTCCTAAGCACTAGTGTTTTAAAGAACAGCTTAAAAAGAGAATCCTAAAGTGATTTCTTTATAATGGGTGTGTTCCTTATCTCATCCTAGTGTCTAAACTCTTCTCCATGGCTGGACCCCCAAATAATATTCCTTTACGTGCTAAGGGGTATCTAGAGAGTGGGATAGGTTTAATAACTACCCTAACCCTAACACGTACCCTAATCCTAACCCGTACCCTAAACCGAGCCCTAACCCTAACACTAACCCTAACCCTAACCCATACCCTACGCCGTACCCACACCCCTCCCCGAACCCGTACCCTAAGCCGTACCCTAAGCCTAACCCTAAGCCTAACCCTAACCCTAGGCTACCCTTGACTGCTTCTGCCTCCAATAGATTTCCTAAGCACTAGTGTTTTAAGGAACAGCTTAAAAAGAGAATCCTAATGTGATTTCTTTATAATGGGTGTGTTCCTTATCTTATCCTAGTGTCTAAACTCTTCTCCATGGCTGCACCCCCAAATAATATTGCCTTACGTGCTAAGGGGTATCTAGAGAGTGGGATAGGTTTAATAACTACCCTAACCCTAACGCGTACCCTAACCCTAACCCCTACCCTAACCCTAACACGTACCCTAATCCTAACCCGTACCCTAAACCGAGCCCTAACCCTAACACTAACCCTAACCCTAACCCTAACCCATACCCTACGCCGTACCCGCACCCCTCCCCGAACCCGTACCCTAAGCCGTACCCTAAGCCGTACCCTAAGCCTAACCCTAACCCTAGGCTACCCTTGACTGCTTCTGCCTCCAATAGATTTCCTAAGCACTAGTGTTTTAAGGAAGAGCTTAAAAAGAGAATCCTAATGTGATTTCTTTATAATGGGTGTGTTCCTTATCTTATCCTAGTGTCTAAACTCTTCTCCATGGCTGCACCCCCAAATAATATTCCCTTACGTGCTAAGGGGTATCTAGAGAGTGGGATAGGTTTAATAACTACCCTAACCCTAACGCGTACCCTAACCCTAACCCCTACCCTAACCCTAACACGTACCCTAATCCTAACCTGTACCCTAAACCGAGCCCTAACCCTAACACTAACCCTAACCCTAACCCTAACCCATACCCTACGCCGTACCCGCACCCCTCCCCGAACCCGTACCCTAAGCCATACCCTAAACCTAACCCTAAGCCTAACCCTAACCCTAGGCTCCCCTTGACTGCTTCGGCCTCCAATTGATTTCCTAAGCAGTAGTGTTTTAAGAAACAGCTTAAAAAGAGAATCCTAATGTGATTTCTTTATAATGGGTGTGTTCCTTATCTTATCCTAGTGTCTAAACTCTTCTCCATGGCTAGACCCCCAAATAATATTCCTTTACGTGCTAAGGGGGAGCTAGAGAGTGGGATAGGTTTACTAACTACCCTAGCCCTAACGCGTAACCTAACCCTAACCCCTACCCTAACCCTAACACGTACCCTAATCCTAACCTGTAACCTAAACCGAGCCCTAACCCTAACACTAACCCTAACCCTAACCCTAACCCATACCCTACGCCGTACCCGAACCGCTCCCCGAACCCATACCCCAAGCCGTACCCTAACCCTAACCCTAAGCCTAACCCTAACCCTAGGCTACCCTTGACTGCTTCTGCCTCCAATAGATTTCCTAAGCACTAGTGTTTTAAGGAACAGCTTAAAAAGAGAATCCTAATGTGATTTCTTTATAATGGGTGTGTTCCTTATCTTATCCTAGTGTCTAAACTCTTCTCCATGGCTGGACCCCCAAATAATATTCCTTTACGTGCTAAGGGGTATCTAGAGAGTGGGATAGGTTTAATAACTACCCTAACCCTAACGCGTACCTTAACCCTAACCCCTACCCTAACCCTAACACGTACCCTAATCCTAACCCGTACCCTAAACCGAGCCCTAACCCTAACACTAACCCTAACCCTAACCCTAACCCATACCCTACGCCGTACCCGAAACCCTCCCCGAACCCGTACCCTAAGCCGTACCCTAAGCCTATCCCTAAGCCTAACCCTAACCCTAGGCTACCCTTGACTGCTTCTGCCTCCAATAGATTTCCTAAGCACTAGTGTTTTAAGGAACAGCTTAAAAAGAGAATCCTAATGTGATTTCTTTATAATAGGTGTGTTCCTTATCTTATCCTAGTGTCTAAACTCTTCTCCATGGCTGGACCCTCAAATAATATTCCTTTACGTGCTAAGGGGTATCTAGAGAGTGGGATAGGTTTAATAACTACCCTAACCCTAACGCGTACCCTAACCCTAACCCCTACCCTAACCCTAACACGTACCCTAATCCTAACCCGTACCCTAAACCGAGCCCTAACCCTAACACTAACCCTAAACCTAACCCTAACCCAAAACCTACGCCGTACCCGCACCCATACCCGAACCCGTACCCTAAGCCGTACCCTAAGCCGTACCCTAAGCCTAACCCTAACCCTAGGCTACCCTTGACTGCTTCTGCCTCCAATAGATTTCCTAAGCACTAGTGTTTTAAGGAACAGCTTAAAAAGAGAATCCTAAAGTGATTTCTTTATAATGGGTGTGTTCCTTATCTTATCCTAGTGTCTAAACTCTTCTCCATGGCTGCACCCCCAAATAATATTCCCTTACGTGCTAAGGGGTATCTAGAGAGTGGGATAGGTTTAATAACTACCCTAACCCTAACGCGTACCCTAACCCTAACCCCTACCCTAACCCTAACACGTACCCTAATCCTAACCCGTACCCTAAACCGAGCCCTAACCCGAACACTAACCCTAACCCTAACCCTAACCCATACCCTACACCGTACCCGCACCCCTCCCCGAACCCATTCCCCAAGCCGTACCCTAAACCTAACCCTAAGCCTAACCCTAACCCTAGGCTACCCTTGACTGCTTCTGCCTCCAATTGATTTCCTAAGCACTAGTGTTTTAAGGAACAGCTTAAAAAGAGAATCCTAAAGTGATTTCTTTATAATGGGTGTGTTCCTTATCTTATCCTAGTGTCTAAACTCTTCTCCATGGCTGGACCCCCAAATAATATTCATTTACGTGCTAAGGGGTATCTAGAGAGTGGGATAGGTTTAATAACTACCCTAACCCTAACGCGTACCCTAACCCAAACCCCTACCCTAATCCTAAAACGTACCCTAATCCTAACCCGTACCCTAAACCGAGCCCTAACCCTAACACTAACCCTAACCCTAACCCTAACCCATACCCTACGCCGTACCCACACCCCTCCCCGAACCCGTACCCTAAGCCTAACCCTAAGCCTAACCGTAACCCTAGGCTACCCTTGACTGCTTCTGCCTCCAATAGATTTCCTAAGCACTAGTGTTTTAAGGAACAGCTTAAAAAGAGAATCCTAATGTGATTTCTTTATAATGGGTGTGTTCCTTATCTTATCCTAGTGTCTAAACTCTTCTCCATGGTTGGACCCCCAAATAATATTCCTCTACGTGCTAAGGGGTATCTAGAGAGTGGGATAGGTTTAATAACTACCCTAACCCTAACGCGTACCCTAACCCTAACCCCTACCCTAACCCTAACACGTACCCTAATCCTAACCCGTACCCTAAACCGAGCCCTAACCCTAACACTAACCCTAACCCTAACCCTAACCCATACCCTACACCGTACCCGAACCCCTCCCCGAACCCGTACCCTAAGCCGTACCCTAACCCTAACCCTAAGCCTAACCCTAACCCTAGGCTACCCTTGACTGCTTCTGCCTCCAATAGATTTCCTAAGCACTAGGGTTTTAAGGAAGAGCTTAAAAAGAGAATCCTAATGTGATTTCTTTATAATGGGTGTGTTCCTTATCTTATCTTAGTGTCTAAACTCTTCTCCATGGCTGCACCCCCAAATAATATTGCCTTACGTGCTAAGGGGTATCTAGAGAGTGGGATAGGTTTAATAACTACCCTAAACCTAACGCGTACCCTAACCCTAACCCCTACCCTAACCCTAACACGTACCCTAATCCTAACCTGTACCCTAAACCGAGCCCTAACCCGAACACTAACCCTAACCCTAACCCTAACCCATACCCTACGCGGTACCCGCACCCCTCCCCGAACCCGTACCCTAAGCCATACCCTAAACCTAACCCTAAGCCTAACCCTAACCCTAGGCTACCCTTGACTGCTTCTGCCTCCAATAGATTTCCTAAGCACTAGTGTTTTAAGGAACAGCTTAAAAAGAGAATCCTAAAGTGATTTCTTTATAATGGGTGTGTTCCTTATCTTATCCTAGTGTCTAAACTCTTCTCCATGGCTGGACCCCCAAATAATATTCCTTTACGTGCTAAGGGGTATCTAGAGAGTGGGATAGGTTTAATAACTACCCTAACCCTAACGCGTACCCTAACCCTAACCCCTACCCTAACCCTAACACGTACCCTAATCCTAACCCGTACCCTAAACCGAGCCCTAACCCTAACACTAACCCTAACCCTAACCCATACCCTACGCCGTACCCGAAACCCTCCCCGAACCCGTACCCTAAGCCGTACCCTAAGCCTATCCCTAAGCCTAACCCCAACCCTAGGCTACCCTTGACTGCTTCTGCCTCCAATAGATTTCCTAAGCACTAGTGTTTTAAGGAACAGCTTAAAAAGAGAATCCTAATGTGATTTCTTTATAATGGGTGTGTTCCTTATCTTATCCTAGTGTCTAAACTCTTCACCATGGCTGCAACCCGAAATAATATTCCCTTACGTGCTTAGGGGTATCTAGAGAGTGGGATAGGTTTAATAACTACCCTAAACCCTAACGCGTACCCTAACCCTAACCCCTACCCTAACCCTAACACGTACACTAATCCTAACCCGTACCCTAAACCGAGCCCTAACCCTAACACTAACCCTAACCCTAACCCTAACCCATACCCTACGCCGTACCCGAACCCCTCCCCGAACCCATACCCCAAGCCGTACCCTAACCCTAACCCTAAGCCTAACCCTAACCCTAGGCTACCCTTGACTGCTTCTGCCTCCAATAGATTTCCTAAGCACTAGTGTTTTAAGGAACAGCTGAAAAAGAGAATCCTAATGTGATTTCTTTATAATGGGTGTGTTTCTTATCTTATCCTAGTGTCTAAACTATTCTCCATGGTTGGACCCCCAAATAATATTCCTTTACGTGCTAAGGGGTATCTAGAGAGTGGCATAGGTTTAATAACTACCCTAACCCTAACGCGTACCCTAACCCTAACCCCTACCCTAACCCTAACACGTACCCTAATCCTAACCCGTACCCTAAACCGAGCCCTAACCCTAACACTAACCCTAACCCTAACCCTATCCCATACCCTACGCCGTACCCGCACCCCTCCCCGAACCCGTACCCTAAGCCGAACCCTAAGCCTAACCCTACCCCTAGGCTACCCTTGACTGCTTCTGCCTCCAATAGATTTCCTAAGCACTAGTGTTTTAAGGAACAGCTTAAAAAGAGAATCCTAATGTGGTTTCTTTATAATGGGTGTGTTCCTTATCTTATCCTAGTGTCTAAACTCATCTCCATGGTTGCACCCCCAAATAATATTCCCTTACGTGCTAAGGGGTATCTAGAGAGTGGGATAGGTTTAATAAAAACCGTAACCCTAACGCGTACCCTTACCCTAACCCCTACCCTAACCCTAACCCGTACCCTAAACCGAGCCCTAACCCTAACACTAACCCTAACCCTAACCCTAACTCATACCCTACGCCGTACCCGCACCCCTCCCCGAACCCGTACCCTAACCCTAACCCTAAGCCTAACCCCAACCCTAGGCTACCCTTGACTGCTTCTGCCTCCAATAGATTTCCTAAGCACTAGTGTTTTAAGGAACAGCTTAAAAAGAGAATCCTAATGTGATTTCTTTATAATGGGTGTGTTCCTTATCTTATCCTAGTGTCTAAACTCTTCTCCATGGCTGCACCCCCAAATAATATTCCTTTACGAGCTAAGGGGTATCTAGAGAGTGGGATAGGTTTAATAACTACCCTAACCCTAACGCGTACCCTAACCCTAACCCCTACCCTAAACCTAACACGTACCCTAATCCTAACCCGTACCCTAAACCGAGCCCTAACCCTAACACTAACCCTAACCCTAACCCTAACCCATACCCTACGCCGTACCCGAACCCCTCCCCGAACCCGTACCCTAAGCCGTACCCTAACCCTAACCCTAAGCCTAACCCTAACCCTAGGCTACCCTTGACTGCTTCTGCCTCCAATAGATTTCCTAAGCACTAGTGTTTTAAGGAACAGCTTAAAAAGAGAATCCTAATGTGATTTCTTTATAATGGGTGTGTTCCTTATCTTATCCTAGTGTCTAAACTCTTCTCCATGGCTGGACCCTCAAATAATATTCCTTTACGTGCTAAGGGGTATCTAGAGAGTGGGATAGGTTTAATAACTACCCTAACCCTAACGCGTACCCTAACCCTAACCCCTACCCTAACCCTAACACGTACCCTAATCCTAACCCGTACCCTAAACCGAGCCCTAACCCGAACACTAACCCTAACCATAACCCTAACCCATACCCTACGCCGTACCCGAACCCCTCCCCGAACCCATTCCCCAAGCCGTACCCTAAACCTAACCCTAAGCCTAACCCTAACCCTAGGCTACCCTTGACTGCTTCTGCCTCCAATAGATTTCCTAAGCACTAGTGTTTTAAAGAACAGCTTAAAAAGAGAATCCTAAAGTGATTTCTTTATAATGGGTGTGTTCCTTATCTCATCCTAGTGTCTAAACTCTTCTCCATGGCTGGACCCCCAAATAATATTCATTTACGTGCTAAGGGGTATCTAGAGAGTGGGATAGGTTTACTAACTACCCTAGCCCTAACGCATAACCTAACCCTAACCCCTACCCTAACCCTAACACGTACCCTAATCCTAACCCGTACCCTAAACCGAGCCCTAACCCTAACACTAACCCTAACCCTAACCCTAACCCATACCCTACGCTGTACCCGCACCCCTCCCCGAACCCGTACCCTAAGCCGTACCCTAACCCTAACCCTAAGCCTAACCCCAACCCTAGGCTACCCTTGACTGCTTCTGCCTCCAATAGATTTCCTAAGCACTAGTGTTTTAAGGAACAGCTTAAAAAGAGAATCCTAATGTGATTTCTTTATAATGGGTGTGTTCCTTATCTTATCCTAGTGTCTAAACTCTTCTCCATGGCTGCACCCCCAAATAATATTCCTTTACGTGCTAAGGGGTATCTAGAGAGTGGGATAGGTTTAATAACTACCCTAACCCTAACGCGTACCCTAACCCTAACCCCTACCCTAAACCTAACACGTACCCTAATCCTAACCCGTACCCTAAACCGAGCCCTAACCCTAACACTAACCCTAACCCTAACCCTAACCCATACCCTACGCCGTACCCGAACCCCTCCCCGAACCCGTACCCTAAGCCGTACCCTAACCCTAACCCTAAGCCTAACCCTAACCCTAGGCTACCCTTGACTGCTTCTGCCTCCAATAGATTTCCTAAGCACTAGTGTTTTAAGGAACAGCTTAAAAAGAGAATCCTAATGTGATTTCTTTATAATCGGTGTGTTCCTTATCTTATCCTAGTGTCTAAACTCTTCTCCATGGCTGGACCCTCAAATAATATTCCTTTACGTGCTAAGGGGTATCTAGAGAGTGGGATAGGTTTAATAACTACCCTAACCCTAACGCGTACCCTAACCCTAACCCCTACCCTAACCCTAACACGTACCCTAATCCTATCCCGTACCCTAAACCGAGCCCTAACCCTAACACTAACCCTAACCATAACCCTAACCCATACCCTACGCCGTACCCGAACCCCTCCCCGAACCCATTCCCCAAGCCGTACCCTAAACCTAACCCTAAGCCTAACCCTAACACTAGGCTACCCTTGACTGCTTCTGCCTCCAATAGATTTCCTAAGCACTAGTGTTTTAAAGAACAGCTTAAAAAGAGAATCCTAAAGTGATTTCTTTATAATGGGTGTGTTCCTTATCTCATCCTAGTGTCTAAACTCTTCTCCATGGCTGGACCCCCAAATAATATTCCTTTACGTGCTAAGGGGTATCTAGAGAGTGGGATAGGTTTAATAACTACCCTAACCCTAACACGTACCCTAATCCTAACCCGTACCCTAAACCGAGCCCTAACCCTAACACTAACCCTAACCCTAACCCTAACCCATACCCTACGCCGTACCCACACCCCTCCCCGAACCCGTACCCTAAGCCGTACCCTAAGCCTAACCCTAAGCCTAACCCTAACCCTAGGCTACCCTTGACTGCTTCTGCCTCCAATAGATTTCCTAAGCACTAGTGTTTTAAGGAACAGCTTAAAAAGAGAATCCTAATGTGATTTCTTTATAATGGGTGTGTTCCTTATCTTATCCTAGTGTCTAAACTCTTCTCCATGGCTGCACCCCCAAATAATATTGCCTTACGTGCTAAGGGGTATCTAGAGAGTGGGATAGGTTTAATAACTACCCTAACCCTAACGCGTACCCTAACCCTAACCCCTACCCTAACCCTAACACGTACCCTAATCCTAACCCGTACCCTAAACCGAGCCCTAACCCTAACACTAACCCTAACCCTAACCCTAACCCATACCCTACGCCGTACCCGCACCCCTCCCCGAACCCGTACCCTAAGCCGTACCCTAAGCCGTACCCTAAGCCTAACCCTAACCCTAGGCTACCCTTGACTGCTTCTGCCTCCAATAGATTTCCTAAGCACTAGTGTTTTAAGGAAGAGCTTAAAAAGAGAATCCTAATGTGATTTCTTTATAATGGGTGTGTTCCTTATCTTATCCTAGTGTCTAAACTCTTCTCCATGGCTGCACCCCCAAATAATATTCCCTTACGTGCTAAGGGGTATCTAGAGAGTGGGATAGGTTTAATAACTACCCTAACCCTAACGCGTACCCTAACCCTAACCCCTACCCTAACCCTAACACGTACCCTAATCCTAACCTGTACCCTAAACCGAGCCCTAACCCTAACACTAACCCTAACCCTAACCCTAACCCATACCCTACGCCGTACCCGCACCCCTCCCCGAACCCGTACCCTAAGCCATACCCTAAACCTAACCCTAAGCCTAACCCTAACCCTAGGCTCCCCTTGACTGCTTCGGCCTCCAATTGATTTCCTAAGCAGTAGTGTTTTAAGAAACAGCTTAAAAAGAGAATCCTAATGTGATTTCTTTATAATGGGTGTGTTCCTTATCTTATCCTAGTGTCTAAACTCTTCTCCATGGCTAGACCCCCAAATAATATTCCTTTACGTGCTAAGGGGGAGCTAGAGAGTGGGATAGGTTTACTAACTACCCTAGCCCTAACGCGTAACCTAACCCTAACCCCTACCCTAACCCTAACACGTACCCTAATCCTAACCCGTACCCTAAACCGAGCCCTAACCCTAACACTAACCCTAACCCTAACCCTAACCCATACCCTACGCCGTACCCGAAACCCTCCCCGAACCCGTACCCTAAGCCGTACCCTAAGCCTATCCCTAAGCCTAACCCTAACCCTAGGCTACCCTTGACTGCTTCTGCCTCCAATAGATTTCCTAAGCACTAGTGTTTTAAGGAACAGCTTAAAAAGAGAATCCTAATGTGATTTCTTTATAATGGGTGTGTTCCTTATCTTATCCTAGTGTCTAAACTCTTCTCCATGGATGGACCCTCAAATAATATTCCTTTACGTGCTAAGGGGTATCTAGAGAGTGGGATAGGTTTAATAACTACCCTAACCCTAACGCGTACCCTAACCCTAACCCCTACCCTAACCCTAACACGTACCCTAATCCTAACCCGTACCCTAAAGCGAGCCCTAACCCGAACACTAACCCTAACCCTAACCCTAACCCATACCCTACGCCGTACCCGCACCCCTCCCCGAACCCGTACCCTAAGCCGTACCCTAAGCCTAACCCTAAACCTAACCCTAACCCTAGGCTACCCTTGACTGCTTCTGCCTCCAATAGATTTCCTAAGCACTAGTGTTTTAAGGAACAGCTTAAAAAGAGAATCCTAATGTGATTTCTTTATAATGGGTGTGTTCCTTATCTTATCCTAGTGTCTAAACTCTTCTCCATGGCTAGACCCCCAAATAATATTCCCTTACGTGCTAAGGGGTATCTAGAGAGTGGGATAGGTTTAATAACTACCCTAACCCTAACGCGTACCCTAACCCTAACCCCTACCCTAACCCTAACACGTACCCTAATCCTAACCCGTACCCTAAACCGAGCCCTAACCCTAACACTAACCCTAACCCTAACCCTAACCCATACCCTACGCCGTACCTGCACCCCTCCCCGAACCAGTACCCTAAGCCGTACCCTAAGCCTAACCCTAAGCCTAACCCTAACCCTAGGCTACCCTTGACTGCTTCTGCCTCCAATAGATTTCCTAAGCACTAGTGTTTTAAGGAACAGCTTAAAAAGAGAATCCTAATGTGATTTCTTTATAATGGGTGTGTTCCTTATCTTATCCTAGTGTCTAAACTCTTCTCCATGGCTGCACCCCCAAATAATATTCCCTTACGTGCTAAGGGGTATCTAGAGAGTGGGATAGGTTTAATAACTACCCTAACCCTAACGCGTACCCTAACCCTAACCCCTACCCTAACCCTAACACGTACCCTAATCCTAACCTGTACCCTAAACCGAGCCCTAACCCTAACACTAACACTAACACTAACCCTAACCCATACCCTACGCCATACCCGCACCCCTCCCCGAACCCGTACCCTAAGCCATACCCTAAACCTAACCCTAAGCCTAACCATAACCCTAGGCTACCCTTGACTGCTTCTGCCTCCAATTGTTTTCCCAAGCAGTAGTGTTTTAAGAAACAGCTTAAAGAGAGAATCCTAATGTGATTTCTTTATAATGGGTGTGTTCCTTATCTTATCCTAGTGTCTAAACTCTTCTCCATGGCTGGACCCTCAAATAATATTCCTTTACGTGCTAAGGGGTATCTAGAGAGTGGGATAGGTTTAATAACTACCCTAACCCTAACGCGTACCCTAACCCTAACCCCTACCCTAACCCTAACACGTACCCTAATCCTATCCCGTACCCTAAACCGAGCCCTAACCCTAACACTAACCCTAACCATAACCCTAACCCATACCCTACGCCGTACCCGAACCCCTCCCCGAACCCATTCCCCAAGCCGTACCCTAAACCTAACCCTAAGCCTAACCCTAACACTAGGCTACCCTTGACTGCTTCTGCCTCCAATAGATTTCCTAAGCACTAGTGTTTTAAAGAACAGCTTAAAAAGAGAATCCTAAAGTGATTTCTTTATAATGGGTGTGTTCCTTATCTCATCCTAGTGTCTAAACTCTTCTCCATGGCTGGACCCCCAAATAATATTCCTTTACGTGCTAAGGGGTATCTAGAGAGTGGGATAGGTTTAATAACTACCCTAACCCTAACACGTACCCTAATCCTAACCCGTACCCTAAACCGAGCCCTAACCCTAACACTAACCCTAACCCTAACCCTAACCCATACCCTACGCCGTACCCACACCCCTCCCCGAACCCGTACCCTAAGCCGTACCCTAAGCCTAACCCTAAGCCTAACCCTAACCCTAGGCTACCCTTGACTGCTTCTGCCTCCAATAGATTTCCTAAGCACTAGTGTTTTAAGGAACAGCTTAAAAAGAGAATCCTAATGTGATTTCTTTATAATGGGTGTGTTCCTTATCTTATCCTAGTGTCTAAACTCTTCTCCATGGCTGCACCCCCAAATAATATTGCCTTACGTGCTAAGGGGTATCTAGAGAGTGGGATAGGTTTAATAACTACCCTAACCCTAACGCGTACCCTAACCCTAACCCCTACCCTAACCCTAACACGTACCCTAATCCTAACCCGTACCCTAAACCGAGCCCTAACCCTAACACTAACCCTAACCCTAACCCTAACCCATACCCTACGCCGTACCCGCACCCCTCCCCGAACCCGTACCCTAAGCCGTACCCTAAGCCGTACCCTAAGCCTAACCCTAACCCTAGGCTACCCTTGACTGCTTCTGCCTCCAATAGATTTCCTAAGCACTAGTGTTTTAAGGAAGAGCTTAAAAAGAGAATCCTAATGTGATTTCTTTATAATGGGTGTGTTCCTTATCTTATCCTAGTGTCTAAACTCTTCTCCATGGCTGCACCCCCAAATAATATTCCCTTACGTGCTAAGGGGTATCTAGAGAGTGGGATAGGTTTAATAACTACCCTAACCCTAACGCGTACCCTAACCCTAACCCCTACCCTAACCCTAACACGTACCCTAATCCTAACCTGTACCATAAACCGAGCCCTAACCCTAACACTAACCCTAACCCTAACCCTAACCCATACCCTACGCCGTACCCGCACCCCTCCCCGAACCCGTACCCTAAGCCATACCCTAAACCTAACCCTAAGCCTAACCCTAACCCTAGGCTCCCCTTGACTGCTTCGGCCTCCAATTGATTTCCTAAGCAGTAGTGTTTTAAGAAACAGCTTAAAAAGAGAATCCTAATGTGATTTCTTTATAATGGGTGTGTTCCTTATCTTATCCTAGTGTCTAAACTCTTCTCCATGGCTAGACCCCCAAATAATATTCCTTTACGTGCTAAGGGGGAGCTAGAGAGTGGGATAGGTTTACTAACTACCCTAGCCCTAATGCGTAACCTAACCCTAACCCCTACCCTAACCCTAACACGTACCCTAATCCTAACCTGTAACCTAAACCGAGCCCTAACCCTAACACTAACCCTAACCCTAACCCTAACCCATACCCTACGCCGTACCCGAACCGCTCCCCGAACCCATACCCCAAGCCGTACCCTAACCCTAACCCTAAGCCTAACCCTAACCCTAGGCTACCCTTGACTGCTTCTGCCTCCAATAGATTTCCTAAGCACTAGTGTTTTAAGGAACAGCTTAAAAAGAGAATCCTAATGTGATTTCTTTATAATGGGTGTGTTCCTTATCTTATCCTAGTGTCTAAACTCTTCTCCATGGCTGGACCCCCAAATAATATTCCTTTACGTGCTAAGGGGTATCTAGAGAGTGGGATAGGTTTAATAACTACCCTAACCCTAACGCGTACCTTAACCCTAACCCCTACCCTAACCCTAACACGTACCCTAATCCTAACCCGTACCCTAAACCGAGCCCTAACCCTAACACTAACCCTAACCCTAACCCTAACCCATACCCTACGCCGTACCCGAAACCCTCCCCGAACCCGTACCCTAAGCCGTACCCTAAGCCTATCCCTAAGCCTAACCCTAACCCTAGGCTACCCTTGACTGCTTCTGCCTCCAATAGATTTCCTAAGCACTAGTGTTTTAAGGAACAGCTTAAAAAGAGAATCCTAATGTGATTTCTTTATAATGGGTGTGTTCCTTATCTTATCCTAGTGTCTAAACTCTTCTCCATGGCTGGACCCTCAAATAATATTCCTTTACGTGCTAAGGGGTATCTAGAGAGTGGGATAGGTTTAATAACTACCCTAACCCTAACGCGTACCCTAACCCTAACCCCTACCCTAACCCTAACACGTACCCTAATCCTAACCCGTACCCTAAACCGAGCCCTAACCCTAACACTAACCCTAAACCTAACCCTAACCCAAACCCTACGCCGTACCCGCACCCATACCCGAACCCGTACCCTAAGCCGTACCCTAAGCCGTACCCTAAGCCTAACCCTAACCCTAGGCTACCCTTGACTGCTTCTGCCTCCAATAGATTTCCTAAGCACTAGTGTTTTAAGGAACAGCTTAAAAAGAGAATCCTAAAGTGATTTCTTTATAATGGGTGTGTTCCTTATCTTATCCTAGTGTCTAAACTCTTCTCCATGGCTGCACCCCCAAATAATATTCCCTTACGTGCTAAGGGGTATCTAGAGAGTGGGATAGGTTTAATAACTACCCTAACCCTAACGCGTACCCTAACCCTAACCCCTACCCTAACCCTAACACGTACCCTAATCCTAACCCGTACCCTAAACCGAGCCCTAACCCGAACACTAACCCTAACCCTAACCCTAACCCATACCCTACACCGTACCCGCACCCCTCCCCGAACCCATTCCCCAAGCCGTACCCTAAACCTAACCCTAAGCCTAACCCTAACCCTAGGCTACCCTTGACTGCTTCTGCCTCCAATTGATTTCCTAAGCACTAGTGTTTTAAGGAACAGCTTAAAAAGAGAATCCTAAAGTGATTTCTTTATAATGGGTGTGTTCCTTATCTTATCCTAGTGTCTAAACTCTTCTCCATGGCTGGACCCCCAAATAATATTCATTTACGTGCTAAGGGGTATCTAGAGAGTGGGATAGGTTTAATAACTACCCTAACCCTAACGCGTACCCTAACCCAAACCCCTACCCTAATCCTAAAACGTACCCTAATCCTAACCCGTACCCTAAACCGAGCCCTAACCCTAACACTAACCCTAACCCTAACCCTAACCCATACCCTACGCCGTACCCACACCCCTCCCCGAACCCGTACCCTAAGCCTAACCCTAAGCCTAACCGTAACCCTAGGCTACCCTTGACTGCTTCTGCCTCCAATAGATTTCCTAAGCACTAGTGTTTTAAGGAACAGCTTAAAAAGAGAATCCTAATGTGATTTCTTTATAATGGGTGTGTTCCTTATCTTATCCTAGTGTCTAAACTCTTCTCCATGGTTGGACCCCCAAATAATATTCCTCTACGTGCTAAGGGGTATCTAGAGAGTGGGATAGGTTTAATAACTACCCTAACCCTAACGCGTACCCTAACCCTAACCCCTACCCTAACCCTAACACGTACCCTAATCCTAACCCGTACCCTAAACCGAGCCCTAACCCTAACACTAACCCTAACCCTAACCCTAACCCATACCCTACACCGTACCCGAACCCCTCCCCGAACCCGTACCCTAAGCCGTACCCTAACCCTAACCCTAAGCCTAACCCTAACCCTAGGCTACCCTTGACTGCTTCTGCCTCCAATAGATTTCCTAAGCACTAGGGTTTTAAGGAAGAGCTTAAAAAGAGAATCCTAATGTGATTTCTTTATAATGGGTGTGTTCCTTATCTTATCTTAGTGTCTAAACTCTTCTCCATGGCTGCACCCCCAAATAATATTGCCTTACGTGCTAAGGGGTATCTAGAGAGTGGGATAGGTTTAATAACTACCCTAACCCTAACGCGTACCCTAACCCTAACCCCTACCCTAACCCTAACACGTACCCTAATCCTAACCTGTACCCTAAACCGAGCCCTAACCCGAACACTAACCCTAACCCTAACCCTAACCCATACCCTACGCGGTACCCGCACCCCTCCCCGAACCCGTACCCTAAGCCATACCCTAAACCTAACCCTAAGCCTAACCCTAACCCTAGGCTACCCTTGACTGCTTCTGCCTCCAATAGATTTCCTAAGCACTAGTGTTTTAAGGAACAGCTTAAAAAGAGAATCCTAAAGTGATTTCTTTATAATGGGTGTGTTCCTTATCTTATCCTAGTGTCTAAACTCTTCTCCATGGCTGGACCCCCAAATAATATTCCTTTACGTGCTAAGGGGTATCTAGAGAGTGGGATAGGTTTAATAACTACCCTAACCCTAACGCGTACCCTAACCCTAACCCCTACCCTAACCCTAACACGTACCCTAATCCTAACCCGTACCCTAAACCGAGCCCTAACCCTAACACTAACCCTAACCCTAACCCATACCCTACGCCGTACCCGAAACCCTCCCCGAACCCGTACCCTAAGCCGTACCCTAAGCCTATCCCTAAGCCTAACCCCAACCCTAGGCTACCCTTGACTGCTTCTGCCTCCAATAGATTTCCTAAGCACTAGTGTTTTAAGGAACAGCTTAAAAAGAGAATCCTAATGTGATTTCTTTATAATGGGTGTGTTCCTTATCTTATCCTAGTGTCTAAACTCTTCACCATGGCTGCAACCCGAAATAATATTCCCTTACGTGCTTAGGGGTATCTAGAGAGTGGGATAGGTTTAATAACTACCCTAAACCCTAACGCGTACCCTAACCCTAACCCCTACCCTAACCCTAACACGTACACTAATCCTAACCCGTACCCTAAACCGAGCCCTAACCCTAACACTAACCCTAACCCTAACCCTAACCCATACCCTACGCCGTACCCGAACCCCTCCCCGAACCCATACCCCAAGCCGTACCCTAACCCTAACCCTAAGCCTAACCCTAACCCTAGGCTACCCTTGACTGCTTCTGCCTCCAATAGATTTCCTAAGCACTAGTGTTTTAAGGAACAGCTTAAAAAGAGAATCCTAAAGTGATTTCTTTATAATGGGTGTGTTCCTTATCTTATCCTAGTGTCTAAACTCTTCTCCATGGCTGGACCCCCAAATAATATTCCTTTACGTGCTAAGGGGTATCTAGAGAGTGGGATAGGTTTAATAACTACCCTAAGCCTAACGCGTACCCTAACCCTAACCCCTACCCTAACCCTAACACGTACCCTAATCCTAACCTGTACCCTAAACCGAGCCCTAACCCTAACACTAACCCTAACCCTAACCCTAACCCATACCCTACGCCGTACCCGAAACCCTCCCCGAACCCGTACCCTAAGCCGTACCCTAAGCCTAACCCTAAGCCTAACCCTAACCCTAGGCTACCCTTGACTGCTTCTGCCTCCAATAGATTTCCTAAGCACTAGTGTTTTAAGGAACAGCTGAAAAAGAGAATCCTAATGTGATTTCTTTATAATGGGTGTGTTTCTTATCTTATCCTAGTGTCTAAACTATTCTCCATGGTTGGACCCCCAAATAATATTCCTTTACGTGCTAAGGGGTATCTAGAGAGTGGCATAGGTTTAATAACTACCCTAACCCTAACGCGTACCCTAACCCTAACCCCTACCCTAACCCTAACACGTACCCTAATCCTAACCCGTACCCTAAACCGAGCCCTAACCCTAACACTAACCCTAACCCTAACCCTAACCCATACCCTACGCCGTACCCGCACCCCTCCCCGAACCCGTACCCTAAGCCGAACCCTAAGCCTAACCCTACCCCTAGGCTACCCTTGACTGCTTCTGCCTCCAATAGATTTCCTAAGCACTAGTGTTTTAAGGAACAGCTTAAAAAGAGAATCCTAATGTGGTTTCTTTATAATGGGTGTGTTACTTATCTTATCCTAGTGTCTAAACTCATCTCCATGGTTGCACCCCCAAATAATATTCCCTTACGTGCTAAGGGGTATCTAGAGAGTGGGATAGGTTTAATAACTACCGAAACCCTAACGCGTACCCTTACCCTAACCCCTACCCTAACCCTAACCCGTACCCTAAACCGAGCCCTAACCCTAACACTAACCCTAACCCTAACCCTAACTCATACCCTACGCCGTACCCGCACCCCTCCCCGAACCCGTACCCTAACCCTAACCCTAAGCCTAACCCCAACCCTAGGCTACCCTTGACTGCTTCTGCCTCCAATAGATTTCCTAAGCACTAGTGTTTTAAGGAACAGCTTAAAAAGAGAATCCTAATGTGATTTCTTTATAATGGGTGTGTTCCTTATCTTATCCTAGTGTCTAAACTCTTCTCCATGGCTGCACCCCCAAATAATATTCCTTTACGTGCTAAGGGGTATCTAGAGAGTGGGATAGGTTTAATAACTACCCTAACCCTAACGCGTACCCTAACCCTAACCCCTACCCTAAACCTAACACGTACCCTAATCCTAACCCGTACCCTAAACCGAGCCCTAACCCTAACACTAACCCTAACCCTAACCCTAACCCATACCCTACGCCGTACCCGAACCCCTCCCCGAACCCGTACCCTAAGCCGTACCCTAACCCTAACCCTAAGCCTAACCCTAACCCTAGGCTACCCTTGACTGCTTCTGCCTCCAATAGATTTCCTAAGCACTAGTGTTTTAAGGAACAGCTTAAAAAGAGAATCCTAATGTGATTTCTTTATAATGGGTGTGTTCCTTATCTTATCCTAGTGTCTAAACTCTTCTCCATGGCTGGACCCTCAAATAATATTCCTTTACGTGCTAAGGGGTATCTAGAGAGTGGGATAGGTTTAATAACTACCCTAACCCTAACGCGTACCCTAACCCTAACCCCTACCCTAACCCTAACACGTACCCTAATCCTAACCCGTACCCTAAACCGAGCCCTAACCCGAACACTAACCCTAACCATAACCCTAACCCATACCCTACGCCGTACCCGAACCCCTCCCCGAACCCATTCCCCAAGCCGTACCCTAAACCTAACCCTAAGCCTAACCCTAACCCTAGGCTACCCTTGACTGCTTCTGCCTCCAATAGATTTCCTAAGCACTAGTGTTTTAAAGAACAGCTTAAAAAGAGAATCCTAAAGTGATTTCTTTATAATGGGTGTGTTCCTTATCTCATCCTAGTGTCTAAACTCTTCTCCATGGCTGGACCCCCAAATAATATTCCTTTACGTGCTAAGGGGTATCTAGAGAGTGGGATAGGTTTAATAACTACCCTAACCCTAACGCGTACCTTAACCCTAACCACTACCCTAACCCTAACACGTACCCTAATCCTAACCCGTACCCTAAACCGAGCCCTAACCCTAACACTAACCCTAACCCTAACCCTAACCCATACCCTACGCCGTACCCGAAACCCTCCCCGAACCCGTACCCTAAGCCGTACCCTAACCCTAACCCTAAGCCTACCCTTGACTGCTTCTGCCTCCAATAGATTTCCTAAGCACTAGTGTTTTAAGGAACAGCTTAAAAAGAGAATCCTAATGTGATTTCTTTATAATCGGTGTGTTCCTTATCTTATCCTAGTGTCTAAACTCTTCTCCATGGCTGGACCCTCAAATAATATTCCTTTACGTGCTAAGGGGTATCTAGAGAGTGGGATAGGTTTAATAACTACCCTAACCCTAACGCGTACCCTAACCCTAACCCCTACCCTAATCCTAACCCGTACCCTAAACCGAGCCCTAACCCTAACACTAACCCTAACCATAACCCTAACCCATACCCTACGCCGTACCCGAACCCCTCCCCGAACCCATTCCCCAAGCCGTACCCTAAACCTAACCCTAAGCCTAACCCTAACACTAGGCTACCCTTGACTGCTTCTGCCTCCAATAGATTTCCTAAGCACTAGTGTTTTAAAGAACAGCTTAAAAAGAGAATCCTAAAGTGATTTCTTTATAATGGGTGTGTTCCTTATCTCATCCTAGTGTCTAAACTCTTCTCCATGGCTGGACCCCCAAATAATATTCCTTTACGTGCTAAGGGGTATCTAGAGAGTGGGATAGGTTTAATAACTACCCTAACCCTAACGCGTACCTTAACCCTAACCCCTACCCTAACCCTAACACGTACCCTAATCCTAACCCGTACCCTAAACCGAGCCCTAACCCTAACACTAACCCTAACCCTAACCCTAACCCATACCCTACGCCGTACCCGAAACCCTCCCCGAACCCGTACCCTAAGCCGTACCCTAAGCCTATCCCTAAGCCTAACCCTAACCCTAGGCTACCCTTGACTGCTTCTGCCTCCAATAGATTTCCCAAGCACTAGTGTTTTAAGGAACAGCTTAAAAAGAGAATCCTAATGTGATTTCTTTATAATGGGTGTGTTCCTTATCTTATCCTAGTGTCTAAATTCTTCTCCATGGCTGGACCCCCAAATAATATTCCTTTACGTGCTAAGGGGTATCTAGAGAGTGGGATAGGTTTAATAACTACCCTAACCCTAACGCATACCCTAACCCTAACCCCTACCCTAACCCTAACACATACCCTAATCCTAACCCATACCCTAAACCGAGCCCTAAAACTAACACTAACCCTAACCCTAACCCGTACCCTAAGCCGTACCCTAACCCTAACCCTAAGCCGAACCCTAACCCTATGCTACCCTTGACTGCTTCTGCCTCCAATAGATGTCCTAAGCACTAGTGTTTTAAGAAACAGCTTAAAAAGAGAATCCTAATGTGATTTCTTTATAATGGGTGTGTTCCTTATCTTATCCGAGTGTCTAAACTCTTCTCCATGGCTGGACCCCCAAATAATATTCCTTTACGTGCTAAGGGGTATCTAGAGAGTGGGATAGGTTTAATAACTACCCTAACCCTAACGCGTACCCTAACACTAACCCCTACCCTAACCCTAACACGTACCCTAATCCTAACCCATACCCTAAACCGAGCTCTAAAGCTAAAACTAACCCTAACCCTAACCCTAACCCATACCCTACGCCGTACCCGAAGCCCTCCCCGAACCCGTACCCTCAGCCGTACCCTAACCCTAACCCTAAGCCTAACCCTAACCCTAGGCTACCCTTGACTGCTTCTGCCTCCAATAGATTTCCTAAGCACTAGTGTTTTAAGGAACAGCTTAAAAAGAGAATCCTAATGTGATTTCTTTATAATGGGTGTGTTCCTTATCTTATCCTAGTGTCTAAACTCTTCTCCATGGCTGGACCCCCAAATAATATTCCTTTACGTTCTAAGGGGTATGTAGAGAGTGGGATAGGTTTAATAACTACCCTAACCCTAACGCGTACCCTAACCCTAACCCCTACCCTAACCCTAACTCGTATCCTAATCCTAACCCGTACCCTAAACCGAGCCCTAACCCTAACACTAACCCTAACCCTAACCCATACCCTACGCCGTACCCGAACCCCTCCCCGAACCCGTACCC
Source organism: Balaenoptera borealis (assembly GCF_965194805.1). NCBI lineage: Eukaryota > Metazoa > Chordata > Mammalia > Artiodactyla > Balaenopteridae > Balaenoptera > Balaenoptera borealis. The sequence continues at coordinate 1,272,985 of NW_028123966.1, read as the reverse complement.
TAAGCCGTACCCTAAGCCTAACCCTAAGCCTAACCCTAACCCTAGGCTACCCTTGACTGCTTCTGCCTCCAATAGATTTCCTAAGCACTTGTGTTTTAAGGAACAGCTGAAAAAGAGAATCCTAATGTGATTTCTTTATAATGGGTGTGTTCCTTATCTTATCCTAGTGTCTAAACTCTTCTCCATGGCTGGACCCCCAAATAATATTCCTTTACGTGCTAAGGGGTATCTAGAGAGTGGGATAGGTTTACTAACTACCCTAACCCTAACGCGTACCCTAACCCTAACCCCTACCCTAACCCTAACACGTACCCTAATCCTAACCCGTACCCTAAACCGAGCCCTAACCCTAACACTAGCCCTAACCCTAACCCTAACCCTAACCCATACCCTATGCCGTACCCGAACCCCTCCCCGAACCCGTACCCTAAGCCGTACCCTAAGCCTAACCCTAAGCCTAACCCTAACCCTAGGCTACCCTTGACTGCTTCTTCCTCCAACAGATTTCCTAAGCACTAGTGTTTTAAGGGACAGCTTAAAAAGAGAATCCTAATGTGATTTCTTTACAATGGGTGTGTTCCTTATCTTATCCTAGTGTCTAAACTCTTCTCCATGGCTGGACCCCCAAATAATATTCCTTTACGTGCTAAGGGGTATCTAGAGAGTGGGATAGGTTTAATAACTACCCTAACCCTAACGCGTACCCTAACCCTAACCCCTACCCTAACCCTAACACGTACCCTAATCCTAACCCGTACCCTAAACCGAGCCCTAACCCTAACACTAACCCTAACCCTAACACTAACCCATACCCTACGCCGTACCCGAACCCCTCCCCGAACCCGAACCCTAAGCCGTACCCTAAGACTAACCCTAAGCCTAACCCTAACCCTAGGCTGCCCTTGACTGCTTCTGCCTCCAATAGATTTCCTAAGCACTAGTGTTTGAAGGAACAGCTTAAAAAGAGAATCCTAATGTGATTTCTTTATAATGGGTGTGTTCCTTATCTTATCCTAGTGTCTAAACTCTTCTCCATGGCTGGACCCCCAAATAATATTCTTTACGTGCTAAGGGGTATCTAGAGAGTGGGATAGGTTTACTAACTACCCTAACCCGAACGCGTACCCTAACCCTAGCCCCTACCCTAACCCTAACACCTACCCTAATCCTAAACCGTACCCTAAACCGAGCCCTAACCCTAACACTAACCCTAAACCTAACACTCACCCATACCCTACGCCGTACCCGAACCCCTCCCTGAACCCGTACCCTAAGCCGTACCCTAAGCCTAACCCTAAGCCTAACCCTAACCCTAGGCTACCCTTGACTGCTTCTGCCTCCAATAGATTTCCTAAGCACTAGTGTTTTAAGGGACAGCTTAAACAGAGAATCCTAATGTGATTTCTTTATAATGGGTGTGTTCCTTATCTTATCCTAGTGTCTAAACTCTTCTCCATGGCTGGACCACCAAATAATATTCCTTTACGTGCTAAGGGGTATCTAGAGAGTGGGATAGGTTTACTAACTACCCTAACCCTAACGCGTACCCTAACCCTAAACCCTACCCTAACCCTAACACGTACCCTAATCCTAACCCGTACCCTAAACCGAGCCCTAACCCTAACACTAACCCTAACCCTAACCCTAACCCATACCCTACGCCGTACCCGCACCCCTCCCCGAACCCGTACCCTAAGCCGTACCCTAAGCCTAACCCTAAGCCTAACCCTAACCCTAGGCTACCCTTGACTGCTTCTGCCTCCAATAGATTTCCTAAGCAGTAGTGTTTTAAGGAACAGCTGAAAAAGAGAATCCTAATGTGATTTCTTTATAATGGGTGTGTTCCTTATCTTATCCTAGTGTCTAAACTCTTCTCCATGGCTGGACCCCCAAATAATATTCCTTTACGTGCTAAGGGGTATCTAGAGAGTGGGATAGGTTTAATAACTGCCCTAACCCTAACGCGTCCCCTAACCCTAACCCCTACCCTAAACCTAACACGTACCCTAATCCTAACCCATACCCTAAACCGAGCCCTAACCCTAACACTAACCCTAACCCTAACCCTAACCCATACCCTACGACGTACCCGAACCCCTCCCCGAACCCGTACCCTAAGCCGTACCCTAAGCCTAACCCTAACCCTAGGCTACCCTTGAGTGCTTCTGCCTCCAATAGATTTCCTAAGCACTAGTGTTTTAAGGAACAGCTTAAAAAGAGAATCCTAATGTGATTTCTTTATAATGGGTGTGTTCCTTATCTTATCCGAGTGTCTAAACTCTTCTCCATGGCTGGACCCCCAAATAATATTCCTTTACGTGCTAAGGGGTATCTAGAGAGTGGGATAGGTTTAATAACTACCCTAACCCTAACGCGTACCCTAACCCTTACCCCTACCCTAACCCTAACACGTACCCTAATCCTAACCCATACCCTAAACCGAGCCCTAACCCTAACACTAACCCTAACCCTAACCCTAACCCATACCCTACGCCGTACCCGAACCCCTCCCCGAACCCGTACCCTAAGCCGTACCCTAACCCTAACCCTAAGCCTAACCCTAACCCTAGGCTACCCTTGACTGCTTCTGCCTCCAATAGATTTCCTAAGCACTAGTGTTTTAAGGAACAGCTGAAAAAGAGAATCCTAATGTGACTTCTTTATAATGGGTGTGTTCCTTATCTTATCCTAGTGTCTAAACTCTTCTCCATGGCTGGACCCCCAAATAATATTCCTTTACGTGCTAAGGGGTATCTAGAGAGTGGGATAGGTTTAATAACTACCCTAACCCTAACGCGTACCCTAACCCTAACCCCTACCCTAACCCTAACACGTACCCTAATCCTAACCCGTACCCTAAACCGAGCCCTAACCCTAACACTAACCCTAACCCTAACCCTAACCCATACGCTACGCCGTACCCGAACCCGTACCCTAAACCGTACCCTAACCCTAACCCTAAGCCTAACCCTAACCCTAGGCTACCCTTGACTGCTTCTGCCTCCAATAGATTTCCTAAGCACTAGTGTTTTAAGGAACAGCTGAAAAAGAGAATCCTAATGTGACTTCTTTATAATGGGTGTGTTCCTTATCTTATCCTAGTGTCTAAACTCTTCTCCATGGCTGGACCCCCAAATAATATTCCTTTCCGTGCTAAGGGGTATCTAGAGAGTGGGATAGGTTTAATAACTACCCTAACCCTAACGCGTACCCTAACCCTTACCCCTACCCTAACCCTAACATGTACACTAATCCTAACCCGTACCCTAAACCGAGCCCTAACCCTAACACTAACCCTAACCCTAACCCTAACCCATACCCTATGCCGTACACGCACCCCTCCCCGAACCCGTACCCTAAGCCGTACCCTAACCCTAACCCTAAGCCTATCCCTAACCCTATGCTACCCTTGACTGCTTCTGCCTCCAATAGATTTCCTAAGCAGTAGTGTTTTAAGGAACAGCTGAAAAAGAGAATCCTAATGTGATTTCTTTATAATGGGTGTGTTCCTTATCTTATCCTAGTGTCTAAATTCTTCTCCATGGCTGGACCCCCAAATAATATTCCTTTACGTGCTTAGGGGTATCTAGAGAGTGGGATAGGTTTAATAACTACCCTAACCCTAACGCATACCCTAACTCTAACCCCTACCCTAACCCTAACACATACCCTAATCCTAACCCATACCCTAAACCGAGCCCTAAAACTAACACTAACCCTAACCCTAACCCTAACCCATACCCTACGCTGTACCCGAACCCCTCCCCGAACCCGTACCCTAAGCCGTACCCTAAGCCTAACCCGTACCCTAAGCCTAACCCTAAGCCTAACCCTAACCCTAGGCTACCCTTGACTGCTTCTGCCTCCAATAGATTTCCTAAGCACTAGTGTTTTAAGGAACAGCTTAAAAAGAGAATCCTAATGTGATTTCTTTATAATGGGTGTGTTCCTTATCTTATCCGAGTGTCTAAACTCTTCTCCATGGCTGGACCCCCAAATAATATTCCTTTACGTGCTAAGGGGTATCTAGAGAGTGGGATAGGTTTAATAACTACCCTAACCCTAACGCGTACCCTAACACTAACCCCTACCCTAACCCTAACACGTACCCTAATCCTAACCCGTACCCTAAACCGAGCTCTAAAGCTAAAACTAACCCTAACCCTAACCCTAACCCATACCCTACGCCGTACCCGAAGCCCTCCCCGAACCCGTACCCTCAGCCGTACCCTAACCCTAACCCTAAGCCTAACCCTAACCCTAGGCTACCCTTTACTGCTTCTGCCTCCAATAGATTTCCTAAGCACTAGTGTTTTAAGGAACAGCTTAAAAAGAGAATCCTAATGTGATTTCTTTATAATGGGTGTGTTCCTTATCTTATCCTAGTGTCTAAACTCTTCTCCATGGCTGGACCCCCAAATAATATTCCTTTACGTTCTAAGGGGTATGTAGAGAGTGGGATAGGTTTAATAACTACCCTAACCCTAACGCGTACCCTAACCCTAACCCCTACCCTAACCCTAACTCGTATCCTAATCCTAACCCGTACCCTAAACCGAGCCCTAACCCTAACACTAACCCTAACCCTAACCCATACCCTACGCCGTACCCGAACCCCTCCCCGAACCCGTACCCTAAGCCGTACCCTAAGCCTAACCCTAAGCCTAACCCTAACCCTAGGCTACCCTTGACTGCTTCTGCCTCCAATAGATTTCCTAAGCACTTGTGTTTTAAGGAACAGCTGAAAAAGAGAATCCTAATGTGATTTCTTTATAATGGGTGTGTTCCTTATCTTATCCTAGTGTCTAAACTCTTCTCCATGGCTGGACCCCCAAATAATATTCCTTTACGTGCTAAGGGGTATCTAGAGAGTGGGATAGGTTTACTAACTACCCTAACCCTAACGCGTAACCTAACCCTAACCCCTACCCTAACCCTAACACGTACCCTAATCCTAACCCGTACCCTAAACCGAGCCCTAACCCTAACCCTAACCCATACCCTATGCCGTACCCGAACCCCTCCCCGAACCCGTACCCTAAGCCGTACCCTAAGCCTAACCCTAAGCCTAACCCTAACCCTAGGCTACCCTTGACTGCTTCTGCCTCCAATAGATTTCCTAAGCACTAGTGTTTTAAGGGACAGCTTAAAAAGAGAATCCTAATGTGATTTCTTTACAATGGGTGTGTTCCTTATCTTATCCTAGTGTCTAAACTCTTCTCCATGGCTGGACCCCCAAATAATATTCCTTTACGTGCTAAGGGGTATCTAGAGAGTGGGATAGGTTTAATAACTACCCTAACCCTAACGCGTACCCTAACCCTAACCCCTACCCTAACCCTAACACGTACCCTAATCCTAACCCGTACCCTAAACCGAGCCCTAACCCTAACACTAACCCTAACCCTAACACTAACCCATACCCTACGCCGTACCCGAACCCCTCCCCGAACCCGAACCCTAAGCCGTACCCTAAGCCTAACCCTAAGCCTAACCCTAACCCTAGGCTGCCCTTGACTGCTTCTGCCTCCAATAGATTTCCTAAGCACTAGTGTTTGAAGGAACAGCTTAAAAAGAGAATCCTAATGTGATTTCTTCATAATGGGTGTGTTCCTTATCTTATCCTAGTGTCTAAACTCTTCTCCATGGCTGGACCCCCAAATAATATTCCTTTACGTGCTAAGGGGTTTCTAGAGAGTGGGATAGGTTTACTAACTACCCTAACCCTAACGCGTACCCTAACCCTAACCCCTACCCTAACCCTAACTCGTATCCTAATCCTAACCCGTACCCTAAACCGAGCCCTAACCCTAACACTAACCCTAAACCTAACCCTAACCCATACCCTACGCCGTACCCGAACCCCTCCCCGAACCCGTACCCTAAGCCGTACCCTAAGCCTAACCCGTACCCTAAGCCTAACCCTAAGCCTAACCCTAACCCTAGGCTACCCTTGACTGCTTCTGCCTCCAATAGATTTCCTAAGCACTAGTGTTTTAAGGAACAGCTTAAAAAGAGAATCCTAATGTGATTTCTTTATAATGGGTGTGTTCCTTATCTTATCCGAGTGTCTAAACTCTTCTCCATGGCTGGACCCCCAAATAATATTCCTTTACGTGCTAAGGGGTATCTAGAGAGTGGGATAGGTTTAATAACTACCCTAACCCTAACGCGTACCCTAACACTAACCCCTACCCTAACCCTAACACGTACCCTAATCCTAACCCATACCCTAAACCGAGCTCTAAAGCTAAAACTAACCCTAACCCTAACCCTAACCCATACCCTACGCCGTACCCGAAGCCCTCCCCGAACCCGTACCCTCAGCCGTACCCTAACCCTAACCCTAAGCCTAACCCTAACCCTAGGCTACCCTTGACTGCTTCTGCCTCCAATAGATTTCCTAAGCACTAGTGTTTTAAGGAACAGCTTAAAAAGAGAATCCTAATGTGATTTCTTTATAATGGGTGTGTTCCTTATCTTATCCTAGTGTCTAAACTCTTCTCCATGGCTGGACCCCCAAATAATATTCCTTTACGTTCTAAGGGGTATGTAGAGAGTGGGATAGGTTTAATAACTACCCTAACCCTAACGCGTACCCTAACCCTAACCCCTACCCTAACCCTAACTCGTATCCTAATCCTAACCCGTACCCTAAACCGAGCCCTAACCCTAACACTAACCCTAACCCTAACCCATACCCTACGCCGTACCCGAACCCCTCCCCGAACCCGTACCCTAAGCCGTACCCTAAGCCTAACCCTAAGCCTAACCCTAACCCTAGGCTACCCTTGACTGCTTCTGCCTCCAATAGATTTCCTAAGCACTTGTGTTTTAAGGAACAGCTGAAAAAGAGAATCCTAATGTGATTTCTTTATAATGGGTGTGTTCCTTATCTTATCCTAGTGTCTAAACTCTTCTCCATGGCTGGACCCCCAAATAATATTCCTTTACGTGCTAAGGGGTATCTAGAGAGTGGGATAGGTTTACTAACTACCCTAACCCTAACGCGTACCCTAACCCTAACCCCTACCCTAACCCTAACACGTACCCTAATCCTAACCCGTACCCTAAACCGAGCCCTAACCCTAACACTAGCCCTAACCCTAACCCTAACCCATACCCTATGCCGTACCCGAACCCCTCCCCGAACCCGTACCCTAAGCCGTACCCTAAGCCTAACCCTAAGCCTAACCCTAACCCTAGGCTACCCTTGACTGCTTCTTCCTCCAACAGATTTCCTAAGCACTAGTGTTTTAAGGGACAGCTTAAAAAGAGAATCCTAATGTGATTTCTTTACAATGGGTGTGTTCCTTATCTTATCCTAGTGTCTAAACTCTTCTCCATGGCTGGACCCCCAAATAATATTCCTTTACGTGCTAAGGGGTATCTAGAGAGTGGGATAGGTTTAATAACTACCCTAACCCTAACGCGTACCCTAACCCTAACCCCTACCCTAACCCTAACACGTACCCTAATCCTAACCCGTACCCTAAACCGAGCCCTAACCCTAACACTAACCCTAACCCTAACACTAACCCATACCCTACGCCGTACCCGAACCCCTCCCCGAACCCGAACCCTAAGCCGTACCCTAAGCCTAACCCTAAGCCTAACCCTAACCCTAGGCTGCCCTTGACTGCTTCTGCCTCCAATAGATTTCCTAAGCACTAGTGTTTGAAGGAACAGCTTAAAAAGAGAATCCTAATGTGATTTCTTTATAATGGGTGTGTTCCTTATCTTATCCTAGTGTCTAAACTCTTCTCCATGGCTGGACCCCCAAATAATATTCTTTACGTGCTAAGGGGTATCTAGGGAGTGGGATAGGTTTACTAACTACCCTAACCCGAACGCGTACCCTAACCCTAGCCCCTACCCTAACCCTAACACCTACCCTAATCCTAACCCGTACCCTAAACCGAGCCCTAACCCTAACACTAACCCTAAACCTAACACTCACCCATACCCTACGCCGTACCCGAACCCCTCCCTGAACCCGTACCCTAAGCCGTACCCTAAGCCTAACCCTAAGCCTAACCCTAACCCTAGGCTACCCTTGACTGCTTCTGCCTCCAATAGATTTCCTAAGCACTAGTGTTTTAAGGGACAGCTTAAACAGAGAATCCTAATGTGATTTCTTTATAATGGGTGTGTTCCTTATCTTATCCTAGTGTCTAAACTCTTCTCCATGGCTGGACCCCCAAATAATATTCCTTTACGTTCTAAGGGGTATGTAGAGAGTGGGATAGGTTTAATAACTACCCTAACCCTAACGCGTACCCTAACCCTAACCCCTACCCTAACCCTAACTCGTATCCTAATCCTAACCCGTACCCTAAACCGAGCCCTAACCCTAACACTAACCCTAACCCTAACCCATACCCTACGCCGTACCCGAACCCCTCCCCGAACCCGTACCCTAAGCCGTACCCTAAGCCTAACCCTAAGCCTAACCCTAACCCTAGGCTACCCTTGACTGCTTCTGCCTCCAATAGATTTCCTAAGCACTTGTGTTTTAAGGAACAGCTGAAAAAGAGAATCCTAATGTGATTTCTTTATAATGGGTGTGTTCCTTATCTTATCCTAGTGTCTAAACTCTTCTCCATGGCTGGACCCCCAAATAATATTCCTTTACGTGCTAAGGGGTATCTAGAGAGTGGGATAGGTTTACTAACTACCCTAACCCTAACGCGTACCCTAACCCTAACCCCTACCCTAACCCTAACACGTACCCTAATCCTAACCCGTACCCTAAACCGAGCCCTAACCCTAACCCTAACCCATACCCTATGCCGTACCCGAACCCCTCCCCGAACCCGTACCCTAAGCCGTACCCTAAGCCTAACCCTAAGCCTAACCCTAACCCTAGGCTACCCTTGACTGCTTCTGCCTCCAATAGATTTCCTAAGCACTAGTGTTTTAAGGGACAGCTTAAAAAGAGAATCCTAATGTGATTTCTTTACAATGGGTGTGTTCCTTATCTTATCCTAGTGTCTAAACTCTTCTCCATGGCTGGACCCCCAAATAATATTCCTTTACGTGCTAAGGGGTATCTAGAGAGTGGGATAGGTTTAATAACTACCCTAACCCTAACGCGTACCCTAACCCTAACCCCTACCCTAACCCTAACACGTACCCTAATCCTAACCCGTACCCTAAACCGAGCCCTAACCCTAACACTAACCCTAACCCTAACACTAACCCATACCCTACGCCGTACCCGAACCCCTCCCCGAACCCGAACCCTAAGCCGTACCCTAAGCCTAACCCTAAGCCTAACCCTAACCCTAGGCTGCCCTTGACTGCTTCTGCCTCCAATAGATTTCCTAAGCACTAGTGTTTGAAGGAACAGCTTAAAAAGAGAATCCTAATGTGATTTCTTCATAATGGGTGTGTTCCTTATCTTATCCTAGTGTCTAAACTCTTCTCCATGGCTGGACCCCCAAATAATATTCCTTTACGTGCTAAGGGGTTTCTAGAGAGTGGGATAGGTTTACTAACTACCCTAACCCTAACGCGTACCCTAACCCTAACCCCTACCCTAACCCTAACTCGTATCCTAATCCTAACCCGTACCCTAAACCGAGCCCTAACCCTAACACTAACCCTAAACCTAACCCTAACCCATACCCTACGCCGTACCCGAACCCCTCCCCGAACCCGTACCCTAAGCCGTACCCTAAGCCTAACCCGTACCCTAAGCCTAACCCTAAGCCTAACCCTAACCCTAGGCTACCCTTGACTGCTTCTGCCTCCAATAGATTTCCTAAGCACTAGTGTTTTAAGGAACAGCTTAAAAAGAGAATCCTAATGTGATTTCTTTATAATGGGTGTGTTCCTTATCTTATCCGAGTGTCTAAACTCTTCTCCATGGCTGGACCCCCAAATAATATTCCTTTACGTGCTAAGGGGTATCTAGAGAGTGGGATAGGTTTAATAACTACCCTAACCCTAACGCGTACCCTAACACTAACCCCTACCCTAACCCTAACACGTACCCTAATCCTAACCCATACCCTAAACCGAGCTCTAAAGCTAAAACTAACCCTAACCCTAACCCTAACCAATACCCTACGCCGTACCCGAAGCCCTCCCCGAACCCGTACCCTCAGCCGTACCCTAACCCTAACCCTAAGCCTAACCCTAACCCTAGGCTACCCTTGACTGCTTCTGCCTCCAATAGATTTCCTAAGCACTAGTGTTTTAAGGAACAGCTTAAAAAGAGAATCCTAATGTGATTTCTTTATAATGGGTGTGTTCCTTATCTTATCCGAGTGTCTAAACTCTTCTCCATGGCTGGACCCCCAAATAATAATCCTTTACGTTCTAAGGGGTATGTAGAGAGTGGGATAGGTTTAATAACTACCCTAACCCTAACGCGTACCCTAACCCTAACCCCTACCCTAACCCTAACTCGTATCCTAATCCTAACCCGTACCCTAAACCGAGCCCTAACCCTAACACTAACCCTAACCCTAACCCATACCCTACGCCGTACCCGAACCCCTCCCCGAACCCGTACCCTAAGCCGTACCCTAAGCCTAACCCTAAGCCTAACCCTAACCCTAGGCTACCCTTGACTGCTTCTGCCTCCAATAGATTTCCTAAGCACTTGTGTTTTAAGGAACAGCTGAAAAAGAGAATCCTAATGTGATTTCTTTATAATGGGTGTGTTCCTTATCTTATCCTAGTGTCTAAACTCTTCTCCATGGCTGGACCCCCAAATAATATTCCTTTACGTGCTAAGGGGTATCTAGAGAGTGGGATAGGTTTACTAACTACCCTAACCCTAACGCGTACCCTAACCCTAACCCCTACCCTAACCCTAACACGTACCCTAATCCTAACCCGTACCCTAAACCGAGCCCTAACCCTAACACTAGCCCTAACCCTAACCCTAACCCATACCCTATGCCGTACCCGAACCCCTCCCCGAACCCGTACCCTAAGCCGTACCCTAAGCCTAACCCTAAGCCTAACCCTAACCCTAGGCTACCCTTGACTGCTTCTTCCTCCAACAGATTTCCTAAGCACTAGTGTTTTAAGGGACAGCTTAAAAAGAGAATCCTAATGTGATTTCTTTACAATGGGTGTGTTCCTTATCTTATCCTAGTGTCTAAACTCTTCTCCATGGCTGGACCCCCAAATAATATTCCTTTACGTGCTAAGGGGTATCTAGAGAGTGGGATAGGTTTAATAACTACCCTAACCCTAACGCGTACCCTAACCCTAACCCCTACCCTAACCCTAACACGTACCCTAATCCTAACCCGTACCCTAAACCGAGCCCTAACCCTAACACTAACCCTAACCCTAACACTAACCCATACCCTACGCCGTACCCGAACCCCTCCCCGAACCCGAACCCTAAGCCGTACCCTAAGCCTAACCCTAAGCCTAACCCTAACCCTAGGCTGCCCTTGACTGCTTCTGCCTCCAATAGATTTCCTAAGCACTAGTGTTTGAAGGAACAGCTTAAAAAGAGAATCCTAATGTGATTTCTTTATAATGGGTGTGTTCCTTATCTTATCCTAGTGTCTAAACTCTTCTCCATGGCTGGACCCCCAAATAATATTCTTTACGTGCTAAGGGGTATCTAGAGAGTGGGATAGGTTTACTAACTACCCTAACCCGAACGCGTACCCTAACCCTAGCCCCTACCCTAACCCTAACACCTACCCTAATCCTAACCCGTACCCTAAACCGAGCCCTAACCCTAACACTAACCCTAAACCTAACACTCACCCATACCCTACGCCGTACCCGAACCCCTCCCTGAACCCGTACCCTAAGCCGTACCCTAAGCCTAACCCTAAGCCTAACCCTAACCCTAGGCTACCCTTGACTGCTTCTGCCTCCAATAGATTTCCTAAGCACTAGTGTTTTAAGGGACAGCTTAAACAGAGAATCCTAATGTGATTTCTTTATAATGGGTGTGTTCCTTATCTTATCCTAGTGTCTAAACTCTTCTCCATGGCTGGACCACCAAATAATATTCCTTTACGTGCTAAGGGGTATCTAGAGAGTGGGATAGGTTTACTAACTACCCTAACCCTAACGCGTACCCTAACCCTAAACCCTACCCTAACCCTAACACGTACCCTAATCCTAACCCGTACCCTAAACCGAGCCCTAACCCTAACACTAACCCTAACCCTAACCCTAACCCATACCCTACGCCGTACCCGCACCCCTCCCCGAACCCGTACCCTAAGCCGTACCCTAAGCCTAACCCTAAGCCTAACCCTAACCCTAGGCTACCCTTGACTGCTTCTGCCTCCAATAGATTTCCTAAGCAGTAGTGTTTTAAGGAACAGCTGAAAAAGAGAATCCTAATGTGATTTCTTTATAATGGGTGTGTTCCTTATCTTATCCTAGTGTCTAAACTCTTCTCCATGGCTGGACCCCCAAATAATATTCCTTTACGTGCTAAGGGGTATCTAGAGAGTGGGATAGGTTTAATAACTGCCCTAACCCTAACGCGTCCCCTAACCCTAACCCCTACCCTAAACCTAACACGTACCCTAATCCTAACCCATACCCTAAACCGAGCCCTAACCCTAACACTAACCCTAACCCTAACCCTAACCCATACCCTACGACGTACCCGAACCCCTCCCCGAACCCGTACCCTAAGCCGTACCCTAAGCCTAACCCTAACCCTAGGCTACCCTTGAGTGCTTCTGCCTCCAATAGATTTCCTAAGCACTAGTGTTTTAAGGAACAGCTTAAAAAGAGAATCCTAATGTGATTTCTTTATAATGGGTGTGTTCCTTATCTTATCCGAGTGTCTAAACTCTTCTCCATGGCTGGACCCCCAAATAATATTCCTTTACGTGCTAAGGGGTATCTAGAGAGTGGGATAGGTTTAATAACTACCCTAACCCTAACGCGTCCCCTAACCCTAACCCCTACCCTAACCCTAACACGTACCCTAATCCTAACCCATACCCTAAACCGAGCCCTAACCCTAACACTAACCCTAACCCTAACCCTAACCCATACCCTACGCCGTACCCGAACCCCTCCCCGAACCCGTACCCTAAGCCGTACCCTAACCCTAACCCTAAGCCTAACCCTAACCCTAGGCTACCCTTGACTGCTTCTGCCTCCAATAGATTTCCTAAGCACTAGTGTTTTAAGGAACAGCTGAAAAAGAGAATCCTAATGTGACTTCTTTATAATGGGTGTGTTCCTTATCTTATCCTAGTGTCTAAACTCTTCTCCATGGCTGGACCCCCAAATAATATTCCTTTACGTGCTAAGGGGTATCTAGAGAGTGGGATAGGTTTAATAACTACCCTAACCCTAACGCGTACCCTAACCCTAACCCCTACCCTAACCCTAACACGTACCCTAATCCTAACCCGTACCCTAAACCGAGCCCTAACCCTAACACTAACCCTAACCCTAACCCTAACCCATACGCTACGCCGTACCCGAACCCGTACCCTAAACCGTACCCTAACCCTAACCCTAAGCCTAACCCTAACCCTAGGCTACCCTTGACTGCTTCTGCCTCCAATAGATTTCCTAAGCACTAGTGTTTTAAGGAACAGCTGAAAAAGAGAATCCTAATGTGACTTCTTTATAATGGGTGTGTTCCTTATCTTATCCTAGTGTCTAAACTCTTCTCCATGGCTGGACCCCCAAATAATATTCCTTTCCGTGCTAAGGGGTATCTAGAGAGTGGGATAGGTTTAATAACTACCCTAACCCTAACGCGTACCCTAACCCTTACCCCTACCCTAACCCTAACATGTACACTAATCCTAACCCGTACCCTAAACCGAGCCCTAACCCTAACACTAACCCTAACCCTAACCCTAACCCATACCCTATGCCGTACACGCACCCCTCCCCGAACCCGTACCCTAAGCCGTACCCTAACCCTAACCCTAAGCCTATCCCTAACCCTATGCTACCCTTGACTGCTTCTGCCTCCAATAGATTTCCTAAGCAGTAGTGTTTTAAGGAACAGCTGAAAAAGAGAATCCTAATGTGATTTCTTTATAATGGGTGTGTTCCTTATCTTATCCTAGTGTCTAAATTCTTCTCCATGGCTGGACCCCCAAATAATATTCCTTTACGTGCTTAGGGGTATCTAGAGAGTGGGATAGGTTTAATAACTACCCTAACCCTAACGCATACCCTAACTCTAACCCCTACCCTAACCCTAACACATACCCTAATCCTAACCCATACCCTAAACCGAGCCCTAAAACTAACACTAACCCTAACCCTAACCCTAACCCATACCCTACGCTGTACCCGAACCCCTCCCCGAACCCGTACCCTAAGCCGTACCCTAAGCCTAACCCGTACCCTAAGCCTAACCCTAAGCCTAACCCTAACCCTAGGCTACCCTTGACTGCTTCTGCCTCCAATAGATTTCCTAAGCACTAGTGTTTTAAGGAACAGCTTAAAAAGAGAATCCTAATGTGATTTCTTTATAATGGGTGTGTTCCTTATCTTATCCGAGTGTCTAAACTCTTCTCCATGGCTGGACCCCCAAATAATATTCCTTTACGTGCTAAGGGGTATCTAGAGAGTGGGATAGGTTTAATAACTACCCTAACCCTAACGCGTACCCTAACACTAACCCCTACCCTAACCCTAACACGTACCCTAATCCTAACCCGTACCCTAAACCGAGCTCTAAAGCTAAAACTAACCCTAACCCTAACCCTAACCCATACCCTACGCCGTACCCGAAGCCCTCCCCGAACCCGTACCCTCAGCCGTACCCTAAACCTAACCCTAAGCCTAACCCTAACCCTAGGCTACCCTTTACTGCTTCTGCCTCCAATAGATTTCCTAAGCACTAGTGTTTTAAGGAATAGCTTAAAAAGAGAATCCTAATGTGATTTCTTTATAATGGGTGTGTTCCTTATCTTATCCTAGTGTCTAAACTCTTCTCCATGGCTGGACCCCCAAATAATATTCCTTTACGTTCTAAGGGGTATGTAGAGAGTGGGATAGGTTTAATAACTACCCTAACCCTAACGCGTACCCTAACCCTAACCCCTACCCTAACCCTAACTCGTATCCTAATCCTAACCCGTACCCTAAACCGAGCCCTAACCCTAACACTAACCCTAACCCTAACCCATACCCTACGCCGTACCCGAACCCCTCCCCGAACCCGTACCCTAAGCCGTACCCTAAGCCTAACCCTAAGCCTAACCCTAACCCTAGGCTACCCTTGACTGCTTCTGCCTCCAATAGATTTCCTAAGCACTTGTGTTTTAAGGAACAGCTGAAAAAGAGAATCCTAATGTGATTTCTTTATAATGGGTGTGTTCCTTATCTTATCCTAGTGTCTAAACTCTTCTCCATGGCTGGACCCCCAAATAATATTCCTTTACGTGCTAAGGGGTATCTAGAGAGTGGGATAGGTTTACTAACTACCCTAACCCTAACGCGTACCCTAACCCTAACCCCTACCCTAACCCTAACACGTACCCTAATCCTAACCCGTACCCTAAACCGAGCCCTAACCCTAACCCTAACCCATACCCTATGCCGTACCCGAACCCCTCCCCGAACCCGTACCCTAAGCCGTACCCTAAGCCTAACCCTAAGCCTAACCCTAACCCTAGGCTACCCTTGACTGCTTCTGCCTCCAATAGATTTCCTAAGCACTAGTGTTTTAAGGGACAGCTTAAAAAGAGAATCCTAATGTGATTTCTTTACAATGGGTGTGTTCCTTATCTTATCCTAGTGTCTAAACTCTTCTCCATGGCTGGACCCCCAAATAATATTCCTTTACGTGCTAAGGGGTATCTAGAGAGTGGGATAGGTTTAATAACTACCCTAACCCTAACGCGTACCCTAACCCTAACCCCTACCCTAACCCTAACACGTACCCTAATCCTAACCCGTACCCTAAACCGAGCCCTAACCCTAACACTAACCCTAACCCTAACACTAACCCATACCCTACGCCGTACCCGAACCCCTCCCCGAACCCGAACCCTAAGCCGTACCCTAAGCCTAACCCTAAGCCTAACCCTAACCCTAGGCTGCCCTTGACTGCTTCTGCCTCCAATAGATTTCCTAAGCACTAGTGTTTGAAGGAACAGCTTAAAAAGAGAATCCTAATGTGATTTCTTCATAATGGGTGTGTTCCTTATCTTATCCTAGTGTCTAAACTCTTCTCCATGGCTGGACCCCCAAATAATATTCCTTTACGTGCTAAGGGGTTTCTAGAGAGTGGGATAGGTTTACTAACTACCCTAACCCTAACGCGTACCCTAACCCTAACCCCTACCCTAACCCTAACTCGTATCCTAATCCTAACCCGTACCCTAAACCGAGCCCTAACCCTAACACTAACCCTAAACCTAACCCTAACCCATACCCTACGCCGTACCCGAACCCCTCCCCGAACCCGTACCCTAAGCCGTACCCTAAGCCTAACCCGTACCCTAAGCCTAACCCTAAGCCTAACCCTAACCCTAGGCTACCCTTGACTGCTTCTGCCTCCAATAGATTTCCTAAGCACTAGTGTTTTAAGGAACAGCTTAAAAAGAGAATCCTAATGTGATTTCTTTATAATGGGTGTGTTCCTTATCTTATCCGAGTGTCTAAACTCTTCTCCATGGCTGGACCCCCAAATAATATTCCTTTACGTGCTAAGGGGTATCTAGAGAGTGGGATAGGTTTAATAACTACCCTAACCCTAACGCGTACCCTAACACTAACCCCTACCCTAACCCTAACACGTACCCTAATCCTAACCCATACCCTAAACCGAGCTCTAAAGCTAAAACTAACCCTAACCCTAACCCTAACCCATACCCTACGCCGTACCCGAAGCCCTCCCCGAACCCGTACCCTCAGCCGTACCCTAACCCTAACCCTAAGCCTAACCCTAACCCTAGGCTACCCTTGACTGCTTCTGCCTCCAATAGATTTCCTAAGCACTAGTGTTTTAAGGAACAGCTTAAAAAGAGAATCCTAATGTGATTTCTTTATAATGGGTGTGTTCCTTATCTTATCCTAGTGTCTAAACTCTTCTCCATGGCTGGACCCCCAAATAATATTCCTTTACGTTCTAAGGGGTATGTAGAGAGTGGGATAGGTTTAATAACTACCCTAACCCTAACGCGTACCCTAACCCTAACCCCTACCCTAACCCTAACTCGTATCCTAATCCTAACCCGTACCCTAAACCGAGCCCTAACCCTAACACTAACCCTAACCCTAACCCATACCCTACGCCGTACCCGAACCCCTCCCCGAACCCGTACCCTAAGCCGTACCCTAAGCCTAACCCTAAGCCTAACCCTAACCCTAGGCTACCCTTGACTGCTTCTGCCTCCAATAGATTTCCTAAGCACTTGTGTTTTAAGGAACAGCTGAAAAAGAGAATCCTAATGTGATTTCTTTATAATGGGTGTGTTCCTTATCTTATCCTAGTGTCTAAACTCTTCTCCATGGCTGGACCCCCAAATAATATTCCTTTACGTGCTAAGGGGTATCTAGAGAGTGGGATAGGTTTACTAACTACCCTAACCCTAACGCGTACCCTAACCCTAACCCCTACCCTAACCCTAACACGTACCCTAATCCTAACCCGTACCCTAAACCGAGCCCTAACCCTAACACTAGCCCTAACCCTAACCCTAACCCATACCCTATGCCGTACCCGAACCCCTCCCCGAACCCGTACCCTAAGCCGTACCCTAAGCCTAACCCTAAGCCTAACCCTAACCCTAGGCTACCCTTGACTGCTTCTTCCTCCAACAGATTTCCTAAGCACTAGTGTTTTAAGGGACAGCTTAAAAAGAGAATCCTAATGTGATTTCTTTACAATGGGTGTGTTCCTTATCTTATCCTAGTGTCTAAACTCTTCTCCATGGCTGGACCCCCAAATAATATTCCTTTACGTGCTAAGGGGTATCTAGAGAGTGGGATAGGTTTAATAACTACCCTAACCCTAACGCGTACCCTAACCCTAACCCCTACCCTAACCCTAACACGTACCCTAATCCTAACCCGTACCCTAAACCGAGCCCTAACCCTAACACTAACCCTAACCCTAACACTAACCCATACCCTACGCCGTACCCGAACCCCTCCCCGAACCCGAACCCTAAGCCGTACCCTAAGCCTAACCCTAAGCCTAACCCTAACCCTAGGCTGCCCTTGACTGCTTCTGCCTCCAATAGATTTCCTAAGCACTAGTGTTTGAAGGAACAGCTTAAAAAGAGAATCCTAATGTGATTTCTTTATAATGGGTGTGTTCCTTATCTTATCCTAGTGTCTAAACTCTTCTCCATGGCTGGACCCCCAAATAATATTCTTTACGTGCTAAGGGGTATCTAGGGAGTGGGATAGGTTTACTAACTACCCTAACCCGAACGCGTACCCTAACCCTAGCCCCTACCCTAACCCTAACACCTACCCTAATCCTAACCCGTACCCTAAACCGAGCCCTAACCCTAACACTAACCCTAAACCTAACACTCACCCATACCCTACGCCGTACCCGAACCCCTCCCTGAACCCGTACCCTAAGCCGTACCCTAAGCCTAACCCTAAGCCTAACCCTAACCCTAGGCTACCCTTGACTGCTTCTGCCTCCAATAGATTTCCTAAGCACTAGTGTTTTAAGGGACAGCTTAAACAGAGAATCCTAATGTGATTTCTTTATAATGGGTGTGTTCCTTATCTTATCCTAGTGTCTAAACTCTTCTCCATGGCTGGACCCCCAAATAATATTCCTTTACGTTCTAAGGGGTATGTAGAGAGTGGGATAGGTTTAATAACTACCCTAACCCTAACGCGTACCCTAACCCTAACCCCTACCCTAACCCTAACTCGTATCCTAATCCTAACCCGTACCCTAAACCGAGCCCTAACCCTAACACTAACCCTAACCCTAACCCATACCCTACGCCGTACCCGAACCCCTCCCCGAACCCGTACCCTAAGCCGTACCCTAAGCCTAACCCTAAGCCTAACCCTAACCCTAGGCTACCCTTGACTGCTTCTGCCTCCAATAGATTTCCTAAGCACTTGTGTTTTAAGGAACAGCTGAAAAAGAGAATCCTAATGTGATTTCTTTATAATGGGTGTGTTCCTTATCTTATCCTAGTGTCTAAACTCTTCTCCATGGCTGGACCCCCAAATAATATTCCTTTACGTGCTAAGGGGTATCTAGAGAGTGGGATAGGTTTACTAACTACCCTAACCCTAACGCGTACCCTAACCCTAACCCCTACCCTAACCCTAACACGTACCCTAATCCTAACCCGTACCCTAAACCGAGCCCTAACCCTAACCCTAACCCATACCCTATGCCGTACCCGAACCCCTCCCCGAACCCGTACCCTAAGCCGTACCCTAAGCCTAACCCTAAGCCTAACCCTAACCCTAGGCTACCCTTGACTGCTTCTGCCTCCAATAGATTTCCTAAGCACTAGTGTTTTAAGGGACAGCTTAAAAAGAGAATCCTAATGTGATTTCTTTACAATGGGTGTGTTCCTTATCTTATCCTAGTGTCTAAACTCTTCTCCATGGCTGGACCCCCAAATAATATTCCTTTACGTGCTAAGGGGTATCTAGAGAGTGGGATAGGTTTAATAACTACCCTAACCCTAACGCGTACCCTAACCCTAACCCCTACCCTAACCCTAACACGTACCCTAATCCTAACCCGTACCCTAAACCGAGCCCTAACCCTAACACTAACCCTAACCCTAACACTAACCCATACCCTACGCCGTACCCGAACCCCTCCCCGAACCCGAACCCTAAGCCGTACCCTAAGCCTAACCCTAAGCCTAACCCTAACCCTAGGCTGCCCTTGACTGCTTCTGCCTCCAATAGATTTCCTAAGCACTAGTGTTTGAAGGAACAGCTTAAAAAGAGAATCCTAATGTGATTTCTTCATAATGGGTGTGTTCCTTATCTTATCCTAGTGTCTAAACTCTTCTCCATGGCTGGACCCCCAAATAATATTCCTTTACGTGCTAAGGGGTTTCTAGAGAGTGGGATAGGTTTACTAACTACCCTAACCCTAACGCGTACCCTAACCCTAACCCCTACCCTAACCCTAACTCGTATCCTAATCCTAACCCGTACCCTAAACCGAGCCCTAACCCTAACACTAACCCTAAACCTAACCCTAACCCATACCCTACGCCGTACCCGAACCCCTCCCCGAACCCGTACCCTAAGCCGTACCCTAAGCCTAACCCGTACCCTAAGCCTAACCCTAAGCCTAACCCTAACCCTAGGCTACCCTTGACTGCTTCTGCCTCCAATAGATTTCCTAAGCACTAGTGTTTTAAGGAACAGCTTAAAAAGAGAATCCTAATGTGATTTCTTTATAATGGGTGTGTTCCTTATCTTATCCGAGTGTCTAAACTCTTCTCCATGGCTGGACCCCCAAATAATATTCCTTTACGTGCTAAGGGGTATCTAGAGAGTGGGATAGGTTTAATAACTACCCTAACCCTAACGCGTACCCTAACACTAACCCCTACCCTAACCCTAACACGTACCCTAATCCTAACCCATACCCTAAACCGAGCTCTAAAGCTAAAACTAACCCTAACCCTAACCCTAACCCATACCCTACGCCGTACCCGAAGCCCTCCCCGAACCCGTACCCTCAGCCGTACCCTAACCCTAACCCTAAGCCTAACCCTAACCCTAGGCTACCCTTGACTGCTTCTGCCTCCAATAGATTTCCTAAGCACTAGTGTTTTAAGGAACAGCTTAAAAAGAGAATCCTAATGTGATTTCTTTATAATGGGTGTGTTCCTTATCTTATCCGAGTGTCTAAACTCTTCTCCATGGCTGGACCCCCAAATAATAATCCTTTACGTTCTAAGGGGTATGTAGAGAGTGGGATAGGTTTAATAACTACCCTAACCCTAACGCGTACCCTAACCCTAACCCCTACCCTAACCCTAACTCGTATCCTAATCCTAACCCGTACCCTAAACCGAGCCCTAACCCTAACACTAACCCTAACCCTAACCCATACCCTACGCCGTACCCGAACCCCTCCCCGAACCCGTACCCTAAGCCGTACCCTAAGCCTAACCCTAAGCCTAACCCTAACCCTAGGCTACCCTTGACTGCTTCTGCCTCCAATAGATTTCCTAAGCACTTGTGTTTTAAGGAACAGCTGAAAAAGAGAATCCTAATGTGATTTCTTTATAATGGGTGTGTTCCTTATCTTATCCTAGTGTCTAAACTCTTCTCCATGGCTGGACCCCCAAATAATATTCCTTTACGTGCTAAGGGGTATCTAGAGAGTGGGATAGGTTTACTAACTACCCTAACCCTAACGCGTACCCTAACCCTAACCCCTACCCTAACCCTAACACGTACCCTAATCCTAACCCGTACCCTAAACCGAGCCCTAACCCTAACACTAGCCCTAACCCTAACCCTAACCCATACCCTATGCCGTACCCGAACCCCTCCCCGAACCCGTACCCTAAGCCGTACCCTAAGCCTAACCCTAAGCCTAACCCTAACCCTAGGCTACCCTTGACTGCTTCTTCCTCCAACAGATTTCCTAAGCACTAGTGTTTTAAGGGACAGCTTAAAAAGAGAATCCTAATGTGATTTCTTTACAATGGGTGTGTTCCTTATCTTATCCTAGTGTCTAAACTCTTCTCCATGGCTGGACCCCCAAATAATATTCCTTTACGTGCTAAGGGGTATCTAGAGAGTGGGATAGGTTTAATAACTACCCTAACCCTAACGCGTACCCTAACCCTAACCCCTACCCTAACCCTAACACGTACCCTAATCCTAACCCGTACCCTAAACCGAGCCCTAACCCTAACACTAACCCTAACCCTAACACTAACCCATACCCTACGCCGTACCCGAACCCCTCCCCGAACCCGAACCCTAAGCCGTACCCTAAGCCTAACCCTAAGCCTAACCCTAACCCTAGGCTGCCCTTGACTGCTTCTGCCTCCAATAGATTTCCTAAGCACTAGTGTTTGAAGGAACAGCTTAAAAAGAGAATCCTAATGTGATTTCTTTATAATGGGTGTGTTCCTTATCTTATCCTAGTGTCTAAACTCTTCTCCATGGCTGGACCCCCAAATAATATTCTTTACGTGCTAAGGGGTATCTAGAGAGTGGGATAGGTTTACTAACTACCCTAACCCGAACGCGTACCCTAACCCTAGCCCCTACCCTAACCCTAACACCTACCCTAATCCTAACCCGTACCCTAAACCGAGCCCTAACCCTAACACTAACCCTAAACCTAACACTCACCCATACCCTACGCCGTACCCGAACCCCTCCCTGAACCCGTACCCTAAGCCGTACCCTAAGCCTAACCCTAAGCCTAACCCTAACCCTAGGCTACCCTTGACTGCTTCTGCCTCCAATAGATTTCCTAAGCACTAGTGTTTTAAGGGACAGCTTAAACAGAGAATCCTAATGTGATTTCTTTATAATGGGTGTGTTCCTTATCTTATCCTAGTGTCTAAACTCTTCTCCATGGCTGGACCACCAAATAATATTCCTTTACGTGCTAAGGGGTATCTAGAGAGTGGGATAGGTTTACTAACTACCCTAACCCTAACGCGTACCCTAACCCTAAACCCTACCCTAACCCTAACACGTACCCTAATCCTAACCCGTACCCTAAACCGAGCCCTAACCCTAACACTAACCCTAACCCTAACCCTAACCCATACCCTACGCCGTACCCGCACCCCTCCCCGAACCCGTACCCTAAGCCGTACCCTAAGCCTAACCCTAAGCCTAACCCTAACCCTAGGCTACCCTTGACTGCTTCTGCCTCCAATAGATTTCCTAAGCAGTAGTGTTTTAAGGAACAGCTGAAAAAGAGAATCCTAATGTGATTTCTTTATAATGGGTGTGTTCCTTATCTTATCCTAGTGTCTAAACTCTTCTCCATGGCTGGACCCCCAAATAATATTCCTTTACGTGCTAAGGGGTATCTAGAGAGTGGGATAGGTTTAATAACTGCCCTAACCCTAACGCGTCCCCTAACCCTAACCCCTACCCTAAACCTAACACGTACCCTAATCCTAACCCATACCCTAAACCGAGCCCTAACCCTAACACTAACCCTAACCCTAACCCTAACCCATACCCTACGACGTACCCGAACCCCTCCCCGAACCCGTACCCTAAGCCGTACCCTAAGCCTAACCCTAACCCTAGGCTACCCTTGAGTGCTTCTGCCTCCAATAGATTTCCTAAGCACTAGTGTTTTAAGGAACAGCTTAAAAAGAGAATCCTAATGTGATTTCTTTATAATGGGTGTGTTCCTTATCTTATCCGAGTGTCTAAACTCTTCTCCATGGCTGGACCCCCAAATAATATTCCTTTACGTGCTAAGGGGTATCTAGAGAGTGGGATAGGTTTAATAACTACCCTAACCCTAACGCGTCCCCTAACCCTAACCCCTACCCTAACCCTAACACGTACCCTAATCCTAACCCATACCCTAAACCGAGCCCTAACCCTAACACTAACCCTAACCCTAACCCTAACCCATACCCTACGCCGTACCCGAACCCCTCCCCGAACCCGTACCCTAAGCCGTACCCTAACCCTAACCCTAAGCCTAACCCTAACCCTAGGCTACCCTTGACTGCTTCTGCCTCCAATAGATTTCCTAAGCACTAGTGTTTTAAGGAACAGCTGAAAAAGAGAATCCTAATGTGACTTCTTTATAATGGGTGTGTTCCTTATCTTATCCTAGTGTCTAAACTCTTCTCCATGGCTGGACCCCCAAATAATATTCCTTTACGTGCTAAGGGGTATCTAGAGAGTGGGATAGGTTTAATAACTACCCTAACCCTAACGCGTACCCTAACCCTAACCCCTACCCTAACCCTAACACGTACCCTAATCCTAACCCGTACCCTAAACCGAGCCCTAACCCTAACACTAACCCTAACCCTAACCCTAACCCATACGCTACGCCGTACCCGAACCCGTACCCTAAACCGTACCCTAACCCTAACCCTAAGCCTAACCCTAACCCTAGGCTACCCTTGACTGCTTCTGCCTCCAATAGATTTCCTAAGCACTAGTGTTTTAAGGAACAGCTGAAAAAGAGAATCCTAATGTGACTTCTTTATAATGGGTGTGTTCCTTATCTTATCCTAGTGTCTAAACTCTTCTCCATGGCTGGACCCCCAAATAATATTCCTTTCCGTGCTAAGGGGTATCTAGAGAGTGGGATAGGTTTAATAACTACCCTAACCCTAACGCGTACCCTAACCCTTACCCCTACCCTAACCCTAACATGTACACTAATCCTAACCCGTACCCTAAACCGAGCCCTAACCCTAACACTAACCCTAACCCTAACCCTAACCCATACCCTATGCCGTACACGCACCCCTCCCCGAACCCGTACCCTAAGCCGTACCCTAACCCTAACCCTAAGCCTATCCCTAACCCTATGCTACCCTTGACTGCTTCTGCCTCCAATAGATTTCCTAAGCAGTAGTGTTTTAAGGAACAGCTGAAAAAGAGAATCCTAATGTGATTTCTTTATAATGGGTGTGTTCCTTATCTTATCCTAGTGTCTAAATTCTTCTCCATGGCTGGACCCCCAAATAATATTCCTTTACGTGCTTAGGGGTATCTAGAGAGTGGGATAGGTTTAATAACTACCCTAACCCTAACGCATACCCTAACTCTAACCCCTACCCTAACCCTAACACATACCCTAATCCTAACCCATACCCTAAACCGAGCCCTAAAACTAACACTAACCCTAACCCTAACCCTAACCCATACCCTACGCTGTACCCGAACCCCTCCCCGAACCCGTACCCTAAGCCGTACCCTAAGCCTAACCCGTACCCTAAGCCTAACCCTAAGCCTAACCCTAACCCTAGGCTACCCTTGACTGCTTCTGCCTCCAATAGATTTCCTAAGCACTAGTGTTTTAAGGAACAGCTTAAAAAGAGAATCCTAATGTGATTTCTTTATAATGGGTGTGTTCCTTATCTTATCCGAGTGTCTAAACTCTTCTCCATGGCTGGACCCCCAAATAATATTCCTTTACGTGCTAAGGGGTATCTAGAGAGTGGGATAGGTTTAATAACTACCCTAACCCTAACGCGTACCCTAACACTAACCCCTACCCTAACCCTAACACGTACCCTAATCCTAACCCGTACCCTAAACCGAGCTCTAAAGCTAAAACTAACCCTAACCCTAACCCTAACCCATACCCTACGCCGTACCCGAAGCCCTCCCCGAACCCGTACCCTCAGCCGTACCCTAACCCTAACCCTAAGCCTAACCCTAACCCTAGGCTACCCTTTACTGCTTCTGCCTCCAATAGATTTCCTAAGCACTAGTGTTTTAAGGAACAGCTTAAAAAGAGAATCCTAATGTGATTTCTTTATAATGGGTGTGTTCCTTATCTTATCCTAGTGTCTAAACTCTTCTCCATGGCTGGACCCCCAAATAATATTCCTTTACGTTCTAAGGGGTATGTAGAGAGTGGGATAGGTTTAATAACTACCCTAACCCTAACGCGTACCCTAACCCTAACCCCTACCCTAACCCTAACTCGTATCCTAATCCTAACCCGTACCCTAAACCGAGCCCTAACCCTAACACTAACCCTAACCCTAACCCATACCCTACGCCGTACCCGAACCCCTCCCCGAACCCGTACCCTAAGCCGTACCCTAAGCCTAACCCTAAGCCTAACCCTAACCCTAGGCTACCCTTGACTGCTTCTGCCTCCAATAGATTTCCTAAGCACTTGTGTTTTAAGGAACAGCTGAAAAAGAGAATCCTAATGTGATTTCTTTATAATGGGTGTGTTCCTTATCTTATCCTAGTGTCTAAACTCTTCTCCATGGCTGGACCCCCAAATAATATTCCTTTACGTGCTAAGGGGTATCTAGAGAGTGGGATAGGTTTACTAACTACCCTAACCCTAACGCGTACCCTAACCCTAACCCCTACCCTAACCCTAACACGTACCCTAATCCTAACCCGTACCCTAAACCGAGCCCTAACCCTAACCCTAACCCATACCCTATGCCGTACCCGAACCCCTCCCCGAACCCGTACCCTAAGCCGTACCCTAAGCCTAACCCTAAGCCTAACCCTAACCCTAGGCTACCCTTGACTGCTTCTGCCTCCAATAGATTTCCTAAGCACTAGTGTTTTAAGGGACAGCTTAAAAAGAGAATCCTAATGTGATTTCTTTACAATGGGTGTGTTCCTTATCTTATCCTAGTGTCTAAACTCTTCTCCATGGCTGGACCCCCAAATAATATTCCTTTACGTGCTAAGGGGTATCTAGAGAGTGGGATAGGTTTAATAACTACCCTAACCCTAACGCGTACCCTAACCCTAACCCCTACCCTAACCCTAACACGTACCCTAATCCTAACCCGTACCCTAAACCGAGCCCTAACCCTAACACTAACCCTAACCCTAACACTAACCCATACCCTACGCCGTACCCGAACCCCTCCCCGAACCCGAACCCTAAGCCGTACCCTAAGCCTAACCCTAAGCCTAACCCTAACCCTAGGCTGCCCTTGACTGCTTCTGCCTCCAATAGATTTCCTAAGCACTAGTGTTTGAAGGAACAGCTTAAAAAGAGAATCCTAATGTGATTTCTTCATAATGGGTGTGTTCCTTATCTTATCCTAGTGTCTAAACTCTTCTCCATGGCTGGACCCCCAAATAATATTCCTTTACGTGCTAAGGGGTTTCTAGAGAGTGGGATAGGTTTACTAACTACCCTAACCCTAACGCGTACCCTAACCCTAACCCCTACCCTAACCCTAACTCGTATCCTAATCCTAACCCGTACCCTAAACCGAGCCCTAACCCTAACACTAACCCTAAACCTAACCCTAACCCATACCCTACGCCGTACCCGAACCCCTCCCCGAACCCGTACCCTAAGCCGTACCCTAAGCCTAACCCTAAGCCTAACCCTAACCCTAGGCTACCCTTGACTTCTTCTGCCTCCAATAGATTTCCTAAGCACTAGTGTTTTAAGGAACAGCTTAAAAAGAGAATCCTAATGTGATTTCTTTATAATGGGTGTGTTCCTTATCTTATCCTAGTGTCTAAACTCTTCTCCATGGCTGGACCCCCAAATAATATTCCTTTACGTGCTAAGGGGTATCTAGAGAGTGGGATAGGTTTACTAACTACCCTAACCCTAACGCGTACCCTAACCCTTACCCCTACCCTAACCCTAACACGTACCCTAATCCTAACCCGTACCCTAAACCGAGCCCTAACCCTAACACTAACCCTAACACTAACCCATACCCTACGCCGTACCCGCACCCCTCCCCGAACCCGTACCCTAAGCCGTACCCTAACCCTAACCCTAAGCCGAACCCTAACCCTATGCTACCCTTGACTGCTTCTGCCTCCAATAGATGTCCTAAGCACTAGTGTTTTAAGAAACAGCTTAAAAAGAGAATCCTAATGTGATTTCTTTATAATGGGTGTGTTCCTTATCTTATCCGAGTGTCTAAACTCTTCTCCATGGCTGGACCCCCAAATAATATTCCTTTACGTGCTAAGGGGTATCTAGAGAGTGGGATAGGTTTAATAACTACCCTAACCCTAACGCGTACCCTAACACTAACCCCTACCCTAACCCTAACACGTACCCTAATCCTAACCCATACCCTAAACCGAGCTCTAAAGCTAAAACTAACCCTAACCCTAACCCTAACCCATACCCTACGCCGTACCCGAAGCCCTCCCCGAACCCGTACCCTCAGCCGTACCCTAACCCTAACCCTAAGCCTAACCCTAACCCTAGGCTACCCTTGACTGCTTCTGCCTCCAATAGATTTCCTAAGCACTAGTGTTTTAAGGAACAGCTTAAAAAGAGAATCCTAATGTGATTTCTTTATAATGGGTGTGTTCCTTATCTTATCCTAGTGTCTAAACTCTTCTCCATGGCTGGACCCCCAAATAATATTCCTTTACGTTCTAAGGGGTATGTAGAGAGTGGGATAGGTTTAATAACTACCCTAACCCTAACGCGTACCCTAACCCTAACCCCTACCCTAACCCTAACTCGTATCCTAATCCTAACCCGTACCCTAAACCGAGCCCTAACCCTAACACTAACCCTAACCCTAACCCATACCCTACGCCGTACCCGAACCCCTCCCCGAACCCGTACCCTAAGCCGTACCCTAAGCCTAACCCTAAGCCTAACCCTAACCCTAGGCTACCCTTGACTGCTTCTGCCTCCAATAGATTTCCTAAGCACTAGTGTTTTAAGGAACAGCTGAAAAAGAGAATCCTAATGTGACTTCTTTATAATGGGTGTGTTCCTTATCTTATCCTAGTGTCTAAACTCTTCTCCATGGCTGGACCCCCAAATAATATTCCTTTCCGTGCTAAGGGGTATCTAGAGAGTGGGATAGGTTTAATAACTACCCTAACCCTAACGCGTACCCTAACCCTTACCCCTACCCTAACCCTAACATGTACACTAATCCTAAACCGTACCCTAAACCGAGCCCTAACCCTAACACTAACCCTAACCCTAACCCTAACCCATACCCTATGCCGTACACGCACCCCTCCCCGAACCCGTACCCTAAGCCGTACCCTAACCCTAACCCTAAGCCTATCCCTAACCCTATGCTACCCTTGACTGCTTCTGCCTCCAATAGATTTCCTAAGCAGTAGTGTTTTAAGGAACAGCTGAAAAAGAGAATCCTAATGTGATTTCTTTATAATGGGTGTGTTCCTTATCTTATCCTAGTGTCTAAATTCTTCTCCATGGCTGGACCCCCAAATAATATTCCTTTACGTGCTTAGGGGTATCTAGAGAGTGGGATAGGTTTAATAACTACCCTAACCCTAACGCATACCCTAACTCTAACCCCTACCCTAACCCTAACACATACCCTAATCCTAACCCATACCCTAAACCGAGCCCTAAAACTAACACTAACCCTAACCCTAACCCTAACCCATACCCTACGCTGTACCCGAACCCCTCCCCGAACCCGTACCCTAAGCCGTACCCTAAGCCTAACCCGTACCCTAAGCCTAACCCTAAGCCTAACCCTAACCCTAGGCTACCCTTGACTGCTTCTGCCTCCAATAGATTTCCTAAGCACTAGTGTTTTAAGGAACAGCTTAAAAAGAGAATCCTAATGTGATTTCTTTATAATGGGTGTGTTCCTTATCTTATCCGAGTGTCTAAACTCTTCTCCATGGCTGGACCCCCAAATAATATTCCTTTACGTGCTAAGGGGTATCTAGAGAGTGGGATAGGTTTAATAACTACCCTAACCCTAACGCGTACCCTAACACTAACCCCTACCCTAACCCTAACACGTACCCTAATCCTAACCCGTACCCTAAACCGAGCTCTAAAGCTAAAACTAACCCTAACCCTAACCCTAACCCATACCCTACGCCGTACCCGAAGCCCTCCCCGAACCCGTACCCTCAGCCGTACCCTAACCCTAACCCTAAGCCTAACCCTAACCCTAGGCTACCCTTTACTGCTTCTGCCTCCAATAGATTTCCTAAGCACTAGTGTTTTAAGGAACAGCTTAAAAAGAGAATCCTAATGTGATTTCTTTATAATGGGTGTGTTCCTTATCTTATCCTAGTGTCTAAACTCTTCTCCATGGCTGGACCCCCAAATAATATTCCTTTACGTTCTAAGGGGTATGTAGAGAGTGGGATAGGTTTAATAACTACCCTAACCCTAACGCGTACCCTAACCCTAACCCCTACCCTAACCCTAACTCGTATCCTAATCCTAACCCGTACCCTAAACCGAGCCCTAACCCTAACACTAACCCTAACCCTAACCCATACCCTACGCCGTACCCGAACCCCTCCCCGAACCCGTACCCTAAGCCGTACCCTAAGCCTAACCCTAAGCCTAACCCTAACCCTAGGCTACCCTTGACTGCTTCTGCCTCCAATAGATTTCCTAAGCACTTGTGTTTTAAGGAACAGCTGAAAAAGAGAATCCTAATGTGATTTCTTTATAATGGGTGTGTTCCTTATCTTATCCTAGTGTCTAAACTCTTCTCCATGGCTGGACCCCCAAATAATATTCCTTTACGTGCTAAGGGGTATCTAGAGAGTGGGATAGGTTTACTAACTACCCTAACCCTAACGCGTACCCTAACCCTAACCCCTACCCTAACCCTAACACGTACCCTAATCCTAACCCGTACCCTAAACCGAGCCCTAACCCTAACCCTAACCCATACCCTATGCCGTACCCGAACCCCTCCCCGAACCCGTACCCTAAGCCGTACCCTAAGCCTAACCCTAAGCCTAACCCTAACCCTAGGCTACCCTTGACTGCTTCTGCCTCCAATAGATTTCCTAAGCACTAGTGTTTTAAGGGACAGCTGAAAAAGAGAATCCTAATGTGATTTCTTTACAATGGGTGTGTTCCTTATCTTATCCTAGTGTCTAAACTCTTCTCCATGGCTGGACCCCCAAATAATATTCCTTTACGTGCTAAGGGGTATCTAGAGAGTGGGATAGGTTTAATAACTACCCTAACCCTAACGCGTACCCTAACCCTAACCCCTACCCTAACCCTAACACGTACCCTAATCCTAACCCGTACCCTAAACCGAGCCCTAACCCTAACACTAACCCTAACCCTAACACTAACCCATACCCTACGCCGTACCCGAACCCCTCCCCGAACCCGAACCCTAAGCCGTACCCTAAGCCTAACCCTAAGCCTAACCCTAACCCTAGGCTGCCCTTGACTGCTTCTGCCTCCAATAGATTTCCTAAGCACTAGTGTTTGAAGGAACAGCTTAAAAAGAGAATCCTAATGTGATTTCTTCATAATGGGTGTGTTCCTTATCTTATCCTAGTGTCTAAACTCTTCTCCATGGCTGGACCCCCAAATAATATTCCTTTACGTGCTAAGGGGTTTCTAGAGAGTGGGATAGGTTTACTAACTACCCTAACCCTAACGCGTACCCTAACCCTAACCCCTACCCTAACCCTAACTCGTATCCTAATCCTAACCCGTACCCTAAACCGAGCCCTAACCCTAACACTAACCCTAAACCTAACCCTAACCCATACCCTACGCCGTACCCGAACCCCTCCCCGAACCCGTACCCTAAGCCGTACCCTAAGCCTAACCCTAAGCCTAACCCTAACCCTAGGCTACCCTTGACTTCTTCTGCCTCCAATAGATTTCCTAAGCACTAGTGTTTTAAGGAACAGCTTAAAAAGAGAATCCTAATGTGATTTCTTTATAATGGGTGTGTTCCTTATCTTATCCTAGTGTCTAAACTCTTCTCCATGGCTGGACCCCCAAATAATATTCCTTTACGTGCTAAGGGGTATCTAGAGAGTGGGATAGGTTTACTAACTACCCTAACCCTAACGCGTACCCTAACCCTTACCCCTACCCTAACCCTAACACGTACCCTAATCCTAACCCGTACCCTAAACCGAGCCCTAACCCTAACACTAACCCTAACACTAACCCATACCCTACGCCGTACCCGCACCCCTCCCCGAACCCGTACCCTAAGCCGTACCCTAACCCTAACCCTAAGCCGAACCCTAACCCTATGCTACCCTTGACTGCTTCTGCCTCCAATAGATGTCCTAAGCACTAGTGTTTTAAGAAACAGCTTAAAAAGAGAATCCTAATGTGATTTCTTTATAATGGGTGTGTTCCTTATCTTATCCGAGTGTCTAAACTCTTCTCCATGGCTGGACCCCCAAATAATATTCCTTTACGTGCTAAGGGGTATCTAGAGAGTGGGATAGGTTTAATAACTACCCTAACCCTAACGCGTACCCTAACACTAACCCCTACCCTAACCCTAACACGTACCCTAATCCTAACCCATACCCTAAACCGAGCTCTAAAGCTAAAACTAACCCTAACCCTAACCCTAACCCATACCCTACGCCGTACCCGAAGCCCTCCCCGAACCCGTACCCTCAGCCGTACCCTAACCCTAACCCTAAGCCTAACCCTAACCCTAGGCTACCCTTGACTGCTTCTGCCTCCAATAGATTTCCTAAGCACTAGTGTTTTAAGGAACAGCTTAAAAAGAGAATCCTAATGTGATTTCTTTATAATGGGTGTGTTCCTTATCTTATCCTAGTGTCTAAACTCTTCTCCATGGCTGGACCCCCAAATAATATTCCTTTACGTTCTAAGGGGTATGTAGAGAGTGGGATAGGTTTAATAACTACCCTAACCCTAACGCGTACCCTAACCCTAACCCCTACCCTAACCCTAACTCGTATCCTAATCCTAACCCGTACCCTAAACCGAGCCCTAACCCTAACACTAACCCTAACCCTAACCCATACCCTACGCCGTACCCGAACCCCTCCCCGAACCCGTACCCTAAGCCGTACCCTAAGCCTAACCCTAAGCCTAACCCTAACCCTAGGCTACCCTTGACTGCTTCTGCCTCCAATAGATTTCCTAAGCACTTGTGTTTTAAGGAACAGCTGAAAAAGAGAATCCTAATGTGATTTCTTTATAATGGGTGTGTTCCTTATCTTATCCTAGTGTCTAAACTCTTCTCCATGGCTGGACCCCCAAATAATATTCCTTTACGTGCTAAGGGGTATCTAGAGAGTGGGATAGGTTTACTAACTACCCTAACCCTAACGCGTACCCTAACCCTAACCCCTACCCTAACCCTAACACGTACCCTAATCCTAACCCGTACCCTAAACCGAGCCCTAACCCTAACACTAGCCCTAACCCTAACCCTAACCCATACCCTATGCCGTACCCGAACCCCTCCCCGAACCCGTACCCTAAGCCGTACCCTAAGCCTAACCCTAAGCCTAACCCTAACCCTAGGCTACCCTTGACTGCTTCTTCCTCCAACAGATTTCCTAAGCACTAGTGTTTTAAGGGACAGCTTAAAAAGAGAATCCTAATGTGATTTCTTTACAATGGGTGTGTTCCTTATCTTATCCTAGTGTCTAAACTCTTCTCCATGGCTGGACCCCCAAATAATATTCCTTTACGTGCTAAGGGGTATCTAGAGAGTGGGATAGGTTTAATAACTACCCTAACCCTAACGCGTACCCTAACCCTAACCCCTACCCTAACCCTAACACGTACCCTAATCCTAACCCGTACCCTAAACCGAGCCCTAACCCTAACACTAACCCTAACCCTAACCCTAACCCATACCCTACGCCGTACCCGAACCCCTCCCCGAACCCGAACCCTAAGCCGTACCCTAAGCCGTACCCTAAGCCTAACCCTAACCCTAGGCTGCCCTTGACTGCTTCTGCCTCCAATAGATTTCCTAAGCACTAGTGTTTGAAGGAACAGCTTAAAAAGAGAATCCTAATGTGATTTCTTTATAATGGGTGTGTTCCTTATCTTATCCTAGTGTCTAAACTCTTCTCCATGGCTGGACCCCCAAATAATATTCTTTACGTGCTAAGGGGTATCTAGAGAGTGGGATAGGTTTACTAACTACCCTAACCCGAACGCGTACCCTAACCCTAGCCCCTACCCTAACCCTAACACCTACCCTAATCCTAACCCGTACCCTAAACCGAGCCCTAACCCTAACACTAACCCTAAACCTAACACTCACCCATACCCTACGCCGTACCCGAACCCCTCCCTGAACCCGTACCCTAAGCCGTACCCTAAGCCTAACCCTAAGCCTAACCCTAACCCTAGGCTACCCTTGACTGCTTCTGCCTCCAATAGATTTCCTAAGCACTAGTGTTTTAAGGGACAGCTTAAACAGAGAATCCTAATGTGATTTCTTTATAATGGGTGTGTTCCTTATCTTATCCTAGTGTCTAAACTCTTCTCCATGGCTGGACCACCAAATAATATTCCTTTACGTGCTAAGGGGTATCTAGAGAGTGGGATAGGTTTACTAACTACCCTAACCCTAACGCGTACCCTAACCCTAAACCCTACCCTAACCCTAACACGTACCCTAATCCTAACCCGTACCCTAAACCGAGCCCTAACCCTAACACTAACCCTAACCCTAACCCTAACCCATACCCTACGCCGTACCCGCACCCCTCCCCGAACCCGTACCCTAAGCCGTACCCTAAGCCTAACCCTAAGCCTAACCCTAACCCTAGGCTACCCTTGACTGCTTCTGCCTCCAATAGATTTCCTAAGCAGTAGTGTTTTAAGGAACAGCTGAAAAAGAGAATCCTAATGTGATTTCTTTATAATGGGTGTGTTCCTTATCTTATCCTAGTGTCTAAACTCTTCTCCATGGCTGGACCCCCAAATAATATTCCTTTACGTGCTAAGGGGTATCTAGAGAGTGGGATAGGTTTAATAACTGCCCTAACCCTAACGCGTCCCCTAACCCTAACCCCTACCCTAAACCTAACACGTACCCTAATCCTAACCCATACCCTAAACCGAGCCCTAACCCTAACACTAACCCTAACCCTAACCCTAACCCATACCCTACGACGTACCCGAACCCCTCCCCGAACCCGTACCCTAAGCCGTACCCTAAGCCTAACCCTAACCCTAGGCTACCCTTGAGTGCTTCTGCCTCCAATAGATTTCCTAAGCACTAGTGTTTTAAGGAACAGCTTAAAAAGAGAATCCTAATGTGATTTCTTTATAATGGGTGTGTTCCTTATCTTATCCGAGTGTCTAAACTCTTCTCCATGGCTGGACCCCCAAATAATATTCCTTTACGTGCTAAGGGGTATCTAGAGAGTGGGATAGGTTTAATAACTACCCTAACCCTAACGCGTCCCCTAACCCTAACCCCTACCCTAACCCTAACACGTACCCTAATCCTAACCCATACCCTAAACCGAGCCCTAACCCTAACACTAACCCTAACCCTAACCCTAACCCATACCCTACGCCGTACCCGAACCCCTCCCCGAACCCGTACCCTAAGCCGTACCCTAACCCTAACCCTAAGCCTAACCCTAACCCTAGGCTACCCTTGACTGCTTCTGCCTCCAATAGATTTCCTAAGCACTAGTGTTTTAAGGAACAGCTGAAAAAGAGAATCCTAATGTGACTTCTTTATAATGGGTGTGTTCCTTATCTTATCCTAGTGTCTAAACTCTTCTCCATGGCTGGACCCCCAAATAATATTCCTTTACGTGCTAAGGGGTATCTAGAGAGTGGGATAGGTTTAATAACTACCCTAACCCTAACGCGTACCCTAACCCTAACCCCTACCCTAACCCTAACACGTACCCTAATCCTAACCCGTACCCTAAACCGAGCCCTAACCCTAACACTAACCCTAACCCTAACCCTAACCCATACGCTACGCCGTACCCGAACCCGTACCCTAAACCGTACCCTAACCCTAACCCTAAGCCTAACCCTAACCCTAGGCTACCCTTGACTGCTTCTGCCTCCAATAGATTTCCTAAGCACTAGTGTTTTAAGGAACAGCTGAAAAAGAGAATCCTAATGTGACTTCTTTATAATGGGTGTGTTCCTTATCTTATCCTAGTGTCTAAACTCTTCTCCATGGCTGGACCCCCAAATAATATTCCTTTCCGTGCTAAGGGGTATCTAGAGAGTGGGATAGGTTTAATAACTACCCTAACCCTAACGCGTACCCTAACCCTTACCCCTACCCTAACCCTAACATGTACACTAATCCTAACCCGTACCCTAAACCGAGCCCTAACCCTAACACTAACCCTAACCCTAACCCTAACCCATACCCTATGCCGTACACGCACCCCTCCCCGAACCCGTACCCTAAGCCGTACCCTAACCCTAACCCTAAGCCTATCCCTAACCCTATGCTACCCTTGACTGCTTCTGCCTCCAATAGATTTCCTAAGCAGTAGTGTTTTAAGGAACAGCTGAAAAAGAGAATCCTAATGTGATTTCTTTATAATGGGTGTGTTCCTTATCTTATCCTAGTGTCTAAATTCTTCTCCATGGCTGGACCCCCAAATAATATTCCTTTACGTGCTTAGGGGTATCTAGAGAGTGGGATAGGTTTAATAACTACCCTAACCCTAACGCATACCCTAACTCTAACCCCTACCCTAACCCTAACACATACCCTAATCCTAACCCATACCCTAAACCGAGCCCTAAAACTAACACTAACCCTAACCCTAACCCTAACCCATACCCTACGCTGTACCCGAACCCCTCCCCGAACCCGTACCCTAAGCCGTACCCTAAGCCTAACCCGTACCCTAAGCCTAACCCTAAGCCTAACCCTAACCCTAGGCTACCCTTGACTGCTTCTGCCTCCAATAGATTTCCTAAGCACTAGTGTTTTAAGGAACAGCTTAAAAAGAGAATCCTAATGTGATTTCTTTATAATGGGTGTGTTCCTTATCTTATCCGAGTGTCTAAACTCTTCTCCATGGCTGGACCCCCAAATAATATTCCTTTACGTGCTAAGGGGTATCTAGAGAGTGGGATAGGTTTAATAACTACCCTAACCCTAACGCGTACCCTAACACTAACCCCTACCCTAACCCTAACACGTACCCTAATCCTAACCCGTACCCTAAACCGAGCTCTAAAGCTAAAACTAACCCTAACCCTAACCCTAACCCATACCCTACGCCGTACCCGAAGCCCTCCCCGAACCCGTACCCTCAGCCGTACCCTAACCCTAACCCTAAGCCTAACCCTAACCCTAGGCTACCCTTTACTGCTTCTGCCTCCAATAGATTTCCTAAGCACTAGTGTTTTAAGGAACAGCTTAAAAAGAGAATCCTAATGTGATTTCTTTATAATGGGTGTGTTCCTTATCTTATCCTAGTGTCTAAACTCTTCTCCATGGCTGGACCCCCAAATAATATTCCTTTACGTTCTAAGGGGTATGTAGAGAGTGGGATAGGTTTAATAACTACCCTAACCCTAACGCGTACCCTAACCCTAACCCCTACCCTAACCCTAACTCGTATCCTAATCCTAACCCGTACCCTAAACCGAGCCCTAACCCTAACACTAACCCTAACCCTAACCCATACCCTACGCCGTACCCGAACCCCTCCCCGAACCCATACCCTAAGCCGTACCCTAAGCCTAACCCTAAGCCTAACCCTAACCCTAGGCTACCCTTGACTGCTTCTGCCTCCAATAGATTTCCTAAGCACTTGTGTTTTAAGGAACAGCTGAAAAAGAGAATCCTAATGTGATTTCTTTATAATGGGTGTGTTCCTTATCTTATCCTAGTGTCTAAACTCTTCTCCATGGCTGGACCCCCAAATAATATTCCTTTACGTGCTAAGGGGTATCTAGAGAGTGGGATAGGTTTACTAACTACCCTAACCCTAACGCGTACCCTAACCCTAACCCCTACCCTAACCCTAACACGTACCCTAATCCTAACCCGTACCCTAAACCGAGCCCTAACCCTAACCCTAACCCATACCCTATGCCGTACCCGAACCCCTCCCCGAACCCGTACCCTAAGCCGTACCCTAAGCCTAACCCTAAGCCTAACCCTAACCCTAGGCTACCCTTGACTGCTTCTGCCTCCAATAGATTTCCTAAGCACTAGTGTTTTAAGGGACAGCTGAAAAAGAGAATCCTAATGTGATTTCTTTACAATGGGTGTGTTCCTTATCTTATCCTAGTGTCTAAACTCTTCTCCATGGCTGGACCCCCAAATAATATTCCTTTACGTGCTAAGGGGTATCTAGAGAGTGGGATAGGTTTAATAACTACCCTAACCCTAACGCGTACCCTAACCCTAACCCCTACCCTAACCCTAACACGTACCCTAATCCTAACCCGTACCCTAAACCGAGCCCTAACCCTAACACTAACCCTAACCCTAACACTAACCCATACCCTACGCCGTACCCGAACCCCTCCCCGAACCCGTACCCTAAGCCGTACCCTAAGCCTAACCCTAAGCCTAACCCTAACCCTAGGCTACCCTTGACTTCTTCTGCCTCCAATAGATTTCCTAAGCACTAGTGTTTTAAGGAACAGCTTAAAAAGAGAATCCTAATGTGATTTCTTTATAATGGGTGTGTTCCTTATCTTATCCTAGTGTCTAAACTCTTCTCCATGGCTGGACCCCCAAATAATATTCCTTTACGTGCTAAGGGGTATCTAGAGAGTGGGATAGGTTTACTAACTACCCTAACCCTAACGCGTACCCTAACCCTTACCCCTACCCTAACCCTAACACGTACCCTAATCCTAACCCGTACCCTAAACCGAGCCCTAACCCTAACACTAACCCTAACACTAACCCATACCCTACGCCGTACCCGCACCCCTCCCCGAACCCGTACCCTAAGCCGTACCCTAACCCTAACCCTAAGCCGAACCCTAACCCTATGCTACCCTTGACTGCTTCTGCCTCCAATAGATGTCCTAAGCACTAGTGTTTTAAGAAACAGCTTAAAAAGAGAATCCTAATGTGATTTCTTTATAATGGGTGTGTTCCTTATCTTATCCGAGTGTCTAAACTCTTCTCCATGGCTGGACCCCCAAATAATATTCCTTTACGTGCTAAGGGGTATCTAGAGAGTGGGATAGGTTTAATAACTACCCTAACCCTAACGCGTACCCTAACACTAACCCCTACCCTAACCCTAACACGTACCCTAATCCTAACCCATACCCTAAACCGAGCTCTAAAGCTAAAACTAACCCTAACCCTAACCCTAACCCATACCCTACGCCGTACCCGAAGCCCTCCCCGAACCCGTACCCTCAGCCGTACCCTAACCCTAACCCTAAGCCTAACCCTAACCCTAGGCTACCCTTGACTGCTTCTGCCTCCAATAGATTTCCTAAGCACTAGTGTTTTAAGGAACAGCTTAAAAAGAGAATCCTAATGTGATTTCTTTATAATGGGTGTGTTCCTTATCTTATCCGAGTGTCTAAACTCTTCTCCATGGCTGGACCCCCAAATAATATTCCTTTACGTGCTAAGGGGTATCTAGAGAGTGGGATAGGTTTACTAACTACCCTAACCCTAACGCGTACCCTAACCCTAACCCCTACCCTAACCCTAACACGTACCCTAATCCTAACCCGTACCCTAAACCGAGCCCTAACCCTAACCCTAACCCATACCCTACGCCGTACCCGCACCCCTCCCCGAACCCGTACCCTAAGCCGTACCCTAAGCCTAACCCTAAGCCTAACCCTAACCCTAGGCTACCCTTGACTGCTTCTGCCTCCAATAGATTTCCTAAGCAGTAGTGTTTTAAGGAACAGCTGAAAAAGAGAATCCTAATGTGATTTCTTTATAATGGGTGTGTTCCTTATCTTATCCTAGTGTCTAAATTCTTCTCCATGGCTGGACCCCCAAATAATATTCCTTTACGTGCTTAGGGGTATCTAGAGAGTGGGATAGGTTTAATAACTACCCTAACCCTAACGCATACCCTAACTCTAACCCCTACCCTAACCCTAACACATACCCTAATCCTAACCCATACCCTAAACCGAGCCCTAAAACTAACACTAACCCTAACCCTAACCCTAACCCATACCCTACGCTGTACCCGAACCCCTCCCCGAACCCGTACCCTAAGCCGTACCCTAAGCCTAACCCGTACCCTAAGCCTAACCCTAAGCCTAACCCTAACCCTAGGCTACCCTTGACTGCTTCTGCCTCCAATAGATTTCCTAAGCACTAGTGTTTTAAGGAACAGCTTAAAAAGAGAATCCTAATGTGATTTCTTTATAATGGGTGTGTTCCTTATCTTATCCGAGTGTCTAAACTCTTCTCCATGGCTGGACCCCCAAATAATATTCCTTTACGTGCTAAGGGGTATCTAGAGAGTGGGATAGGTTTAATAACTACCCTAACCCTAACGCGTACCCTAACACTAACCCCTACCCTAACCCTAACACGTACCCTAATCCTAACCCGTACCCTAAACCGAGCTCTAAAGCTAAAACTAACCCTAACCCTAACCCTAACCCATACCCTACGCCGTACCCGAAGCCCTCCCCGAACCCGTACCCTCAGCCGTACCCTAACCCTAACCCTAAGCCTAACCCTAACCCTAGGCTACCCTTTACTGCTTCTGCCTCCAATAGATTTCCTAAGCACTAGTGTTTGAAGGAACAGCTTAAAAAGAGAATCCTAATGTGATTTCTTTATAATGGGTGTGTTCCTTATCTTATCCTAGTGTCTAAACTCTTCTCCATGGCTGGACCCCCAAATAATATTCCTTTACGTTCTAAGGGGTATGTAGAGAGTGGGATAGGTTTAATAACTACCCTAACCCTAACGCGTACCCTAACCCTAACCCCTACCCTAACCCTAACTCGTATCCTAATCCTAACCCGTACCCTAAACCGAGCCCTAACCCTAACACTAACCCTAACCCTAACCCATACCCTACGCCGTACCCGAACCCCTCCCCGAACCCGTACCCTAAGCCGTACCCTAAGCCTAACCCTAAGCCTAACCCTAACCCTAGGCTACCCTTGACTGCTTCTGCCTCCAATAGATTTCCTAAGCACTTGTGTTTTAAGGAACAGCTGAAAAAGAGAATCCTAATGTGATTTCTTTATAATGGGTGTGTTCCTTATCTTATCCTAGTGTCTAAACTCTTCTCCATGGCTGGACCCCCAAATAATATTCCTTTACGTGCTAAGGGGTATCTAGAGAGTGGGATAGGTTTACTAACTACCCTAACCCTAACGCGTACCCTAACCCTAACCCCTACCCTAACCCTAACACGTACCCTAATCCTAACCCGTACCCTAAACCGAGCCCTAACCCTAACACTAGCCCTAACCCTAACCCTAACCCATACCCTATGCCGTACCCGAACCCCTCCCCGAACCCGTACCCTAAGCCGTACCCTAAGCCTAACCCTAAGCCTAACCCTAACCCTAGGCTACCCTTGACTGCTTCTTCCTCCAACAGATTTCCTAAGCACTAGTGTTTTAAGGGACAGCTTAAAAAGAGAATCCTAATGTGATTTCTTTACAATGGGTGTGTTCCTTATCTTATCCTAGTGTCTAAACTCTTCTCCATGGCTGGACCCCCAAATAATATTCCTTTACGTGCTAAGGGGTATCTAGAGAGTGGGATAGGTTTAATAACTACCCTAACCCTAACGCGTACCCTAACCCTAACCCCTACCCTAACCCTAACACGTACCCTAATCCTAACCCGTACCCTAAACCGAGCCCTAACCCTAACACTAACCCTAACCCTAACACTAACCCATACCCTACGCCGTACCCGAACCCCTCCCCGAACCCGAACCCTAAGCCGTACCCTAAGCCTAACCCTAAGCCTAACCCTAACCCTAGGCTGCCCTTGACTGCTTCTGCCTCCAATAGATTTCCTAAGCACTAGTGTTTGAAGGAACAGCTTAAAAAGAGAATCCTAATGTGATTTCTTTATAATGGGTGTGTTCCTTATCTTATCCTAGTGTCTAAACTCTTCTCCATGGCTGGACCCCCAAATAATATTCTTTACGTGCTAAGGGGTATCTAGAGAGTGGGATAGGTTTACTAACTACCCTAACCCGAACGCGTACCCTAACCCTAGCCCCTACCCTAACCCTAACACCTACCCTAATCCTAACCCGTACCCTAAACCGAGCCCTAACCCTAACACTAACCCTAAACCTAACACTCACCCATACCCTACGCCGTACCCGAACCCCTCCCTGAACCCGTACCCTAAGCCGTACCCTAAGCCTAACCCTAAGCCTAACCCTAACCCTAGGCTACCCTTGACTGCTTCTGCCTCCAATAGATTTCCTAAGCACTAGTGTTTTAAGGAACAGCTTAAAAAGAGAATCCTAATGTGATTTCTTTATAATGGGTGTGTTCCTTATCTTATCCTAGTGTCTAAACTCTTCTCCATGGCTGGACCCCCAAATAATATTCCTTTACGTGCTAAGGGGTATCTAGAGAGTGGGATAGGTTTACTAACTACCCTAACCCTAACGCGTACCCTAACCCTAACCCCTACCCTAACCCTAACTCGTATCCTAATCCTAACCCGTACCCTAAACCGAGCCCTAACCCTAACACTAACCCTAAACCTACCCTAACCCATACCCTACGCCGTACCCGAACCCCTCCCCGAACCCGTACCCTAAGCCGTACCCTAAGCCTAACCCGTACCCTAAGCCTAACCCTAAGCCTAACCCTAACCCTAGGCTACCCTTGACTGCTTCTGCCTCCAATAGATTTCCTAAGCACTAGTGTTTTAAGGAACAGCTTAAAAAGAGAATCCTAATGTGATTTCTTTATAATGGGTGTGTTCCTTATCTTATCCGAGTGTCTAAACTCTTCTCCATGGCTGGACCCCCAAATAATATTCCTTTACGTGCTAAGGGGTATCTAGAGAGTGGGATAGGTTTAATAACTACCCTAACCCTAACGCGTACCCTAACACTAACCCCTACCCTAACCCTAACACGTACCCTAATCCTAACCCATACCCTAAACCGAGCTCTAAAGCTAAAACTAACCCTAACCCTAACCCTAACCCATACCCTACGCCGTACCCGAAGCCCTCCCCGAACCCGTACCCTCAGCCGTACCCTAACCCTAACCCTAAGCCTAACCCTAACCCTAGGCTACCCTTGACTGCTTCTGCCTCCAATAGATTTCCTAAGCACTAGTGTTTTAAGGAACAGCTTAAAAAGAGAATCCTAATGTGATTTCTTTATAATGGGTGTGTTCCTTATCTTATCCTAGTGTCTAAACTCTTCTCCATGGCTGGACCCCCAAATAATATTCCTTTACGTGCTAAGGGGTATCTAGAGAGTGGGATAGGTTTACTAACTACCCTAACCCTAACGCGTACCCTAACCCTAACCCCTACCCTAACCCTAACACGTACCCTAATCCTAACCCGTACCCTAAACCGAGCCCTAACCCTAACCCTAACCCATACCCTATGCCGTACCCGAACCCCTCCCCGAACCCGTACCCTAAGCCGTACCCTAAGCCTAACCCTAAGCCTAACCCTAACCCTAGGCTACCCTTGACTGCTTCTGCCTCCAATAGATTTCCTAAGCACTAGTGTTTTAAGGGACAGCTTAAAAAGAGAATCCTAATGTGATTTCTTTACAATGGGTGTGTTCCTTATCTTATCCTAGTGTCTAAACTCTTCTCCATGGCTGGACCCCCAAATAATATTCCTTTACGTGCTAAGGGGTTTCTAGAGAGTGGGATAGGTTTACTAACTACCCTAACCCTAACGCGTACCCTAACCCTAACCCCTACCCTAACCCTAACTCGTATCCTAATCCTAACCCGTACCCTAAACCGAGCCCTAACCCTAACACTAACCCTAAACCTACCCTAACCCATACCCTACGCCGTACCCGAACCCCTCCCCGAACCCGTACCCTAAGCCGTACCCTAAGCCTAACCCGTACCCTAAGCCTAACCCTAAGCCTAACCCTAACCCTAGGCTACCCTTGACTGCTTCTGCCTCCAATAGATTTCCTAAGCACTAGTGTTTTAAGGAACAGCTTAAAAAGAGAATCCTAATGTGATTTCTTTATAATGGGTGTGTTCCTTATCTTATCCGAGTGTCTAAACTCTTCTCCATGGCTGGACCCCCAAATAATATTCCTTTACGTGCTAAGGGGTATCTAGAGAGTGGGATAGGTTTAATAACTACCCTAACCCTAACGCGTACCCTAACACTAACCCCTACCCTAACCCTAACACGTACCCTAATCCTAACCCATACCCTAAACCGAGCTCTAAAGCTAAAACTAACCCTAACCCTAACCCTAACCCATACCCTACGCCGTACCCGAAGCCCTCCCCGAACCCGTACCCTCAGCCGTACCCTAACCCTAACCCTAAGCCTAACCCTAACCCTAGGCTACCCTTGACTGCTTCTGCCTCCAATAGATTTCCTAAGCACTAGTGTTTTAAGGAACAGCTTAAAAAGAGAATCCTAATGTGATTTCTTTATAATGGGTGTGTTCCTTATCTTATCCTAGTGTCTAAACTCTTCTCCATGGCTGGACCCCCAAATAATATTCCTTTACGTTCTAAGGGGTATGTAGAGAGTGGGATAGGTTTAATAACTACCCTAACCCTAACGCGTACCCTAACCCTAACCCCTACCCTAACCCTAACTCGTATCCTAATCCTAACCCGTACCCTAAACCGAGCCCTAACCCTAACACTAACCCTAACCCTAACCCATACCCTACGCCGTACCCGAACCCCTCCCCGAACCCGTACCCTAAGCCGTACCCTAAGCCTAACCCTAAGCCTAACCCTAACCCTAGGCTACCCTTGACTTCTTCTGCCTCCAATAGATTTCCTAAGCACTAGTGTTTTAAGGAACAGCTTAAAAAGAGAATCCTAATGTGATTTCTTTATAATGGGTGTGTTCCTTATCTTATCCTAGTGTCTAAACTCTTCTCCATGGCTGGACCCCCAAATAATATTCCTTTACGTGCTAAGGGGTATCTAGAGAGTGGGATAGGTTTACTAACTACCCTAACCCTAACGCGTACCCTAACCCTTACCCCTACCCTAACCCTAACACGTACCCTAATCCTAACCCGTACCCTAAACCGAGCCCTAACCCTAACACTAACCCTAACACTAACCCATACCCTACGCCGTACCCGCACCCCTCCCCGAACCCGTACCCTAAGCCGTACCCTAACCCTAACCCTAAGCCGAACCCTAACCCTATGCTACCCTTGACTGCTTCTGCCTCCAATAGATGTCCTAAGCACTAGTGTTTTAAGAAACAGCTTAAAAAGAGAATCCTAATGTGAT
Source organism: Balaenoptera borealis (assembly GCF_965194805.1). Taxonomy (NCBI): domain Eukaryota; kingdom Metazoa; phylum Chordata; class Mammalia; order Artiodactyla; family Balaenopteridae; genus Balaenoptera; species Balaenoptera borealis. The sequence continues at coordinate 1,228,281 of NW_028123966.1, read as the reverse complement.
TTCTTTATAATGGGTGTGTTCCTTATCTTATCCGAGTGTCTAAACTCTTCTCCATGGCTGGACCCCCAAATAATATTCCTTTACGTGCTAAGGGGTATCTAGAGAGTGGGATAGGTTTAATAACTACCCTAACCCTAACGCGTACCCTAACACTAACCCCTACCCTAACCCTAACACGTACCCTAATCCTAACCCATACCCTAAACCGAGCTCTAAAGCTAAAACTAACCCTAACCCTAACCCTAACCCATACCCTACGCCGTACCCGAAGCCCTCCCCGAACCCGTACCCTCAGCCGTACCCTAACCCTAACCCTAAGCCTAACCCTAACCCTAGGCTACCCTTGACTGCTTCTGCCTCCAATAGATTTCCTAAGCACTAGTGTTTTAAGGAACAGCTTAAAAAGAGAATCCTAATGTGATTTCTTTATAATGGGTGTGTTCCTTATCTTATCCTAGTGTCTAAACTCTTCTCCATGGCTGGACCCCCAAATAATATTCCTTTACGTTCTAAGGGGTATGTAGAGAGTGGGATAGGTTTAATAACTACCCTAACCCTAACGCGTACCCTAACCCTAACCCCTACCCTAACCCTAACTCGTATCCTAATCCTAACCCGTACCCTAAACCGAGCCCTAACCCTAACACTAACCCTAACCCTAACCCATACCCTACGCCGTACCCGAACCCCTCCCCGAACCCGTACCCTAAGCCGTACCCTAAGCCTAACCCTAAGCCTAACCCTAACCCTAGGCTACCCTTGACTGCTTCTGCCTCCAATAGATTTCCTAAGCACTTGTGTTTTAAGGAACAGCTGAAAAAGAGAATCCTAATGTGATTTCTTTATAATGGGTGTGTTCCTTATCTTATCCTAGTGTCTAAACTCTTCTCCATGGCTGGACCCCCAAATAATATTCCTTTACGTGCTAAGGGGTATCTAGAGAGTGGGATAGGTTTAATAACTACCCTAACCCTAACGCGTACCCTAACCCTAACCCCTACCCTAACCCTAACACGTACCCTAATCCTAACCCGTACCCTAAACCGAGCCCTAACCCTAACACTAGCCCTAACCCTAACCCTAACCCATACCCTATGCCGTACCCGAACCCCTCCCCGAACCCGTACCCTAAGCCGTACCCTAAGCCTAACCCTAAGCCTAACCCTAACCCTAGGCTACCCTTGACTGCTTCTTCCTCCAACAGATTTCCTAAGCACTAGTGTTTTAAGGGACAGCTTAAAAAGAGAATCCTAATGTGATTTCTTTACAATGGGTGTGTTCCTTATCTTATCCTAGTGTCTAAACTCTTCTCCATGGCTGGACCCCCAAATAATATTCCTTTACGTGCTAAGGGGTATCTAGAGAGTGGGATAGGTTTAATAACTACCCTAACCCTAACGCGTACCCTAACCCTAACCCCTACCCTAACCCTAACACGTACCCTAATCCTAACCCGTACCCTAAACCGAGCCCTAACCCTAACACTAACCCTAACCCTAACCCTAACCCATACCCTACGCCGTACCCGAACCCCTCCCCGAACCCGAACCCTAAGCCGTACCCTAAGCCGTACCCTAAGCCTAACCCTAACCCTAGGCTGCCCTTGACTGCTTCTGCCTCCAATAGATTTCCTAAGCACTAGTGTTTGAAGGAACAGCTTAAAAAGAGAATCCTAATGTGATTTCTTTATAATGGGTGTGTTCCTTATCTTATCCTAGTGTCTAAACTCTTCTCCATGGCTGGACCCCCAAATAATATTCTTTACGTGCTAAGGGGTATCTAGAGAGTGGGATAGGTTTACTAACTACCCTAACCCGAACGCGTACCCTAACCCTAGCCCCTACCCTAACCCTAACACCTACCCTAATCCTAACCCGTACCCTAAACCGAGCCCTAACCCTAACACTAACCCTAAACCTAACACTCACCCATACCCTACGCCGTACCCGAACCCCTCCCTGAACCCGTACCCTAAGCCGTACCCTAAGCCTAACCCTAAGCCTAACCCTAACCCTAGGCTACCCTTGACTGCTTCTGCCTCCAATAGATTTCCTAAGCACTAGTGTTTTAAGGGACAGCTTAAACAGAGAATCCTAATGTGATTTCTTTATAATGGGTGTGTTCCTTATCTTATCCTAGTGTCTAAACTCTTCTCCATGGCTGGACCACCAAATAATATTCCTTTACGTGCTAAGGGGTATCTAGAGAGTGGGATAGGTTTACTAACTACCCTAACCCTAACGCGTACCCTAACCCTAAACCCTACCCTAACCCTAACACGTACCCTAATCCTAACCCGTACCCTAAACCGAGCCCTAACCCTAACACTAACCCTAACCCTAACCCTAACCCATACCCTACGCCGTACCCGCACCCCTCCCCGAACCCGTACCCTAAGCCGTACCCTAAGCCTAACCCTAAGCCTAACCCTAACCCTAGGCTACCCTTGACTGCTTCTGCCTCCAATAGATTTCCTAAGCAGTAGTGTTTTAAGGAACAGCTGAAAAAGAGAATCCTAATGTGATTTCTTTATAATGGGTGTGTTCCTTATCTTATCCTAGTGTCTAAACTCTTCTCCATGGCTGGACCCCCAAATAATATTCCTTTACGTGCTAAGGGGTATCTAGAGAGTGGGATAGGTTTAATAACTGCCCTAACCCTAACGCGTCCCCTAACCCTAACCCCTACCCTAAACCTAACACGTACCCTAATCCTAACCCATACCCTAAACCGAGCCCTAACCCTAACACTAACCCTAACCCTAACCCTAACCCATACCCTACGACGTACCCGAACCCCTCCCCGAACCCGTACCCTAAGCCGTACCCTAAGCCTAACCCTAACCCTAGGCTACCCTTGAGTGCTTCTGCCTCCAATAGATTTCCTAAGCACTAGTGTTTTAAGGAACAGCTTAAAAAGAGAATCCTAATGTGATTTCTTTATAATGGGTGTGTTCCTTATCTTATCCGAGTGTCTAAACTCTTCTCCATGGCTGGACCCCCAAATAATATTCCTTTACGTGCTAAGGGGTATCTAGAGAGTGGGATAGGTTTAATAACTACCCTAACCCTAACGCGTCCCCTAACCCTAACCCCTACCCTAACCCTAACACGTACCCTAATCCTAACCCATACCCTAAACCGAGCCCTAACCCTAACACTAACCCTAACCCTAACCCTAACCCATACCCTACGCCGTACCCGAACCCCTCCCCGAACCCGTACCCTAAGCCGTACCCTAACCCTAACCCTAAGCCTAACCCTAACCCTAGGCTACCCTTGACTGCTTCTGCCTCCAATAGATTTCCTAAGCACTAGTGTTTTAAGGAACAGCTGAAAAAGAGAATCCTAATGTGACTTCTTTATAATGGGTGTGTTCCTTATCTTATCCTAGTGTCTAAACTCTTCTCCATGGCTGGACCCCCAAATAATATTCCTTTACGTGCTAAGGGGTATCTAGAGAGTGGGATAGGTTTAATAACTACCCTAACCCTAACGCGTACCCTAACCCTAACCCCTACCCTAACCCTAACACGTACCCTAATCCTAACCCGTACCCTAAACCGAGCCCTAACCCTAACACTAACCCTAACCCTAACCCTAACCCATACGCTACGCCGTACCCGAACCCGTACCCTAAACCGTACCCTAACCCTAACCCTAAGCCTAACCCTAACCCTAGGCTACCCTTGACTGCTTCTGCCTCCAATAGATTTCCTAAGCACTAGTGTTTTAAGGAACAGCTGAAAAAGAGAATCCTAATGTGACTTCTTTATAATGGGTGTGTTCCTTATCTTATCCTAGTGTCTAAACTCTTCTCCATGGCTGGACCCCCAAATAATATTCCTTTCCGTGCTAAGGGGTATCTAGAGAGTGGGATAGGTTTAATAACTACCCTAACCCTAACGCGTACCCTAACCCTTACCCCTACCCTAACCCTAACATGTACACTAATCCTAACCCGTACCCTAAACCGAGCCCTAACCCTAACACTAACCCTAACCCTAACCCTAACCCATACCCTATGCCGTACACGCACCCCTCCCCGAACCCGTACCCTAAGCCGTACCCTAACCCTAACCCTAAGCCTATCCCTAACCCTATGCTACCCTTGACTGCTTCTGCCTCCAATAGATTTCCTAAGCAGTAGTGTTTTAAGGAACAGCTGAAAAAGAGAATCCTAATGTGATTTCTTTATAATGGGTGTGTTCCTTATCTTATCCTAGTGTCTAAATTCTTCTCCATGGCTGGACCCCCAAATAATATTCCTTTACGTGCTTAGGGGTATCTAGAGAGTGGGATAGGTTTAATAACTACCCTAACCCTAACGCATACCCTAACTCTAACCCCTACCCTAACCCTAACACATACCCTAATCCTAACCCATACCCTAAACCGAGCCCTAAAACTAACACTAACCCTAACCCTAACCCTAACCCATACCCTACGCTGTACCCGAACCCCTCCCCGAACCCGTACCCTAAGCCGTACCCTAAGCCTAACCCGTACCCTAAGCCTAACCCTAAGCCTAACCCTAACCCTAGGCTACCCTTGACTGCTTCTGCCTCCAATAGATTTCCTAAGCACTAGTGTTTTAAGGAACAGCTTAAAAAGAGAATCCTAATGTGATTTCTTTATAATGGGTGTGTTCCTTATCTTATCCGAGTGTCTAAACTCTTCTCCATGGCTGGACCCCCAAATAATATTCCTTTACGTGCTAAGGGGTATCTAGAGAGTGGGATAGGTTTAATAACTACCCTAACCCTAACGCGTACCCTAACACTAACCCCTACCCTAACCCTAACACGTACCCTAATCCTAACCCGTACCCTAAACCGAGCTCTAAAGCTAAAACTAACCCTAACCCTAACCCTAACCCATACCCTACGCCGTACCCGAAGCCCTCCCCGAACCCGTACCCTCAGCCGTACCCTAACCCTAACCCTAAGCCTAACCCTAACCCTAGGCTACCCTTTACTGCTTCTGCCTCCAATAGATTTCCTAAGCACTAGTGTTTTAAGGAACAGCTTAAAAAGAGAATCCTAATGTGATTTCTTTATAATGGGTGTGTTCCTTATCTTATCCTAGTGTCTAAACTCTTCTCCATGGCTGGACCCCCAAATAATATTCCTTTACGTTCTAAGGGGTATGTAGAGAGTGGGATAGGTTTAATAACTACCCTAACCCTAACGCGTACCCTAACCCTAACCCCTACCCTAACCCTAACTCGTATCCTAATCCTAACCCGTACCCTAAACCGAGCCCTAACCCTAACACTAACCCTAACCCTAACCCATACCCTACGCCGTACCCGAACCCCTCCCCGAACCCGTACCCTAAGCCGTACCCTAAGCCTAACCCTAAGCCTAACCCTAACCCTAGGCTACCCTTGACTGCTTCTGCCTCCAATAGATTTCCTAAGCACTTGTGTTTTAAGGAACAGCTGAAAAAGAGAATCCTAATGTGATTTCTTTATAATGGGTGTGTTCCTTATCTTATCCTAGTGTCTAAACTCTTCTCCATGGCTGGACCCCCAAATAATATTCCTTTACGTGCTAAGGGGTATCTAGAGAGTGGGATAGGTTTACTAACTACCCTAACCCTAACGCGTACCCTAACCCTAACCCCTACCCTAACCCTAACACGTACCCTAATCCTAACCCGTACCCTAAACCGAGCCCTAACCCTAACCCTAACCCATACCCTATGCCGTACCCGAACCCCTCCCCGAACCCGTACCCTAAGCCGTACCCTAAGCCTAACCCTAAGCCTAACCCTAACCCTAGGCTACCCTTGACTGCTTCTGCCTCCAATAGATTTCCTAAGCACTAGTGTTTTAAGGGACAGCTGAAAAAGAGAATCCTAATGTGATTTCTTTACAATGGGTGTGTTCCTTATCTTATCCTAGTGTCTAAACTCTTCTCCATGGCTGGACCCCCAAATAATATTCCTTTACGTGCTAAGGGGTATCTAGAGAGTGGGATAGGTTTAATAACTACCCTAACCCTAACGCGTACCCTAACCCTAACCCCTACCCTAACCCTAACACGTACCCTAATCCTAACCCGTACCCTAAACCGAGCCCTAACCCTAACACTAACCCTAACCCTAACACTAACCCATACCCTACGCCGTACCCGAACCCCTCCCCGAACCCGAACCCTAAGCCGTACCCTAAGCCTAACCCTAAGCCTAACCCTAACCCTAGGCTGCCCTTGACTGCTTCTGCCTCCAATAGATTTCCTAAGCACTAGTGTTTGAAGGAACAGCTTAAAAAGAGAATCCTAATGTGATTTCTTCATAATGGGTGTGTTCCTTATCTTATCCTAGTGTCTAAACTCTTCTCCATGGCTGGACCCCCAAATAATATTCCTTTACGTGCTAAGGGGTTTCTAGAGAGTGGGATAGGTTTACTAACTACCCTAACCCTAACGCGTACCCTAACCCTAACCCCTACCCTAACCCTAACTCGTATCCTAATCCTAACCCGTACCCTAAACCGAGCCCTAACCCTAACACTAACCCTAAACCTAACCCTAACCCATACCCTACACCGTACCCGAACCCCTCCCCGAACCCGTACCCTAAGCCGTACCCTAAGCCTAACCCTAAGCCTAACCCTAACCCTAGGCTACCCTTGACTTCTTCTGCCTCCAATAGATTTCCTAAGCACTAGTGTTTTAAGGAACAGCTTAAAAAGAGAATCCTAATGTGATTTCTTTATAATGGGTGTGTTCCTTATCTTATCCTAGTGTCTAAACTCTTCTCCATGGCTGGACCCCCAAATAATATTCCTTTACGTGCTAAGGGGTATCTAGAGAGTGGGATAGGTTTACTAACTACCCTAACCCTAACGCGTACCCTAACCCTTACCCCTACCCTAACCCTAACACGTACCCTAATCCTAACCCGTACCCTAAACCGAGCCCTAACCCTAACACTAACCCTAACACTAACCCATACCCTACGCCGTACCCGCACCCCTCCCCGAACCCGTACCCTAAGCCGTACCCTAACCCTAACCCTAAGCCGAACCCTAACCCTATGCTACCCTTGACTGCTTCTGCCTCCAATAGATGTCCTAAGCACTAGTGTTTTAAGAAACAGCTTAAAAAGAGAATCCTAATGTGATTTCTTTATAATGGGTGTGTTCCTTATCTTATCCGAGTGTCTAAACTCTTCTCCATGGCTGGACCCCCAAATAATATTCCTTTACGTGCTAAGGGGTATCTAGAGAGTGGGATAGGTTTAATAACTACCCTAACCCTAACGCGTACCCTAACACTAACCCCTACCCTAACCCTAACACGTACCCTAATCCTAACCCATACCCTAAACCGAGCTCTAAAGCTAAAACTAACCCTAACCCTAACCCTAACCCATACCCTACGCCGTACCCGAAGCCCTCCCCGAACCCGTACCCTCAGCCGTACCCTAACCCTAACCCTAAGCCTAACCCTAACCCTAGGCTACCCTTGACTGCTTCTGCCTCCAATAGATTTCCTAAGCACTAGTGTTTTAAGGAACAGCTTAAAAAGAGAATCCTAATGTGATTTCTTTATAATGGGTGTGTTCCTTATCTTATCCGAGTGTCTAAACTCTTCTCCATGGCTGGACCCCCAAATAATATTCCTTTACGTGCTAAGGGGTATCTAGAGAGTGGGATAGGTTTACTAACTACCCTAACCCTAACGCGTACCCTAACCCTAACCCCTACCCTAACCCTAACACGTACCCTAATCCTAACCCGTACCCTAAACCGAGCCCTAACCCTAACCCTAACCCATACCCTACGCCGTACCCGCACCCCTCCCCGAACCCGTACCCTAAGCCGTACCCTAAGCCTAACCCTAAGCCTAACCCTAACCCTAGGCTACCCTTGACTGCTTCTGCCTCCAATAGATTTCCTAAGCAGTAGTGTTTTAAGGAACAGCTGAAAAAGAGAATCCTAATGTGATTTCTTTATAATGGGTGTGTTCCTTATCTTATCCTAGTGTCTAAATTCTTCTCCATGGCTGGACCCCCAAATAATATTCCTTTACGTGCTTAGGGGTATCTAGAGAGTGGGATAGGTTTAATAACTACCCTAACCCTAACGCATACCCTAACTCTAACCCCTACCCTAACCCTAACACATACCCTAATCCTAACCCATACCCTAAACCGAGCCCTAAAACTAACACTAACCCTAACCCTAACCCTAACCCATACCCTACGCTGTACCCGAACCCCTCCCCGAACCCGTACCCTAAGCCGTACCCTAAGCCTAACCCGTACCCTAAGCCTAACCCTAAGCCTAACCCTAACCCTAGGCTACCCTTGACTGCTTCTGCCTCCAATAGATTTCCTAAGCACTAGTGTTTTAAGGAACAGCTTAAAAAGAGAATCCTAATGTGATTTCTTTATAATGGGTGTGTTCCTTATCTTATCCGAGTGTCTAAACTCTTCTCCATGGCTGGACCCCCAAATAATATTCCTTTACGTGCTAAGGGGTATCTAGAGAGTGGGATAGGTTTAATAACTACCCTAACCCTAACGCGTACCCTAACACTAACCCCTACCCTAACCCTAACACGTACCCTAATCCTAACCCGTACCCTAAACCGAGCTCTAAAGCTAAAACTAACCCTAACCCTAACCCTAACCCATACCCTACGCCGTACCCGAAGCCCTCCCCGAACCCGTACCCTCAGCCGTACCCTAACCCTAACCCTAAGCCTAACCCTAACCCTAGGCTACCCTTTACTGCTTCTGCCTCCAATAGATTTCCTAAGCACTAGTGTTTTAAGGAACAGCTTAAAAAGAGAATCCTAATGTGATTTCTTTATAATGGGTGTGTTCCTTATCTTATCCTAGTGTCTAAACTCTTCTCCATGGCTGGACCCCCAAATAATATTCCTTTACGTTCTAAGGGGTATGTAGAGAGTGGGATAGGTTTAATAACTACCCTAACCCTAACGCGTACCCTAACCCTAACCCCTACCCTAACCCTAACTCGTATCCTAATCCTAACCCGTACCCTAAACCGAGCCCTAACCCTAACACTAACCCTAACCCTAACCCATACCCTACGCCGTACCCGAACCCCTCCCCGAACCCGTACCCTAAGCCGTACCCTAAGCCTAACCCTAAGCCTAACCCTAACCCTAGGCTACCCTTGACTGCTTCTGCCTCCAATAGATTTCCTAAGCACTTGTGTTTTAAGGAACAGCTGAAAAAGAGAATCCTAATGTGATTTCTTTATAATGGGTGTGTTCCTTATCTTATCCTAGTGTCTAAACTCTTCTCCATGGCTGGACCCCCAAATAATATTCCTTTACGTGCTAAGGGGTATCTAGAGAGTGGGATAGGTTTACTAACTACCCTAACCCTAACGCGTACCCTAACCCTAACCCCTACCCTAACCCTAACACGTACCCTAATCCTAACCCGTACCCTAAACCGAGCCCTAACCCTAACACTAGCCCTAACCCTAACCCTAACCCATACCCTATGCCGTACCCGAACCCCTCCCCGAACCCGTACCCTAAGCCGTACCCTAAGCCTAACCCTAAGCCTAACCCTAACCCTAGGCTACCCTTGACTGCTTCTTCCTCCAACAGATTTCCTAAGCACTAGTGTTTTAAGGGACAGCTTAAAAAGAGAATCCTAATGTGATTTCTTTACAATGGGTGTGTTCCTTATCTTATCCTAGTGTCTAAACTCTTCTCCATGGCTGGACCCCCAAATAATATTCCTTTACGTGCTAAGGGGTATCTAGAGAGTGGGATAGGTTTAATAACTACCCTAACCCTAACGCGTACCCTAACCCTAACCCCTACCCTAACCCTAACACGTACCCTAATCCTAACCCGTACCCTAAACCGAGCCCTAACCCTAACACTAACCCTAACCCTAACACTAACCCATACCCTACGCCGTACCCGAACCCCTCCCCGAACCCGAACCCTAAGCCGTACCCTAAGCCTAACCCTAAGCCTAACCCTAACCCTAGGCTGCCCTTGACTGCTTCTGCCTCCAATAGATTTCCTAAGCACTAGTGTTTGAAGGAACAGCTTAAAAAGAGAATCCTAATGTGATTTCTTTATAATGGGTGTGTTCCTTATCTTATCCTAGTGTCTAAACTCTTCTCCATGGCTGGACCCCCAAATAATATTCTTTACGTGCTAAGGGGTATCTAGAGAGTGGGATAGGTTTACTAACTACCCTAACCCGAACGCGTACCCTAACCCTAGCCCCTACCCTAACCCTAACACCTACCCTAATCCTAACCCGTACCCTAAACCGAGCCCTAACCCTAACACTAACCCTAAACCTAACACTCACCCATACCCTACGCCGTACCCGAACCCCTCCCTGAACCCGTACCCTAAGCCGTACCCTAAGCCTAACCCTAAGCCTAACCCTAACCCTAGGCTACCCTTGACTGCTTCTGCCTCCAATAGATTTCCTAAGCACTAGTGTTTTAAGGGACAGCTTAAACAGAGAATCCTAATGTGATTTCTTTATAATGGGTGTGTTCCTTATCTTATCCTAGTGTCTAAACTCTTCTCCATGGCTGGACCACCAAATAATATTCCTTTACGTGCTAAGGGGTATCTAGAGAGTGGGATAGGTTTACTAACTACCCTAACCCTAACGCGTACCCTAACCCTAAACCCTACCCTAACCCTAACACGTACCCTAATCCTAACCCGTACCCTAAACCGAGCCCTAACCCTAACACTAACCCTAACCCTAACCCTAACCCATACCCTACGCCGTACCCGCACCCCTCCCCGAACCCGTACCCTAAGCCGTACCCTAAGCCTAACCCTAAGCCTAACCCTAACCCTAGGCTACCCTTGACTGCTTCTGCCTCCAATAGATTTCCTAAGCACTAGGGTTTTAAGGAAGAGCTTAAAAAGAGAATCCTAATGTGATTTCTTTATAATGGGTGTGTTCCTTATCTTATCTTAGTGTCTAAACTCTTCTCCATGGCTGCACCCCCAAATAATATTGCCTTACGTGCTAAGGGGTATCTAGAGAGTGGGATAGGTTTAATAACTACCCTAAACCTAACGCGTACCCTAACCCTAACCCCTACCCTAACCCTAACACGTACCCTAATCCTAACCTGTACCCTAAACCGAGCCCTAACCCGAACACTAACCCTAACCCTAACCCTAACCCATACCCTACGCGGTACCCGCACCCCTCCCCGAACCCGTACCCTAAGCCATACCCTAAACCTAACCCTAAGCCTAACCCTAACCCTAGGCTACCCTTGACTGCTTCTGCCTCCAATAGATTTCCTAAGCACTAGTGTTTTAAGGAACAGCTTAAAAAGAGAATCCTAAAGTGATTTCTTTATAATGGGTGTGTTCCTTATCTTATCCTAGTGTCTAAACTCTTCTCCATGGCTGGACCCCCAAATAATATTCCTTTACGTGCTAAGGGGTATCTAGAGAGTGGGATAGGTTTAATAACTACCCTAACCCTAACGCGTACCCTAACCCTAACCCCTACCCTAACCCTAACACGTACCCTAATCCTAACCCGTACCCTAAACCGAGCCCTAACCCTAACACTAACCCTAACCCTAACCCATACCCTACGCCGTACCCGAAACCCTCCCCGAACCCGTACCCTAAGCCGTACCCTAAGCCTATCCCTAAGCCTAACCCCAACCCTAGGCTACCCTTGACTGCTTCTGCCTCCAATAGATTTCCTAAGCACTAGTGTTTTAAGGAACAGCTTAAAAAGAGAATCCTAATGTGATTTCTTTATAATGGGTGTGTTCCTTATCTTATCCTAGTGTCTAAACTCTTCACCATGGCTGCAACCCGAAATAATATTCCCTTACGTGCTTAGGGGTATCTAGAGAGTGGGATAGGTTTAATAACTACCCTAAACCCTAACGCGTACCCTAACCCTAACCCCTACCCTAACCCTAACACGTACACTAATCCTAACCCGTACCCTAAACCGAGCCCTAACCCTAACACTAACCCTAACCCTAACCCTAACCCATACCCTACGCCGTACCCGAACCCCTCCCCGAACCCATACCCCAAGCCGTACCCTAACCCTAACCCTAAGCCTAACCCTAACCCTAGGCTACCCTTGACTGCTTCTGCCTCCAATAGATTTCCTAAGCACTAGTGTTTTAAGGAACAGCTGAAAAAGAGAATCCTAATGTGATTTCTTTATAATGGGTGTGTTTCTTATCTTATCCTAGTGTCTAAACTATTCTCCATGGTTGGACCCCCAAATAATATTCCTTTACGTGCTAAGGGGTATCTAGAGAGTGGCATAGGTTTAATAACTACCCTAACCCTAACGCGTACCCTAACCCTAACCCCTACCCTAACCCTAACACGTACCCTAATCCTAACCCGTACCCTAAACCGAGCCCTAACCCTAACACTAACCCTAACCCTAACCCTATCCCATACCCTACGCCGTACCCGCACCCCTCCCCGAACCCGTACCCTAAGCCGAACCCTAAGCCTAACCCTACCCCTAGGCTACCCTTGACTGCTTCTGCCTCCAATAGATTTCCTAAGCACTAGTGTTTTAAGGAACAGCTTAAAAAGAGAATCCTAATGTGGTTTCTTTATAATGGGTGTGTTCCTTATCTTATCCTAGTGTCTAAACTCATCTCCATGGTTGCACCCCCAAATAATATTCCCTTACGTGCTAAGGGGTATCTAGAGAGTGGGATAGGTTTAATAAAAACCGTAACCCTAACGCGTACCCTTACCCTAACCCCTACCCTAACCCTAACCCGTACCCTAAACCGAGCCCTAACCCTAACACTAACCCTAACCCTAACCCTAACTCATACCCTACGCCGTACCCGCACCCCTCCCCGAACCCGTACCCTAACCCTAACCCTAAGCCTAACCCCAACCCTAGGCTACCCTTGACTGCTTCTGCCTCCAATAGATTTCCTAAGCACTAGTGTTTTAAGGAACAGCTTAAAAAGAGAATCCTAATGTGATTTCTTTATAATGGGTGTGTTCCTTATCTTATCCTAGTGTCTAAACTCTTCTCCATGGCTGCACCCCCAAATAATATTCCTTTACGAGCTAAGGGGTATCTAGAGAGTGGGATAGGTTTAATAACTACCCTAACCCTAACGCGTACCCTAACCCTAACCCCTACCCTAAACCTAACACGTACCCTAATCCTAACCCGTACCCTAAACCGAGCCCTAACCCTAACACTAACCCTAACCCTAACCCTAACCCATACCCTACGCCGTACCCGAACCCCTCCCCGAACCCGTACCCTAAGCCGTACCCTAACCCTAACCCTAAGCCTAACCCTAACCCTAGGCTACCCTTGACTGCTTCTGCCTCCAATAGATTTCCTAAGCACTAGTGTTTTAAGGAACAGCTTAAAAAGAGAATCCTAATGTGATTTCTTTATAATGGGTGTGTTCCTTATCTTATCCTAGTGTCTAAACTCTTCTCCATGGCTGGACCCTCAAATAATATTCCTTTACGTGCTAAGGGGTATCTAGAGAGTGGGATAGGTTTAATAACTACCCTAACCCTAACGCGTACCCTAACCCTAACCCCTACCCTAACCCTAACACGTACCCTAATCCTAACCCGTACCCTAAACCGAGCCCTAACCCGAACACTAACCCTAACCATAACCCTAACCCATACCCTACGCCGTACCCGAACCCCTCCCCGAACCCATTCCCCAAGCCGTACCCTAAACCTAACCCTAAGCCTAACCCTAACCCTAGGCTACCCTTGACTGCTTCTGCCTCCAATAGATTTCCTAAGCACTAGTGTTTTAAAGAACAGCTTAAAAAGAGAATCCTAAAGTGATTTCTTTATAATGGGTGTGTTCCTTATCTCATCCTAGTGTCTAAACTCTTCTCCATGGCTGGACCCCCAAATAATATTCATTTACGTGCTAAGGGGTATCTAGAGAGTGGGATAGGTTTACTAACTACCCTAGCCCTAACGCATAACCTAACCCTAACCCCTACCCTAACCCTAACACGTACCCTAATCCTAACCCGTACCCTAAACCGAGCCCTAACCCTAACACTAACCCTAACCCTAACCCTAACCCATACCCTACGCTGTACCCGCACCCCTCCCCGAACCCGTACCCTAAGCCGTACCCTAACCCTAACCCTAAGCCTAACCCCAACCCTAGGCTACCCTTGACTGCTTCTGCCTCCAATAGATTTCCTAAGCACTAGTGTTTTAAGGAACAGCTTAAAAAGAGAATCCTAATGTGATTTCTTTATAATGGGTGTGTTCCTTATCTTATCCTAGTGTCTAAACTCTTCTCCATGGCTGCACCCCCAAATAATATTCCTTTACGTGCTAAGGGGTATCTAGAGAGTGGGATAGGTTTAATAACTACCCTAACCCTAACGCGTACCCTAACCCTAACCCCTACCCTAAACCTAACACGTACCCTAATCCTAACCCGTACCCTAAACCGAGCCCTAACCCTAACACTAACCCTAACCCTAACCCTAACCCATACCCTACGCCGTACCCGAACCCCTCCCCGAACCCGTACCCTAAGCCGTACCCTAACCCTAACCCTAAGCCTAACCCTAACCCTAGGCTACCCTTGACTGCTTCTGCCTCCAATAGATTTCCTAAGCACTAGTGTTTTAAGGAACAGCTTAAAAAGAGAATCCTAATGTGATTTCTTTATAATCGGTGTGTTCCTTATCTTATCCTAGTGTCTAAACTCTTCTCCATGGCTGGACCCTCAAATAATATTCCTTTACGTGCTAAGGGGTATCTAGAGAGTGGGATAGGTTTAATAACTACCCTAACCCTAACGCGTACCCTAACCCTAACCCCTACCCTAACCCTAACACGTACCCTAATCCTATCCCGTACCCTAAACCGAGCCCTAACCCTAACACTAACCCTAACCATAACCCTAACCCATACCCTACGCCGTACCCGAACCCCTCCCCGAACCCATTCCCCAAGCCGTACCCTAAACCTAACCCTAAGCCTAACCCTAACACTAGGCTACCCTTGACTGCTTCTGCCTCCAATAGATTTCCTAAGCACTAGTGTTTTAAAGAACAGCTTAAAAAGAGAATCCTAAAGTGATTTCTTTATAATGGGTGTGTTCCTTATCTCATCCTAGTGTCTAAACTCTTCTCCATGGCTGGACCCCCAAATAATATTCCTTTACGTGCTAAGGGGTATCTAGAGAGTGGGATAGGTTTAATAACTACCCTAACCCTAACACGTACCCTAATCCTAACCCGTACCCTAAACCGAGCCCTAACCCTAACACTAACCCTAACCCTAACCCTAACCCATACCCTACGCCGTACCCACACCCCTCCCCGAACCCGTACCCTAAGCCGTACCCTAAGCCTAACCCTAAGCCTAACCCTAACCCTAGGCTACCCTTGACTGCTTCTGCCTCCAATAGATTTCCTAAGCACTAGTGTTTTAAGGAACAGCTTAAAAAGAGAATCCTAATGTGATTTCTTTATAATGGGTGTGTTCCTTATCTTATCCTAGTGTCTAAACTCTTCTCCATGGCTGCACCCCCAAATAATATTGCCTTACGTGCTAAGGGGTATCTAGAGAGTGGGATAGGTTTAATAACTACCCTAACCCTAACGCGTACCCTAACCCTAACCCCTACCCTAACCCTAACACGTACCCTAATCCTAACCCGTACCCTAAACCGAGCCCTAACCCTAACACTAACCCTAACCCTAACCCTAACCCATACCCTACGCCGTACCCGCACCCCTCCCCGAACCCGTACCCTAAGCCGTACCCTAAGCCGTACCCTAAGCCTAACCCTAACCCTAGGCTACCCTTGACTGCTTCTGCCTCCAATAGATTTCCTAAGCACTAGTGTTTTAAGGAAGAGCTTAAAAAGAGAATCCTAATGTGATTTCTTTATAATGGGTGTGTTCCTTATCTTATCCTAGTGTCTAAACTCTTCTCCATGGCTGCACCCCCAAATAATATTCCCTTACGTGCTAAGGGGTATCTAGAGAGTGGGATAGGTTTAATAACTACCCTAACCCTAACGCGTACCCTAACCCTAACCCCTACCCTAACCCTAACACGTACCCTAATCCTAACCTGTACCCTAAACCGAGCCCTAACCCTAACACTAACCCTAACCCTAACCCTAACCCATACCCTACGCCGTACCCGCACCCCTCCCCGAACCCGTACCCTAAGCCATACCCTAAACCTAACCCTAAGCCTAACCCTAACCCTAGGCTCCCCTTGACTGCTTCGGCCTCCAATTGATTTCCTAAGCAGTAGTGTTTTAAGAAACAGCTTAAAAAGAGAATCCTAATGTGATTTCTTTATAATGGGTGTGTTCCTTATCTTATCCTAGTGTCTAAACTCTTCTCCATGGCTAGACCCCCAAATAATATTCCTTTACGTGCTAAGGGGGAGCTAGAGAGTGGGATAGGTTTACTAACTACCCTAGCCCTAACGCGTAACCTAACCCTAACCCCTACCCTAACCCTAACACGTACCCTAATCCTAACCCGTACCCTAAACCGAGCCCTAACCCTAACACTAACCCTAACCCTAACCCTAACCCATACCCTACGCCGTACCCGAAACCCTCCCCGAACCCGTACCCTAAGCCGTACCCTAAGCCTATCCCTAAGCCTAACCCTAACCCTAGGCTACCCTTGACTGCTTCTGCCTCCAATAGATTTCCTAAGCACTAGTGTTTTAAGGAACAGCTTAAAAAGAGAATCCTAATGTGATTTCTTTATAATGGGTGTGTTCCTTATCTTATCCTAGTGTCTAAACTCTTCTCCATGGATGGACCCTCAAATAATATTCCTTTACGTGCTAAGGGGTATCTAGAGAGTGGGATAGGTTTAATAACTACCCTAACCCTAACGCGTACCCTAACCCTAACCCCTACCCTAACCCTAACACGTACCCTAATCCTAACCCGTACCCTAAAGCGAGCCCTAACCCGAACACTAACCCTAACCCTAACCCTAACCCATACCCTACGCCGTACCCGCACCCCTCCCCGAACCCGTACCCTAAGCCGTACCCTAAGCCTAACCCTAAACCTAACCCTAACCCTAGGCTACCCTTGACTGCTTCTGCCTCCAATAGATTTCCTAAGCACTAGTGTTTTAAGGAACAGCTTAAAAAGAGAATCCTAATGTGATTTCTTTATAATGGGTGTGTTCCTTATCTTATCCTAGTGTCTAAACTCTTCTCCATGGCTAGACCCCCAAATAATATTCCCTTACGTGCTAAGGGGTATCTAGAGAGTGGGATAGGTTTAATAACTACCCTAACCCTAACGCGTACCCTAACCCTAACCCCTACCCTAACCCTAACACGTACCCTAATCCTAACCCGTACCCTAAACCGAGCCCTAACCCTAACACTAACCCTAACCCTAACCCTAACCCATACCCTACGCCGTACCTGCACCCCTCCCCGAACCAGTACCCTAAGCCGTACCCTAAGCCTAACCCTAAGCCTAACCCTAACCCTAGGCTACCCTTGACTGCTTCTGCCTCCAATAGATTTCCTAAGCACTAGTGTTTTAAGGAACAGCTTAAAAAGAGAATCCTAATGTGATTTCTTTATAATGGGTGTGTTCCTTATCTTATCCTAGTGTCTAAACTCTTCTCCATGGCTGCACCCCCAAATAATATTCCCTTACGTGCTAAGGGGTATCTAGAGAGTGGGATAGGTTTAATAACTACCCTAACCCTAACGCGTACCCTAACCCTAACCCCTACCCTAACCCTAACACGTACCCTAATCCTAACCTGTACCCTAAACCGAGCCCTAACCCTAACACTAACACTAACACTAACCCTAACCCATACCCTACGCCATACCCGCACCCCTCCCCGAACCCGTACCCTAAGCCATACCCTAAACCTAACCCTAAGCCTAACCATAACCCTAGGCTACCCTTGACTGCTTCTGCCTCCAATTGTTTTCCCAAGCAGTAGTGTTTTAAGAAACAGCTTAAAGAGAGAATCCTAATGTGATTTCTTTATAATGGGTGTGTTCCTTATCTTATCCTAGTGTCTAAACTCTTCTCCATGGCTGGACCCTCAAATAATATTCCTTTACGTGCTAAGGGGTATCTAGAGAGTGGGATAGGTTTAATAACTACCCTAACCCTAACGCGTACCCTAACCCTAACCCCTACCCTAACCCTAACACGTACCCTAATCCTATCCCGTACCCTAAACCGAGCCCTAACCCTAACACTAACCCTAACCATAACCCTAACCCATACCCTACGCCGTACCCGAACCCCTCCCCGAACCCATTCCCCAAGCCGTACCCTAAACCTAACCCTAAGCCTAACCCTAACACTAGGCTACCCTTGACTGCTTCTGCCTCCAATAGATTTCCTAAGCACTAGTGTTTTAAAGAACAGCTTAAAAAGAGAATCCTAAAGTGATTTCTTTATAATGGGTGTGTTCCTTATCTCATCCTAGTGTCTAAACTCTTCTCCATGGCTGGACCCCCAAATAATATTCCTTTACGTGCTAAGGGGTATCTAGAGAGTGGGATAGGTTTAATAACTACCCTAACCCTAACACGTACCCTAATCCTAACCCGTACCCTAAACCGAGCCCTAACCCTAACACTAACCCTAACCCTAACCCTAACCCATACCCTACGCCGTACCCACACCCCTCCCCGAACCCGTACCCTAAGCCGTACCCTAAGCCTAACCCTAAGCCGAACCCTAACCCTAGGCTACCCTTGACTGCTTCTGCCTCCAATAGATTTCCTAAGCACTAGTGTTTTAAGGAACAGCTTAAAAAGAGAATCCTAATGTGATTTCTTTATAATGGGTGTGTTCCTTATCTTATCCTAGTGTCTAAACTCTTCTCCATGGCTGCACCCCCAAATAATATTGCCTTACGTGCTAAGGGGTATCTAGAGAGTGGGATAGGTTTAATAACTACCCTAACCCTAACGCGTACCCTAACCCTAACCCCTACCCTAACCCTAACACGTACCCTAATCCTAACCCGTACCCTAAACCGAGCCCTAACCCTAACACTAACCCTAACCCTAACCCTAACCCATACCCTACGCCGTACCCGCACCCCTCCCCGAACCCGTACCCTAAGCCGTACCCTAAGCCGTACCCTAAGCCTAACCCTAACCCTAGGCTACCCTTGACTGCTTCTGCCTCCAATAGATTTCCTAAGCACTAGTGTTTTAAGGAAGAGCTTAAAAAGAGAATCCTAATGTGATTTCTTTATAATGGGTGTGTTCCTTATCTTATCCTAGTGTCTAAACTCTTCTCCATGGCTGCACCCCCAAATAATATTCCCTTACGTGCTAAGGGGTATCTAGAGAGTGGGATAGGTTTAATAACTACCCTAACCCTAACGCGTACCCTAACCCTAACCCCTACCCTAACCCTAACACGTACCCTAATCCTAACCTGTACCATAAACCGAGCCCTAACCCTAACACTAACCCTAACCCTAACCCTAACCCATACCCTACGCCGTACCCGCACCCCTCCCCGAACCCGTACCCTAAGCCATACCCTAAACCTAACCCTAAGCCTAACCCTAACCCTAGGCTCCCCTTGACTGCTTCGGCCTCCAATTGATTTCCTAAGCAGTAGTGTTTTAAGAAACAGCTTAAAAAGAGAATCCTAATGTGATTTCTTTATAATGGGTGTGTTCCTTATCTTATCCTAGTGTCTAAACTCTTCTCCATGGCTAGACCCCCAAATAATATTCCTTTACGTGCTAAGGGGGAGCTAGAGAGTGGGATAGGTTTACTAACTACCCTAGCCCTAATGCGTAACCTAACCCTAACCCCTACCCTAACCCTAACACGTACCCTAATCCTAACCTGTAACCTAAACCGAGCCCTAACCCTAACACTAACCCTAACCCTAACCCTAACCCATACCCTACGCCGTACCCGAACCGCTCCCCGAACCCATACCCCAAGCCGTACCCTAACCCTAACCCTAAGCCTAACCCTAACCCTAGGCTACCCTTGACTGCTTCTGCCTCCAATAGATTTCCTAAGCACTAGTGTTTTAAGGAACAGCTTAAAAAGAGAATCCTAATGTGATTTCTTTATAATGGGTGTGTTCCTTATCTTATCCTAGTGTCTAAACTCTTCTCCATGGCTGGACCCCCAAATAATATTCCTTTACGTGCTAAGGGGTATCTAGAGAGTGGGATAGGTTTAATAACTACCCTAACCCTAACGCGTACCTTAACCCTAACCCCTACCCTAACCCTAACACGTACCCTAATCCTAACCCGTACCCTAAACCGAGCCCTAACCCTAACACTAACCCTAACCCTAACCCTAACCCATACCCTACGCCGTACCCGAAACCCTCCCCGAACCCGTACCCTAAGCCGTACCCTAAGCCTATCCCTAAGCCTAACCCTAACCCTAGGCTACCCTTGACTGCTTCTGCCTCCAATAGATTTCCTAAGCACTAGTGTTTTAAGGAACAGCTTAAAAAGAGAATCCTAATGTGATTTCTTTATAATGGGTGTGTTCCTTATCTTATCCTAGTGTCTAAACTCTTCTCCATGGCTGGACCCTCAAATAATATTCCTTTACGTGCTAAGGGGTATCTAGAGAGTGGGATAGGTTTAATAACTACCCTAACCCTAACGCGTACCCTAACCCTAACCCCTACCCTAACCCTAACACGTACCCTAATCCTAACCCGTACCCTAAACCGAGCCCTAACCCTAACACTAACCCTAAACCTAACCCTAACCCAAACCCTACGCCGTACCCGCACCCATACCCGAACCCGTACCCTAAGCCGTACCCTAAGCCGTACCCTAAGCCTAACCCTAACCCTAGGCTACCCTTGACTGCTTCTGCCTCCAATAGATTTCCTAAGCACTAGTGTTTTAAGGAACAGCTTAAAAAGAGAATCCTAAAGTGATTTCTTTATAATGGGTGTGTTCCTTATCTTATCCTAGTGTCTAAACTCTTCTCCATGGCTGCACCCCCAAATAATATTCCCTTACGTGCTAAGGGGTATCTAGAGAGTGGGATAGGTTTAATAACTACCCTAACCCTAACGCGTACCCTAACCCTAACCCCTACCCTAACCCTAACACGTACCCTAATCCTAACCCGTACCCTAAACCGAGCCCTAACCCGAACACTAACCCTAACCCTAACCCTAACCCATACCCTACACCGTACCCGCACCCCTCCCCGAACCCATTCCCCAAGCCGTACCCTAAACCTAACCCTAAGCCTAACCCTAACCCTAGGCTACCCTTGACTGCTTCTGCCTCCAATTGATTTCCTAAGCACTAGTGTTTTAAGGAACAGCTTAAAAAGAGAATCCTAAAGTGATTTCTTTATAATGGGTGTGTTCCTTATCTTATCCTAGTGTCTAAACTCTTCTCCATGGCTGGACCCCCAAATAATATTCATTTACGTGCTAAGGGGTATCTAGAGAGTGGGATAGGTTTAATAACTACCCTAACCCTAACGCGTACCCTAACCCAAACCCCTACCCTAATCCTAAAACGTACCCTAATCCTAACCCGTACCCTAAACCGAGCCCTAACCCTAACACTAACCCTAACCCTAACCCTAACCCATACCCTACGCCGTACCCACACCCCTCCCCGAACCCGTACCCTAAGCCTAACCCTAAGCCTAACCGTAACCCTAGGCTACCCTTGACTGCTTCTGCCTCCAATAGATTTCCTAAGCACTAGTGTTTTAAGGAACAGCTTAAAAAGAGAATCCTAATGTGATTTCTTTATAATGGGTGTGTTCCTTATCTTATCCTAGTGTCTAAACTCTTCTCCATGGTTGGACCCCCAAATAATATTCCTCTACGTGCTAAGGGGTATCTAGAGAGTGGGATAGGTTTAATAACTACCCTAACCCTAACGCGTACCCTAACCCTAACCCCTACCCTAACCCTAACACGTACCCTAATCCTAACCCGTACCCTAAACCGAGCCCTAACCCTAACACTAACCCTAACCCTAACCCTAACCCATACCCTACACCGTACCCGAACCCCTCCCCGAACCCGTACCCTAAGCCGTACCCTAACCCTAACCCTAAGCCTAACCCTAACCCTAGGCTACCCTTGACTGCTTCTGCCTCCAATAGATTTCCTAAGCACTAGGGTTTTAAGGAAGAGCTTAAAAAGAGAATCCTAATGTGATTTCTTTATAATGGGTGTGTTCCTTATCTTATCTTAGTGTCTAAACTCTTCTCCATGGCTGCACCCCCAAATAATATTGCCTTACGTGCTAAGGGGTATCTAGAGAGTGGGATAGGTTTAATAACTACCCTAACCCTAACGCGTACCCTAACCCTAACCCCTACCCTAACCCTAACACGTACCCTAATCCTAACCTGTACCCTAAACCGAGCCCTAACCCGAACACTAACCCTAACCCTAACCCTAACCCATACCCTACGCGGTACCCGCACCCCTCCCCGAACCCGTACCCTAAGCCATACCCTAAACCTAACCCTAAGCCTAACCCTAACCCTAGGCTACCCTTGACTGCTTCTGCCTCCAATAGATTTCCTAAGCACTAGTGTTTTAAGGAACAGCTTAAAAAGAGAATCCTAAAGTGATTTCTTTATAATGGGTGTGTTCCTTATCTTATCCTAGTGTCTAAACTCTTCTCCATGGCTGGACCCCCAAATAATATTCCTTTACGTGCTAAGGGGTATCTAGAGAGTGGGATAGGTTTAATAACTACCCTAACCCTAACGCGTACCCTAACCCTAACCCCTACCCTAACCCTAACACGTACCCTAATCCTAACCCGTACCCTAAACCGAGCCCTAACCCTAACACTAACCCTAACCCTAACCCATACCCTACGCCGTACCCGAAACCCTCCCCGAACCCGTACCCTAAGCCGTACCCTAAGCCTATCCCTAAGCCTAACCCCAACCCTAGGCTACCCTTGACTGCTTCTGCCTCCAATAGATTTCCTAAGCACTAGTGTTTTAAGGAACAGCTTAAAAAGAGAATCCTAATGTGATTTCTTTATAATGGGTGTGTTCCTTATCTTATCCTAGTGTCTAAACTCTTCACCATGGCTGCAACCCGAAATAATATTCCCTTACGTGCTTAGGGGTATCTAGAGAGTGGGATAGGTTTAATAACTACCCTAAACCCTAACGCGTACCCTAACCCTAACCCCTACCCTAACCCTAACACGTACACTAATCCTAACCCGTACCCTAAACCGAGCCCTAACCCTAACACTAACCCTAACCCTAACCCTAACCCATACCCTACGCCGTACCCGAACCCCTCCCCGAACCCATACCCCAAGCCGTACCCTAACCCTAACCCTAAGCCTAACCCTAACCCTAGGCTACCCTTGACTGCTTCTGCCTCCAATAGATTTCCTAAGCACTAGTGTTTTAAGGAACAGCTTAAAAAGAGAATCCTAAAGTGATTTCTTTATAATGGGTGTGTTCCTTATCTTATCCTAGTGTCTAAACTCTTCTCCATGGCTGGACCCCCAAATAATATTCCTTTACGTGCTAAGGGGTATCTAGAGAGTGGGATAGGTTTAATAACTACCCTAAGCCTAACGCGTACCCTAACCCTAACCCCTACCCTAACCCTAACACGTACCCTAATCCTAACCTGTACCCTAAACCGAGCCCTAACCCTAACACTAACCCTAACCCTAACCCTAACCCATACCCTACGCCGTACCCGAAACCCTCCCCGAACCCGTACCCTAAGCCGTACCCTAAGCCTAACCCTAAGCCTAACCCTAACCCTAGGCTACCCTTGACTGCTTCTGCCTCCAATAGATTTCCTAAGCACTAGTGTTTTAAGGAACAGCTGAAAAAGAGAATCCTAATGTGATTTCTTTATAATGGGTGTGTTTCTTATCTTATCCTAGTGTCTAAACTATTCTCCATGGTTGGACCCCCAAATAATATTCCTTTACGTGCTAAGGGGTATCTAGAGAGTGGCATAGGTTTAATAACTACCCTAACCCTAACGCGTACCCTAACCCTAACCCCTACCCTAACCCTAACACGTACCCTAATCCTAACCCGTACCCTAAACCGAGCCCTAACCCTAACACTAACCCTAACCCTAACCCTAACCCATACCCTACGCCGTACCCGCACCCCTCCCCGAACCCGTACCCTAAGCCGAACCCTAAGCCTAACCCTACCCCTAGGCTACCCTTGACTGCTTCTGCCTCCAATAGATTTCCTAAGCACTAGTGTTTTAAGGAACAGCTTAAAAAGAGAATCCTAATGTGGTTTCTTTATAATGGGTGTGTTACTTATCTTATCCTAGTGTCTAAACTCATCTCCATGGTTGCACCCCCAAATAATATTCCCTTACGTGCTAAGGGGTATCTAGAGAGTGGGATAGGTTTAATAACTACCGAAACCCTAACGCGTACCCTTACCCTAACCCCTACCCTAACCCTAACCCGTACCCTAAACCGAGCCCTAACCCTAACACTAACCCTAACCCTAACCCTAACTCATACCCTACGCCGTACCCGCACCCCTCCCCGAACCCGTACCCTAACCCTAACCCTAAGCCTAACCCCAACCCTAGGCTACCCTTGACTGCTTCTGCCTCCAATAGATTTCCTAAGCACTAGTGTTTTAAGGAACAGCTTAAAAAGAGAATCCTAATGTGATTTCTTTATAATGGGTGTGTTCCTTATCTTATCCTAGTGTCTAAACTCTTCTCCATGGCTGCACCCCCAAATAATATTCCTTTACGTGCTAAGGGGTATCTAGAGAGTGGGATAGGTTTAATAACTACCCTAACCCTAACGCGTACCCTAACCCTAACCCCTACCCTAAACCTAACACGTACCCTAATCCTAACCCGTACCCTAAACCGAGCCCTAACCCTAACACTAACCCTAACCCTAACCCTAACCCATACCCTACGCCGTACCCGAACCCCTCCCCGAACCCGTACCCTAAGCCGTACCCTAACCCTAACCCTAAGCCTAACCCTAACCCTAGGCTACCCTTGACTGCTTCTGCCTCCAATAGATTTCCTAAGCACTAGTGTTTTAAGGAACAGCTTAAAAAGAGAATCCTAATGTGATTTCTTTATAATGGGTGTGTTCCTTATCTTATCCTAGTGTCTAAACTCTTCTCCATGGCTGGACCCTCAAATAATATTCCTTTACGTGCTAAGGGGTATCTAGAGAGTGGGATAGGTTTAATAACTACCCTAACCCTAACGCGTACCCTAACCCTAACCCCTACCCTAACCCTAACACGTACCCTAATCCTAACCCGTACCCTAAACCGAGCCCTAACCCGAACACTAACCCTAACCATAACCCTAACCCATACCCTACGCCGTACCCGAACCCCTCCCCGAACCCATTCCCCAAGCCGTACCCTAAACCTAACCCTAAGCCTAACCCTAACCCTAGGCTACCCTTGACTGCTTCTGCCTCCAATAGATTTCCTAAGCACTAGTGTTTTAAAGAACAGCTTAAAAAGAGAATCCTAAAGTGATTTCTTTATAATGGGTGTGTTCCTTATCTCATCCTAGTGTCTAAACTCTTCTCCATGGCTGGACCCCCAAATAATATTCCTTTACGTGCTAAGGGGTATCTAGAGAGTGGGATAGGTTTAATAACTACCCTAACCCTAACGCGTACCTTAACCCTAACCACTACCCTAACCCTAACACGTACCCTAATCCTAACCCGTACCCTAAACCGAGCCCTAACCCTAACACTAACCCTAACCCTAACCCTAACCCATACCCTACGCCGTACCCGAAACCCTCCCCGAACCCGTACCCTAAGCCGTACCCTAACCCTAACCCTAAGCCTACCCTTGACTGCTTCTGCCTCCAATAGATTTCCTAAGCACTAGTGTTTTAAGGAACAGCTTAAAAAGAGAATCCTAATGTGATTTCTTTATAATCGGTGTGTTCCTTATCTTATCCTAGTGTCTAAACTCTTCTCCATGGCTGGACCCTCAAATAATATTCCTTTACGTGCTAAGGGGTATCTAGAGAGTGGGATAGGTTTAATAACTACCCTAACCCTAACGCGTACCCTAACCCTAACCCCTACCCTAATCCTAACCCGTACCCTAAACCGAGCCCTAACCCTAACACTAACCCTAACCATAACCCTAACCCATACCCTACGCCGTACCCGAACCCCTCCCCGAACCCATTCCCCAAGCCGTACCCTAAACCTAACCCTAAGCCTAACCCTAACACTAGGCTACCCTTGACTGCTTCTGCCTCCAATAGATTTCCTAAGCACTAGTGTTTTAAAGAACAGCTTAAAAAGAGAATCCTAAAGTGATTTCTTTATAATGGGTGTGTTCCTTATCTCATCCTAGTGTCTAAACTCTTCTCCATGGCTGGACCCCCAAATAATATTCCTTTACGTGCTAAGGGGTATCTAGAGAGTGGGATAGGTTTAATAACTACCCTAACCCTAACGCGTACCTTAACCCTAACCCCTACCCTAACCCTAACACGTACCCTAATCCTAACCCGTACCCTAAACCGAGCCCTAACCCTAACACTAACCCTAACCCTAACCCTAACCCATACCCTACGCCGTACCCGAAACCCTCCCCGAACCCGTACCCTAAGCCGTACCCTAAGCCTATCCCTAAGCCTAACCCTAACCCTAGGCTACCCTTGACTGCTTCTGCCTCCAATAGATTTCCCAAGCACTAGTGTTTTAAGGAACAGCTTAAAAAGAGAATCCTAATGTGATTTCTTTATAATGGGTGTGTTCCTTATCTTATCCTAGTGTCTAAACTCTTCTCCATGGCTGGACCCTCAAATAATATTCCTTTACGTGCTAAGGGGTATCTAGAGAGTGGGATAGGTTTAATAACTACCCTAACCCTAACGCGTACCCTAACCCTAACCCCTACCCTAACCCTAACACGTACCCTAATCCTAACCCGTACCCTAAACCGAGCCCTAACCCTAACACTAACCCTAAACCTAACCCTAACCCATACCCTACGCCGTACCCGCACCCCTACCCGAACCCGTACCCTAAGCCGTACCCTAAGCCGTACCCTAAGCCTAACCCTAACCCTAGGCTACCCTTGACTGCTTCTGCCTCCAATAGATTTCCTAAGCACTAGTGTTTTAAGGAACAGCTTAAAAAGAGAATCCTAAAGTGATTTCTTTATAATGGGTGTGTTCCTTATCTTATCCTAGTGTCTAAACTCTTCTCCATGGTTGCACCCCCAAATAATATTCCCTTACGTGCTAAGGGGTATCTAGAGAGTGGGATAGGTTTAATAACTACCCTAACCCTAACGCGTACCCCAACCCTAACCCCTACCCTAACCCTAACACGTACCCTAATCCTAACCCGTACCCTAAACCGAGCCCTAACCCGAACACTAACCCTAACCCTAACCCTAACCCATACCCTACGCCGTACCCGCACCCCTCCCCGAACCCATTCCCCAAGCCGTACCCTAAACCTAACCCTAAGCCTAACCCTAACCCTAGGCTACCCTTGACTGCTTCTGCCTCCAATTGATTTCCTAAGCACTAGTGTTTTAAGGAACAGCTTAAAAAGAGAATCCTAAAGTGATTTCTTTATAATGGGTGTGTTCCTTATCTTATCCTAGTGTCTAAACTCTTCTCCATGGCTGGACCCCCAAATAATATTCATTTACGTGCTAAGGGGTATCTAGAGAGTGGGATAGGTTTAATAACTACCCTAACCCTAACGCGTACCCTAACCCAAACCCCTACCCTAACCCTAAAACGTACCCTAATCCTAACCCGTACCCTAAACCGAGCCCTAACCCTAACACTAACCCTAACCCTAACCCTAACCCATACCCTACGCCGTACCCACACCCCTCCCCGAACCCGTACCCTAAGCCTAACCCTAAGCCTAACCGTAACCCTAGGCTACCCTTGACTGCTTCTGCCTCCAATAGATTTCCTAAGCACTAGTGTTTTAAGGAACAGCTTAAAAAGAGAATCCTAATGTGATTTCTTTATAATGGGTGTGTTCCTTATCTTATCCTAGTGTCTAAACTCTTCTCCATGGTTGGACCCCCAAATAATATTCCTCTACGTGCTAAGGGGTATCTAGAGAGTGGGATAGGTTTAATAACTACCCTAACCCTAACGCGTACCCTAACCCTAACCCCTACCCTAACCCTAACACGTACCCTAATCCTAACCCGTACCCTAAACCGAGCCCTAACCCTAACACTAACCCTAACCCTAACCCTAACCCATACCCTACACCGTACCCGAACCCCTCCCCGAA